>NC_072381.2:62365606-62668636 GCF_028885625.2 Pongo pygmaeus
GCTAGCTGTTTATGCCTGTTTTACAGACGTAAGAACTGAGGCCCATTGCAGGGTCACCATTATCAATAAGGAGCAGAGCCCAGTTAAGCATGGAGTGAAATTTGGTGTGAATATGCATTCTTTGTATTTCCCCTGCCCCTTGGCTTGGATGCTAATGGCTGGTTACCTTGATGAAGGAAGGAAAAGGGTGGCTGGCTCTTCCTCCAGTGGTAGAGAGAGGGATGGCTGGCATTAGGCTCCACTGACCCAGAAACAGTTTTTTTGGGGGCCAAAATGCTCCTCTTTTTGGGAGAGGGTTGTGGGATTGGATACCAACCTTTGCATGGGACCCTGAAGAGCCTTTCTGCTTGAGGACACTAGCCCATGTCCCCCCTGTGGCAGAGACTCCCACCTCCCAGGGCGCTGTAATGCTCTGTTTAAGACTGACCTGTCTACCTTGACTACAGTGGACCTGTAGGTGGGTGCAGGCCTCATGACAGGTGCAGCAAAGCCACATCAAAGTGTAGATCGGCTCTCTGCTGGTCTCTTGCTTCCTTCCAGCTCAGTGGTGGGTTTCTGGGTTAGTGCACTGCTCCCTTCTCTGGTTCTTTTTTTTTTTTTTTGAGATGGAGTCTTGCTCTGTCACCCAAGCTGGAATGCAGGACACGATCTCGGCTCACTGCAACCTCCGCCTCCTGGATTCAAGTGATTATCCTGCCTTAGCCTCCTGAGTAGCTGAGATTACAGGCACACGCTACCATGCCCGGCTAATTTTTGTATTTTTAGTAGAGACAGGATTTTGCCATGTTGGCCGGGCTGGTCTTGAACCCCTGACCTCAGGTGATTCGCCTGCCTCAGCCTCCCAGAATGCTAGGATTATAGGTGTAAGCCACCGTGCCTGGCCCCCATGTTCATATTTATCCCTAACCTGTGTCCTTGAGTAGCTGTGTGCTACTGGGCCCTATAGGGAAGAGCCGGCTGGTCCTGTCCTATCTTCCACAGTCATATGAGCTGAGACTCTTAGTCCTCCTCCTTCTACACTCCTGTTGTTCCTAGGACCAGGATGGATGCCAATAGGGATTTCATACAGAGTCCTTGTTTGTCCTGTGGATGTTTGCAGGGCCATGGGCAGACAGAGCCAGAGCAGTGGGCACAGCCCCAGGAAGAGTGATGCTGGGTTACCTGGATGAGGCTTTGTGGTGGGAGCAGTGGCCCCCACTGGCTAGTGGCCAGCGTCTCCGCCGTGGTCACTTGCCATAATTGCACTCCAGCAGGCCCAAAGGTCCTTTGTGAAGGTCCCTCCAGGCCTGGCTCCTATCTCATGGCCTTGAGTAGTGTGGGGTCCACAGCACAGTCCATGACCCTTGGGAATATCCATCCTAAGGGTATATGTATAACACAAAAGATGGCAGCAATAAGCCCAAATATTTCTGTTATCCTTATCAATGTGAACTGGTTAAACTCACAAATTAGAAGTAGAAACGGGGTTTCACCATGTTGGCCAGGCTGGTCTCAAACTCCTGACCTCAGGTAATCCACCTGCCTCGGCCTCTCCAAGTGCTGGGATTAAAGGTGTGAGTCACTGCGCCCAGCCAATTTTATTCTTTTAGTTTTCAGATGTTTGGCCAGGTGTCTGAACACCCTGCATTGAGATGCTTCCTTTGTCCCATTCTCTATTTCTGTATGGATTTCTGTCTACATCTGGACTTGCTCTTCTATTACATTTATCTGTCTGTCCATACATAAACAGTTACTACACTGTTTTAATAAATGAAGCTTCATAACTGAATTGCCTTTAATAAATGGTATCAGCTCCAATACCAATTATAGCAGAAAACATGTTCCCCTGTATTAGGTATTTGAGAGCAAGATGGATGATCTGGGTGCTCGAGCTGAGAGAGTTTCTTTCCCTATGCCAGGCCTCCTCTTTACTCTTAGAGAAAGGTACCCCATTTTATAGATACAGAAAGTGAGGTGAGGTCAAGGAAAGTCAGTCCCCAACTGTGCCAGCTCTGAATTTTGCAGGGTTTAGGAGCACCCAACCTCATATGCCCATTTGTGGATGAGAAAACTGGTTCTGGGTGGAGATAGGGACATGTGGAGAAGACAGATCTGATGATGCATTATCACTCAACCACTCACTCATTCACCACTTCACCCCAGCACGGACTGACTGTGTGCTCAGGCCAAGCCCTGCATTGGGGCAGAGAAGGGGCTGCTCTGTCCCCTGGGATCTCACGGTGGGCTGGAGGGAAAGGCGAGGAAGCACTGAGGGACAGGAGGATGTGACTCTGGTGGGAATAGAGGGAGGAACGGGGCTGTGGGCGCCCACAGTGGGGCCTCATGGTCTTAGCCTAGGCCCCCCTTCCAATGCTGAAAGTAGGGCGTGTGCCCAGGACTTTGCAGCAGGAGAATTATTTCGAAAAGTGAATCCAGGGAGCAGAGTGAGGGTCTGAGAAAGTAACAGAGGAGAGAAAAGCTAAGGGTTTACTGCAGAGATGACCACATTGAAGGCAACTGAGGCTTAACTCAGTGTGATCTCTAGGACAGCATCTAGAAAGTGCATCACGGCCAGGTGTGGTGGCTCACACCTGTAATTCCAGCACCTTGGGAGGCTGAGGCAGACAGATCACCCGAGGTTGGGAGGCTGAGGCAGACAGATCACCCGAGGTCAGGAGTCTGAGACCAACCTGACCAATATGGTGAAACCCCGTCTATACTAAAAATACAAAAATTAGCTGGGCGTGGTAGTGGGTGCCTGTAATCCCAGCTACTCGGGAGGCTGAGGTGGGAGAATTGCTTGAACCCAGGAGGCGGAGGGGGCAGTGAGCCGAGATCACACCATTGCACTCCAGCCTGGGTGACAGAGCGAGACACTATCTTAAGAAAAAAAAAAAAAGAAAAAGAAAGAAGGAAGGAAAGTGCATCAGATTGTGCATGTCTCTCTCTCAGTGAAAAAGAGAGAAGCATTTAACTCCACGTTCCTGTCTCCATTGGTTGAGGGCTGTCCTGTGGGAACAGGGCAGCAGTCCACCAGGGATGTGTGGATCTGGTGACAGCCAGCATGCATGGACTGTTTGCCAGAGCTGTGGCTGGAATCTGGAGCCAGGTGAGAACAGATGAGGCTGGACAAAGGGGGTCTCAGCCTGGTTCCCAGGTATGGGACTTGACGGCCACCTAGCTAGCCAGGATGGGAAATGCAGCAGGGACCAGGGCGGCTAGGGAGGCTGCTCGGGGTCCCCACCCCACAGAGGAGGCAAACCTGAGACAGGGCAGCCCTTTCCCCTGGAAGTCCTTGCTTCAGTGAGAGACCCAGAGGCTCCACACAGCAACCCAGCCACAAGGGAGGCCTACGTGTCCCCATGTGATGGGCTTTCATGGCGCTGGGCCCCAAGGAGGTCACGGCCTTCGAGTGCAAGAACTCCTCCTGGCTCCTGAGTCCCAGGACTACCTGCCTTTGCTGTCCCCTCACCCGGGCCATCTGCCCGCCTCCACCTCCTGCAGGCTCACCGCTTTGTTCCCTGCTTTCTCTTTCTCTGCTTCTCTCTGCCTCCCTCTTTGTCCTTCCTTTGTCTCTTTCTGTGACCCTGTCTTCAACAACTCTTTCCCTTCCTCTATTGTGCTGTTTCTCTGTGATTCTCTCCACTCCCCTCTCCCTGTCTCATTCCTCTCCATCTCTCTTGTCTCCTGTCTCCATTCCTCTCTTCTCTTTTTTTCTCTGCTTTTCCCTCCTTGTGTGGATCACAGGCCAGGTCTCTGGACATCTCCCACCCTCCAGCTCCCTTGGTTCTCACTGTGAGTCCTTCTATCTTTGTCTCTTCCAGCTTTCCTTTTCTCCCCCTGGGCCCAAATCAACTTCTCTCCATGACTCCATCCTCCCATCTCCATCTCTCTCTCTCTCCTCACCCTCCACCTTCTCTCTCTCTCCCTTCTCTCTTTCTCTCACTGTTTCAACCCCTCTCTCTCTATCCTCCTTGTCTTTCTCCTCCTCTGTCCTTCCCCTCCCTCTCTCATCCGTTCTCTCTCATCTTCTCTCTGCCTGTTCCATCCTCCGACTGAACTCACCCCTGCGTTCTCTACTCCTCTCCAGTCCTGCTCAGTGAGCCTCTCACCACCGATCTCTGCCTGTCACACAATTTAAAAATTACAGGAAGACTGTGGGGGGCACAGGACTTATGGAGAAATGTCTACACCCAGCTCAACTTCCCTTAGAGCCGCCTGGAGTTTGTGCTACTGGGGGCAGCTGGCTCAGTGGGGAATGGGCTCTGACAAACCCTGAGTCTCTGCGAGGCTCCTCACGGGCTCCACAGCCGCTGCTGGGCCCTTCTATTCCCTGTCAGAAGTTGGCCACCTCATGGGGATGTATTCCTGTCTATCTGCTCACAAGGCACCACTGGCAGTCACTAGGAGCACAGTGACTCTTTCTAGAATGAATGAGCACAACCTCCACCCATGGCTGGATACAGGATATTCCCCCACCCCAGAAGCCCCCCTCAGGCCCTTCCCAGTCAACACTACCCAAAGGGTAACCCTGCTTCTGTGTCCAGCAAGGCAGTATCTGCCTGAGTTTGAATAGTGTATGAGGAGTCACACCTGGTATAACCTGGGATATGAACTGGTCCTCCAGGAAGCGGACATCCAGAAAGATAGGACTGCAAATGTTTAAGGGAAACACTGTGGAAATGAGAGAGAGAGAGGGGGAAGCACAGGGCATGGAGCATCAAATATGGTAGAGACTTTTCCAAGATATCATGGCCCAGGAGACTCTTCAAATTTCAAAATTGTCCTGTAAGGTAAAAAGATTTTGGTTTATTTCCAGGTGACCTTCTTTTGCCCAATATACATTTTGTCTTCTATGAAGTATCTGTGCCCCTGCTGAATACTTGTGTGTATGGCCGCATCTGTGTCTGTATGTCATGGAGAATAATTATCCACGGATCGCAGACATAAATCTCAGAGTTTAACTGTGTATGCATTTTTAGAATCTCTTCATCTCGTAAGGATCTGAATTCTAATCTTGGAGACAGGGGCTTTCCCTTATCTTTTGAAAGAGAAACTGGAAATCCCAGAACCTGAGCTGTTACACCCTAAGGTTTATTAAATGAACTTCAGTGAACATCTTTTGCTGATCTTCTGAGTGGAAATATTTTCATTTAACCAGCGGGAGGGGTGAGGCTCTACCATCTACCAGCTATTTTGCAGGATGTTTTCCTTATGAGCCTGGTCTCCCTGTCGTCACCATGACCTCATAATTGCATCATTCCCAACTCATTTCTGAGAGAGCTGGGGCTCTGAGCTCTACTGAGAGTTGGTGTCTGGGCTTAGGCAGCAAAGACACAGGGAAGGGGAAGCATTTTGCATGCCAAGGTAGGGAGATGCAAAGCTGAGAGTTGTGGGTGGGAAGGAGAGGGTGCTGGGGATCAGAGGAGGTCAGAGCAGCTCAGGATTGGCTTTGAGTTTCCGGCCAGAGTCGGCCTCGTTCTGAAGGCCAAGGCCGCAGCTCCACTGAACCAGACCCATCCTCATTGTTAGTCTCCTTAGGCCATGAAAACTCAGGGAGACAGGTTCCCCTGACAGAACCAAGTTAAAATTTTCAGACCTCTAGGCATTCATTCACCCTGATCCAGAGCCTTCACACATCCAGGGAAAGAATCATCTTCCTACCGATAATGGACTAAAGGCTGTAGGGCAACAAGGAAGTGCTGGGGAGAATTCCCTGTGCACACTGTGCTATCTGAGCTCCCATGGCAGCTCTGTGTGGCCCTCACGCAGCCTCCACGCTCCTGCTCATGCTGCTTGCCTGGCTAGGAGCAGCCTTCCAGCTCTACCTGAGTTCAACAACCCACGATGTGACACCTCCCTGCTTCAGCTTTCTCTTCCACAGCCTCCTGTTTACTCCCAGGAGATTCTGTCTCCTCCTTCTGCACCCTGTGTCCCTTCACTTGTGCTTCCATTGGGGTGGTCAGAAGTTCTGTGACCTTCAGTGTGGGTCTCTCTGCTGCAGGACACAGGATGCCCTGCCAGTCAGGGATGGGTCTCATCCCTCACAGAGCTGGCCATATGGCCCAGGTTCCACACAAGCCTGCAAAACTTGTATTTCTAGCTTCTATAAATAATATCTGGCTGGGCACAGTGGCTCACACTTGTAATCTCAGCACTTTGGGAGACCAAAGTGGGCAGATGGCATGGCTCCAGGAGCTTGAGGCCAGCCTGAGCAACATGGTGAAACATGGTCTCTACAAAAAGTAAAAAAAAAAAAAAAAGCCAAGCGTGGTGTTGCACACCTGTAGTCCCAGCTACTCTGGAGGCTGAGGTGGAAGGATCACCTGGGCCCTGGAGGTGGAGGTTGCAGTGAGCCAGGAGTGCACCCCTGCACCCCAGCCTGGGTGACAGAGCAAGACTCTGCCCCCACCCCTTAAAATGAAAAAAACTCTTTCCTCATCTACAGAAGATACCTGCTGCCAAGGTCATAATGAGGAAATAATGCAACTGACTTGTAGTCTCAGAAACTTGAGCAAAGTGACCACATCCTCAGCCAGTGCAAAGCCCTGCAGTACAATCTGTGACATTTCTATTCATTCAAAAAAGGAAAGATGAATCCATTTTGCAACTCAGTTCATACTGTTCAGACAAACATCCCAAGTGGTACATGTGGAGGTGGTGGTCGAGGTCCTACAGGCCACAATGGGTAGGGGAGCTGGTTGAGGTCCTGGAGGAGTCAGTTCAGATAGCAGAGGCCAGCCAAGTGGAGGAGGTGGCAGATGTACTAGAGGAGACCCTGGTGGAGGAAGTGACTGAAGTCCCAGGGGCCACAAATGGAGATTATTGAAGTAGCTGAGGAGATTCATATGAAGGTGGTTATTGAGGGGCCAGATGCCACCCAGGTAGAAGGGGTGGCTGAAGATCCAGAGGTTACTAAGTGGAGATTTAGTCGGAGATCCCAGAGGCCTCACAGAACAAAAAGGCGAATGACGTCCCAGAGGAAGGCAGCTACAAAAGATGGATGAGGTCCTGGAGGGAAGGCACATGCTGGACTTGGATGAGGTCTGGCAGGACCAAGAGCTGCAGGAGGTGGATGAGATCCTGGAAGACAGACACATGTAGCATGTTGATGAGGTCCCAGAAGACTTACAGCTCCAGAAGGTGGATGAGGTCCTGGAAGACCAACAGCTGCAAAAGGTGGATGAGGTCCCAGAGGACCACCAGCTGCAGAGGTGGATGAGGTCCCGGAGGACTGACAGCTGCAGGAGGTGGATGAGGTCCCGAAGGACAGATGCATGCCGCGGGTCGATGAGGTCTTGGAGGACCAACAGGTACAGCAGGTGATTGAGGTCCCGGAGGATTGACAGCCGCAGGTGGTGGATGAGGTCCGGAAAGACAGGCAGCTGCAGCAGGTGGATGAGGTCTGGGAGGACTGACAGCTGCAGGAGCTGGATAAGGCCCCGGAGAACAATCAAGTGGAGGAGGTGATTGAGTTTTCAGGGCACTCTATAGGGCAGAAGGTGGCTGAGTTCCCAGAGGACAGTCGAGTGGAGGTGGTTGAATTCCCAGAGGACTCTCCAGTGGAGGAGTTTGTTGAGGTCCCAGAAAACCTTCAGGTGGAGGGAGTGTTTGAGTTCCCAGATGATACCCAGGTGGAGGAGGTGGTTCACAGCCCATCAATGGTCCTGAAGGGCCAGCCATGAGATCGGGCAAGTAGGGCCATTCTGAGAAAGGATGAGGCTTCCCTGCAGCCACATTGACCTGCAATTCAGGAGGAGAAAATGTTTTGAAATATATGAATATGATGGACAAAAACACCAAAACCAACATAAGCTGCACTTCATGCCGCAGGTGACAGTCCGTTGCACCTTTCCCTCCTCCAGGTTTCAAAATGGCAGCATCAGTGCCATAAAGTCTCCCTTCAACTGAGTCCTGCCAACGGCAGGGGAATGAAGAAAAGTCGTGGGGACAAACTGCTATCCCCACACGCCACTCTGTCTGGAAATGTAGGCAGGCTGGGGGCCTGTCCCCGGGAAGACAGAGTCATAACCCAGTAACAAAGAAGCATGTTTCTGACACAGGGGTGTCTATGTCTATCCTCATTCCTCCCTCACCGCCATTACCAGAGCATGTTCCTTGCATCAGATAAACAGAGAGAAAGAGAAGCATGAAAAGCCCATTGTCCACACATGAGTCGCAGCTGCTCTTAAGAGAATGGCCTCCAGGCTTTTCATGTGCTGTCTCTGATTCTCAGAAATCTGCAAGGTCAGTGTGACCACCTTGCTCCAAATCTAAGAAAATAGAGGCTCCAGAGGAAGGAGAAATTTCACCTAGCATCACACAGCTTGCAAGAAGCAGAGTGGAAGTCGATTCCAGCTCTGCATGCAAGACTCTCTCGTCCCCCTTCTGCTTCCCTTCTTGACAAAGGGTCTTCCTTACTTTGGAGGCGCCATCCATGGGCACAAAGAGCTCTGGAGAGATGGGGATTCCTGAAGAGCTGCAGGGGAACTGGGAGAGGGTTTTCTGACAGAATAATCCTACATACAGATATTAGTTTGGCACGGCTATCATATTTCTTTAACTGCTAGGCAATACCAAATTTTAAGTGCACCATGACATAAAGAATAATTTTGTCCATGGAAAAATGAGGTGGGAATTCTCAACAACAGAAACAGTTTAAAAATGTGTTTGATTTCAAGTGTACAAGTCCCATCATGTGTGATCAGAGGATTCAGCAGCTGTTGAAGCTACAGAGGCCACACGAGAAACAGCTTAGCTGAGCATCATTTAAAGCCTTCATTGGGAATTGTCTCTGCAGATAATGAGTGACGTTCACTCTCCACTACCTCACAGCCAGGGCATATTTTCTATTAAAATATGGAACCTCTGACACTTAGAATACTAGATCAAGGGCAACACTGGGTGAGGGTAGGGCCATTTTTGCTCAACACAGTTAACAACAGAGATGGGACTGTGATGAATTATGCAATTGACTTTGCCAAAGAACATTCAAAATTGCACAAACCACATATTAATGTTGGATCAATGAGTTTTAACTTCTGGGATTACAGCAAATATTCTAAAGGTTAATCACTTACCTTATAGCAGAAAAGAAAATCACAACAACGACAAAAAGAAACCCTACATATTTTGGAAAGGGGACCCCACACCATCTTGAGTAAAAGGGATCGGTCAGAGTCTACTGGGCCATAAGACCTACCACAGTGGAGTTCAATGGCATCCTCTCATGTTATTTCTGGAAACAGAACAGTGACAGCCCTGCAGCCCCTGGCCCTTAAGCATTTATGGCTTCTGGAGGTGCCACCAAAGAAGACCAGCTGGAAATGGAGAAGTCTGAAAGCTCATGGGGAAGATTTTGCTTTCAAAAAAGTCCAGATAGAAAAGGCACCACAGAACCCAGAGAGCAGAGGACAGGCCAGGAGAGGGCGCTGTAGGAAAAGACAAAAGTGTCCTGAAATAGGCAGAGGGAAAATGACCCCAGCATTTACCTTTGTCTTCTCTGTGTCTTCAGGTGGGACAGAGCGGCTGTTCCTCATGGGAACCGAATGAGGTCCTGAATCTGCTAAGGGCCAGAGAAGGGAACGGGCCTTAATCAGGTTTGCATGTTCTATGCTGAATGAGAAACCCTCCACACCCTCCACTGCCACCTCACTCTCTTTGCCACCCTCTGGGCCTCATCCTTGAGGAAGACACCACAGAGCCCTCATCCAGGAGTTTTCTTAATTCTCTACTGACTGCGGACAGGCCGGGCTCTAAGCAGCTGGAAATGAGCTCTAAATCAAAAGTTCACTGTACATATCAGAGGAATTCACTCATTATGTGAGCACAGACTCAAAATTAAAATAGGAATAGCCATGGATGGGAAGAATATCAATAAACCCTGGACAGAAACAGCACTCTCTCCTTTTCTTCAAGCCATAGGGGCGTTCAAAATTCTGTGGATTTATAGTTAATCTAACCTCCATATCTGACCAGGTATTAGCAATATTTATGAACAGAAATGGACATAAAGAGACTAGCAGTCATGAGAAAAGGTAACAGCTACAGAAATTAACTGGAAAGTTTTAGGGTTACACTTCAAATGTTAGAGGAGTAAGATGACATAGAAATTTAATTTACTAATGAAGCTTTATAGTTTACCGTAAACAATTTAAACAAACAAAAACAATGAAGGAAGCTCCAAAAAGTGTAAATAAATGCTTCTTTAAGAAAAGAAGAAATATTGATCCATGAAGACATAGCCAGAAAATTTCTGCTCCCATCAGCACATATGGCTCCCATTGTAAAATGTTATTGGTGTTACTTTTCTCAAATGAAAATAAATAAATAAATAAAGCCTTCCCACTGACTCAAGGTTGGAAGGAAAGCCGGCCCATTTGCCTTCTAGGCTCATCCCCTCAGTTAAAAGTAACCAAGTCATCAGGGTGGAACGATGTCCACAGTCAGTGGAGGGGCCTGAGCTCCGCTATTCACAAGGGACCAGCCAAGAGCCATTCAGCTGTGGCACCTGAGAAAAACAGGGTCCTGACACTTAAGCCCTCACCCCCAAAAGGAGAAGCAGGGTGTGTGGATTGTGCAGCAGAAGTTAAGCGGCTGCCTTCACAGCGAGCTCCTACTTCTCCAGAAAGGGTTCTCTAGCCCCAGCCGTCCTTGGGCTGCCTCCTGACTCAAGTGTCTCTCCGGCACTCCCTGCTTTTCCATCATTTCCTGTCTTGAAGACAGAGAAAGAACTGACCTGAAGAATTAAAACACCATGTTCTTTACTAGACACTCAAAGCTTCATCTTAAAACAAAAACATCCTTAAAATTTGTCCATCACAATCACCTACCTGTGCTGCTTGCAGGCAGCCTTCCTCTCTGCTGTCTTCCTCTGCAAGGCTTGAGTACAGGACTGTGGGGAGAAAAATACATCCATGTCCTGACTTGGCAGACTAGGCCCAAAAGCAAGGAGGGGAAAAAAAAATTTTTTTTTAAACTTACCCATTTGTGGAGGGCCTTTCTTGCAGCAGAAGGGGCGATCTGAAAAAGCCAACACATGAGAAAGTGTATGTTGACAGATTCTAGGGGCAGTGGCATTGTCTTGATGAGCTTAAGGATCCTGCAACTGCAGGAAGGAAGGCTCCTTGCCTCTCATCTGTAGGAGTCCTCTACCCACCGCCGCAGCTCTTGTCTGTCTTGAATCGTTTTTCTATGGTTTAGAATCACTTTCATCAGACAAAGCATCATCTTTAGTATGATTTTAAATAATCTGCCATGTTCCTGTTGTCCTCACAACCGTACCCTTACACAATCTATCTATACATAGAAAATGTCTTTCACATGGCTATAAAAGTACAGTATGATCAAAACTGTTGCTGTAATGCTTCCTCCTCTTTTACTTAATGCCTGCTGGGTTCTGAGTTGACAATTTCCTTACCCATTTTCAGTATGTCCCTAATTCATCCTTCATTGGGCATCTTTTATCATAAAGCTCTATTCTCCTGGAATTAATATCCTTGCCATATTTCACAGGGCAGAAACAGCTGAGCTTATAAACAGGCACAGTCCTTTTGAAGGATGGGTTGATCCTACAACAACACACTTTCCTAAGGATGATGACAACTCACACCACCCCAGAATGGCTGGTATGAACTGAGTTTCCACACAGTCTGGCTGGCATTGCAGTCAGGAGATGTTCAGCTACTTCACATGTTTTGAACACTAGTAAATCTTAAGGTACTTGTGTTCTCTTGTGTGAATTCTCTCTCTCTCTAGGTATCTCTTCTGACCATTTGTTTCCATTTCTGTGTTAACTGGGTCTAAACATTGTACAAAGATTTAAAACAAAACACTCCAGCGGAGCTTCCCCAAGAGGCTGGTGTCGGTTTCTGAACCCACTTGCAGGTGGGTATTTTTTCTAGAGCCAATTTCATGGTTTCTTCCACCTCTGACAGCCGCCTCTCCTTTTCTTCCCTCTCATGTTCTTTCATTCTCAGCTTCCTGAGTCAAGAAGGGAAAGAAATGCATGCACATGATCCACTGGCCCATGTGGGATTCCTTCTTCCCTTCCGACATCTGAAGGCCGTGATTCAAAGGTCCCCTGACAACCTTCCCATAAATGAACCAACTGATCCTCACAACTGGAGGGAGAATTAACACCTTCCATGGAGGGACAAAGAAAAAGCACACTCTGGCCTGCTGGCAAGTCACCTGTCATTTCCAGCTCATCTTCATCGCTCTGTATTCCTACTCTTTAGTAAATATGAACTATTAAAAGCTTCTATGAGATGTGCTGTGTGTGCTTCTAGGGTCAGTCTTGTGGCGGACACAGCGAAAGCTCATTTTAGTTCAGTATGGAAAACCAGACCTCACCAGCTCATCACAACTAAACCCATAAGGACTGAGCAGGGGATCGCTCCTCGTCTGACTCCTCCTATAGGGAGACCTGATTCTCCATCAGAGGCTGATGCCAGAACCCAGACAATCAGCCTCAGAGAGATCCTTCCAGGACATGCTGTCATTAGCCCTGCGGTTCACTACTGCACATGTCCATGATTCAGGACTGGAACTCTTCTCATCGACTTTAAAGATCCTGGTTGAGAGAAAAGGCCAATCTGAGTGCTGGGTGCATCTACTGAATTGGAAATGATCGAATGGCTCTTTAGTCAGTCAGGGTGTTGTCCTGAAAATAGATGACAACTGCAAACCATCCTCTGGTGTTGAGTGACTTTAATAAGGTTTGGTTCACAGAGAGTGAGGGCAGAAAAAGGAAATGGCCTGAAAAGGTGGGTTTGCTGTGTTGCCCTCACACTACTTGATTCATGCTTCTGACTCTAAAAATCTCACTTGATACTTGATTTCATATGAAAGACGTGTAAAATGCCAAGAACTCTAGGAAATGGGGACAAACACACTTCAAAGAGAAAGTTCATGCACTTGCTTCTGACCGCCCAAGGCACCCTTCAGCACATGCTGTCTCGAGTGGCCCGAAGCAAGGAGTTTGTTGTGAGGTGCAGAGGATGCAACGGGAGCAGGGTCCTGTCCCCACCCTAAAGGAGTTCACAGTTTAATGCTAATGAGAAGCCAGTGAGGATGTCACTACTCCTGCTGTGCACTTGGGAACTAGAAACACAAAACCTGAATCTGGAGGGAAACTAAGGAAGCATTCTGCTCTGGAGTAGACATGAGTGCATGTGCAGCTTCTGATCTCCCATGAGAACAATGGGGACATGGGGCAGAATCTAAAACCCATGACCATCAAATTGCTAACATGGCAATAAAGAGACATGAGGCCAAGACGGAGAAGAAGGAAACCCAGGATGAAGGTCAGCCTCACATATGGGGCTCATTTCCCTGAGTTTCATCACTGAATTCCAGAAGGGACTAACTGAGATGCAAAGAAGCAGAGCAGCTTTTGCACCATGTGCAGGATTAGATGGAAAACAAGTAGATTGAGGGTCTGCCAGTGAAGGTGACCCCTACTGAAGTCCACTGGTCTTGGTTGGGACCCAGAAGAGTCACATGCCAGGAATAGAGGTGGACAGGAAATACCCTGACCTTTGTAGGGACTGAACCTCACTGATAACCTCAATTGCTGATGGTATGGAAGGTGTCTAGGTGTGCTAGGACCCCTGACCATCCTCCAGAAATAGACGCCCATCTTTTCTTTTCTGCAGTGAGCTAACATGCTAGTAGGCCTAAATTCATTGCTAAATATTTTTTTAACCAGTGTCCAACATTTAGCAAAAAAGACTAGTTATGTGGCAGGAAAAATACAATGTCATGTGATCAAAAGCTAAAAGACTGTGAAAATGAATCCAGAGGTGACCCAAACATTGATTTTTTTTTTTTCTGAGATGGAGTCTTGCTCTGTCGCCCAGGCTGGAGTGCAGTGGAGCAATCTCAGCTCACTGGAAGCTCCGCCTCCCGGGCCCACGCCATTCTCCTGCCTCAGCCTCCCGAGTAGCTGGGACTACAGGCGCCTGCCACCATGCCCGGCTAATTTTTTGTATTTTTAGTAGAGATGGGGTTTCACTGTGTTAGCCAGGATGGTCTCGATCTCCTGACCTCGTGATCCGCCCACCTCAGCCTCCCAAAGTGCTGGGATTACAGGCGTGAGCCACCGCGCCCAGCCAAGCATTGAATTTAACAATGCCAGTATCTGGACCTGCTCTTCCCCCTAAAACATTACAATCAAATATGTAGGAAGAGAAAGGAAACACGAAGATTAATCAAGCAGGAAGGACAAGCTCAATTTTGCACCCACTGAATTTGCCACAAATATTGTGGAAAATATTCTCAGGGACATTGCAGTTGTCTACTTTGGTTGGCACATGGTTCATACAACAGTATTTGTGTCAGTGAACATCTTACTCTTCCTCAGCAGTCTTTCTTTGCCCAGAGATTTCGCAATGACTGTCGACCTTCATCATCACCTTTTGGACTTCAGCTTGCACTTTAGCTTCTGTAGATCTCCATGATGTAGAGAAGTATTTTAGGTCCATTTTAATTCCTGGAAATGATAAAATCCTTTTATTTGAGTGCACACAAGTGGACCTGAGCCCTTGGTTAGCGTGTAGAGAGAAGGGGAGAAACCTGAGGGCCAGAAGCTGTTCTTTCCCTTAACAGGGCAAACTCATTTCCACCCTATGGGGACTCTGAAAGATAGCATAACTTTCCTGGGTACTGCTGTTGGACTTCCAGGCTTTCCCCTGTAAATCTGTGGATCTGTCATTTATATTTCGTGACTTTAAGACAGACTTGAGAAAAGACATCTAGGAAACAATAATTGAACAATGATGTGAATATACTTCACACAGCTGAACTGTACATTTCAACAAGGTTAAGATGGTAATTATCACGTTATACATATTTTACCACAGGTTAAAATGTTTCACAGGTTGAAAAGAAAGCAACTACCTTCAGTTCTCTGAGTTCAAGAATTTGTAGCATTTCACCCCCTGCTCCTTCCTGATCTTCTGTGGAGCATCTTTTTTCTGTCCATGCTCTACTCAGAGCCCACTTTCCCTTCCCTGACACCAGCTTCACTGAGGCTGGTTGGAACCTAACACAAAACATTCTCAGTAATGACTGAATTCCCACAAAGAATTCCATATAGATGGCGTATGAGTTGAATCTTCTAAGACATTAAATATTTGTTCTCTTCTTGGCTAATATGCAATGCAAATCCTGTTGCAGATGTGCGTCATATACCTCTGAAATTCCTGATGTATTCAATGAAATAACATCTTTAAAGTTCTTTATGGAATGTTTTTTTTCTGATTTCTTCACATAGGATAGAAGAAAAAGAACACGCACTAGGAGTTCGATAGAAGCAATGGGTGATCTAAAAAGATGAAAGAACAACCGTACGCCCCACAGCTACTGCTAGATTTTATGGGGAAAGCAGCTGGCCCAGTTTGCAGCTAGGAGAAATGTCAAACACGTGAAGAAATGAGAAGCAAAGAAACACCGTGAGGCATGAATGTTTCGTGGCACCCATGATGCCCCGGCTTGTGAGATAATGGGATAGAGGAGTAGATAACAAGGAGAAAGATGAGAAGGTGCAAAGTGGTTCAAGTCAAACAGCTCAACTGAACTTTTCTTAATGGAATATTTAAAAAGTGGTACATTAAAAAACTTCCCCCAGTTCACATCAAAAATTCTCTCTTTAGGACTAAGTTGGGTAGAGACTGTTCAATGTGCCTAGATATCTTCAGAACTCATATATTTTCTGTTTTCTATGTATCTTGAAGGGCAGTGCCAAATGATGTGTAATTATCTAGGTTGTAAAAATAAAACATACTCCCTCTTCCCCTGACGATAAAAAAGCATTGTGGTATTAGTACTTTTTTCTTGGATCATCGTTCAGAAGATGTTTAAGCCCCTAGATACCCAAACTTTTACTGTCATGAACAGCAAGAGAAAACGTAGAGCTCAATTTACTCAATGGACAAAAATGCTCAAAAGCCAAATTATGGCACAATTTGGCAGCCACATTCTTACGAAGTACAGACTTTTGACATACTGATCCCTCTCCAGTGGCAACCAGGAACATGTACTTTGAATGATGCCATTCGAAATGACCACTCATTACTCCGCCCAGACACACTTTTCATTGATTCTTCAGAGGGCAGTTCCAGGAGATTCTCTGGGGCTTTCTGTGCATCATGAGACACACTGCAGTTCTGCCCTTCACCTTCCTGCAGTTTGTCACCTCTTCCTCATGATCTCAGAGGAACTTTGTCTCAGGCCAACTGTTTGTTCCTTGGGCTCTTTCATTTCCCCTAAAAATCATTTGCTGCCCTGCCTACCTCTCCATCTCCCTTTTCCCTGAGAAAAAGGTGCTCGTTAAGCATCAATCATCTGGCCCTTCTTGCAGTCTCATTTTTTGGCTGGCTCCCTTATTTATGCCTGTTAATAAGGTTCTATGTTTTCCTTCTGTTAAGCTGTCTGTTGTTAGTACATTGCTGCAGTGAACCTTTAGAGAGGAGAGTGGAAGTTTTCCTTCCACCCATACAATAGAACTATAAAACAGAAAAGTTGAGAAAGAATTTCTTATTTAAGTGCTGAAACTTTATACTCCAGTTTTTGATAAAGAGCAGAGGGGTTAAAAAAAAAACCGTATTTTTGACCAAAAGGTCTGTTGACATTCTATTAAACAAACAAACTTATTTAATTTTTTAATTAAATAGGTTTAATCAAAAATTTAAAATTTTTAAAAAAATTTAAAAGAAATCTGCCATAATTTAAATGGCAGAGTTTTCATAATTCCTATGCTAATAAATCATTTTCCTGTTTTTTTAATAAAACCCAATATTCATAATGAAGTCCGGAACCACAAATTGTTTTAAATAATTTCTTATTTATGATTACAAGTCTACCTCTAGGGGAAGTCAGTATACTCACACCGAGGCTAGTTTTCCAGAAGAAAATGGCAAGTGTAGAAATTCCCAGGGACACAACAATAATAATAAGCATCCAAGGAATTCCAGAAAAGTCAGGCCCGGGATGAAAATGCTCAGGCAGAAGATTGATGATACGGAATAATAATAGTTGACATAATGAGAAGGCTCAATGACATTTACAATATTTCAGTTACAAAGAATCATCCTTAGAAACCCTCAACCTCCTCCAAGAGCTAACCACACCCCTCAGATATCCCCGGGAAAATCCACTGCTTCAGGAAAGATTGGAAGTTTCCAGTCTCATGTTCCTTGCATGGCTGGTAGTGTATTTAGGCATGCAAATGTGGGGTGTCTTTTTTCTTGGTCTGAAGCAGGGATGTTCAATCTTTTGGCTTCCCTGGGCTATATTAAAAGAAGGAGAATTGTTTTGTGTCACACATAAAATACGCTAACAATAGCTGATGAGCTAAAAAAAAATCACAAAAAAATCTCAGAATGTTTTAAGAAAGCTTATTAATTTGTGTTGGGCTGCATTCAAAGCTGTCCTGGGTTGAATGCCCTCTGTCACCCATGGGTTGAACAAACTAGGTGTAAAGTAATTATATTTTCTTTAAAGTCATTTACTTATTTTTTAAATTGACATAACATTGAATGTGTATTTATCATGTATCACATGATAAAAGAATCTCTCTGGATCCCACTTCTCTCTTGAATTACATGAATCTTTGCAATTTAAAGAACATAAGTAAAAACAAAAATACAATTAAGAGATGACTTCATTCAGAAGTAAGTATCAAATTTTAGTGCTTAAAAATAACCAAGGTGGAGGGTGGGTGCAGTGGCTCATGCCTGTAATCTCAGCACTTGGGGAGGCCGAGGTGGGTAGATTACCTGAGATCAAGAATTTGTGACCAGCCTGGCCAACATGGGGAAACCCCATCTCTACTAAAACGTACAAAAATTCTCTGGGTATGGTGGCAGCTGCCTGTATGTAACCACAGCTAATTTGGGAGGCTGAGTCAGAAGAATTGCTTGAACCCAGGAGGCACAGGTTGCCGGGAGCCAAGACCACACCACTGCACTCCAGCCTGGGCAACAAGAGGAAACTGTCTCAAAACAATAAATAAATAAATAAATATTTAGAAATTTGTGTTACATTGGCCGGGCGCGGAGACTCACGCCTGTAATCCCAGCACTTCGGGAGGCTGAGGTATGCGGATCATGAGGTCAGGAGATCGAGACCATCCTGGCTAACATGGTGAAACCCCATCTCTACTAAAAATACAAAAAATTAGCCGGGTTTGGTGGCGGGTGCCTGTGGTCCCAGCTACTCTGGAGACTGAGGCAGGAGAATGGCGTGAACCCAGGAGGTGGAGCTTGCAGTGAGCTGAGATCACGCCACTGCACTCCAGCCTGGGCAACAGAGCAAGACTCCGTCTCAAAAAAAAAAAAAATTTGTGTTACATTATTTGTAATATATCAAAAAATATGTCCACATTGTATGATGGAAAAATGAGAAAAATATAAGAAAAAAGTCTTAAAGTTATAGATGAAAATATGATATAAAGATATGCTTATATCTACACAAAACTGAGAGTGGACAGCTGCTATAACAATAATACCTGGGTTATATTCCAACAAAAATAATCACAGATTGTTGTTTAGCCCAAGTTTCTAAAAACACTTACTTTTGAAAATCAGTGTTCACTTTGCTGCTGACACAGTGCACGTCATGTCATATTTTCAAAGCCAAAAAGAATTTGCATAACAAAGTCTTTTTGGAATCTTTATTAAAACTGCGAGAATTGAATTTAGTTAAAAATACAACACTGGCCGGGCACGGTGGCTTACGCCTGTAATCCCAGCACTTTGGGAGGCCGAGGCGGACAGATCACGAGGTCAAGTGATCAAGACTATCCTGGCCAACATGGTGAAACCCCATCTCTACTAAAAATACAAAAATTAGCTGGGCACGATGGTGCGCACCTGTAGTCCCAGCTACTAGGGAGGCTGAGGCAGAAGAATCACCTGAACCCGGGAGGTAGAAGTTGCAATGAGCCGAGATCGCGCCACTGAACTCCAGCCTGGTGACAGAGCAAGACTCTGCCTCAAACAAAACAAAACAAAACACACCAAGTAACCAGTAACAAGAGTTCACCTTCATATTTTAGAGCATCGCACCTAAAGCAATCAGTAGCAACCTTGGAAATCTGCATGGAAAACAATATAAATGTTCTAGAATGTATGGCCACCACCACAAAAGGCACACATACTATTTTACAAGCACTAAATTTACAAGTATTGGGGAAGAAAGTAAATTCAAAATGTAATTCAGACCAATGCACACACCAAGACTCAGTTTTGTGCAAATAAAACCTCTCTAGAAAGCAGTCTTTGACCTCTGTAGCACTTTTGTCTTCAGCCTCACAGTGGAGGTGAATGCAGCCTGGGCTCCTGGGAGGGATGCACTGTCCCTGAGGAGCCTCTGTCTGAAAGGGAGTAGGGGCTCTGGGCACAATGGTTAAAGATGTGGATCAAACACACAAGAAGGATAAAGGCCATCTTGTCATTGACCAGGAACTCATCCCCCGTCTTGGGCACTCTTGTCACACCTGACAACTATCTGGTTGTAGGTTATCAGTAGTGGGCTCCTACCTAGATTAGGTCCAATGGGGCCAGTAAAAGCTTAGGTTCTGACAGTCGATGGCCATGAGCAAGGGCGAAAGTAGAAAATGCAATGAGGAAAATGTATCCAAGTCTTCAAAGGTGAAGTAGGGAAAGAGAGTTTAACTGATCTATGAAAATGCAGCCAGGTAAAGGGGAAACAATTCCAGCAAAGATTCTCAACACATTTCCTCCTTCGTAGCCTCAAAAGAAACAACATTCTTTGATTGGAGGGATTCATGTGGGGTGATTCTGCCTCGATGCAGTGGTTGCTCCACATCACTAGACTTTCCAATCCCTTCCTCAGAATCTGGTGCATGCCGGTCAGAACAAATATTCTCATCTCCATAAAAGCGCCCTCTCCTGAGTGTAGTGGAGAGGTTTTATAATGTGAGGGTGAAAACTTTCAAAGTAGAAACCTGTCATTTCTTTATATTTGGACAATCATAAGCACTTTAAGGCCCTTTCTGGTTTGGGTAAGTCAATGATCTGCACAAGACACATTTTACAAAATAAAGGACAATACAGTCCTCATTCACATCCTGGTCATGTCACTCCTAGTGACTCCTGCATTGCAAACATCCCAGCAGGGAGCAGCCCTTTATTCTTTCATCTGATGAGCTTCTTGGGCTCCCATACACTGATTGGACACAGACGCCCTGGAGGCAGCTCCCAAGAGCAGAAGACACGGATGACCCAGAAGTTCCTAAAAAGTCATCAAACCAGATGACATAAAACTCAAATTACATTTCACTTTTGTTTTGTTTTGTTTTGTTTGAGACAAAGGTCTCGCTGTCACTCAGGTTGGACTGCAGTAGGGCAATCTTGGCCCATTGCAATCTCCACCTCCTGGGCCCAAGCTATCCTCACACCTCAGCCTCTACACTAGCTGGGACTACAGGCACGTGCCACCAGGTCCGCCTAATTTTTTTTTGGAATTTCTGTTAGAGACGGGCTTTCTCTATGATGCCCAGGCTGGTCTCAAACTCCCAGACTCAAGCGATCTGCCCCCCAGGTCCCCTCAAAATGCTAGGATTACATGGGTGAGCTGTGTAATTTCATGCCGTGTGACACAGCCCAAGGAAAAGGAAGAAACCCCGCAGGTCCAGCATCTACTCACATGGCTGGATTGATGGTTGGGAAAGCAGGAGGAGCCAAAGAGCAGTCACCTCACTCGCATGGTGTCCTCTCAGGGCGCCCTGAGGCGGCCAGGACAGAGGTGGGGTGGCTTAGGGTTGGGGGGGGGAGGGAAGGGGAAGGGGATGGGGCGGGATCGAAGTTGGGGAGGGGGAGGGGGGAGGTGCGAGGGGAGGGAAGGGGAGGGAAGAGGAAAGGAGGGAAGAAGGGCTGTTGGGCACCTGGAGGAGGAGGAGGAGAAAGGTGTCTGGGAAAGGATCCAGTTCAAACTAAGTCCTCAAGCATTGGTGGGAGGCTCAGCTACAGGTCAGGGGGAAATTCGATCAGCAGAGCCGCAGGAGGCGCGGGGCAGAAGAGCAGGAGGCTCAGGAGCAGTTGGAGGGAGACCAGGGCTCTCGTTTCTGCCAACCCTTCTCCTGTCTGGGCGCTGACTAAGCAACCCTGGGACTTTATACTCCCTCTCCACCAATCCCCGGCCTTGGTACGTGGTCCCTCACAGTGGACATTTCACGTGTCAGCGTGTTCTTCCAACGCCCCCTCCCCCACCTGAGCCCCCCAACCACCATCCCAAGGACAAGTCCTCTCTGGAACCTTTGCAGACCTTCTGATTTCTGGTCTTCCCCAACGCAGCTTCCTTTCCCTGCTTCTGGGCCGCTCCTTCCTTCTTGAGCTCTCAGGGTTCCTCGTGGTCAATCCTGGCTGCAAAACATGAAAAACAAATGATGGCAGGAAGGCCGGAAGAACCTCATAGACAAGCAGGGTGGGAGGCTCCACAGCCCCCTCTCAGGAATTCACGTACTAAGCAACAAAACACCAGTAGGATGTAGAAGGTCCGAATAGTAAACCATTTCCATCACATCCATGTAACCATCCCTCCATCATTCTTGTATATTGGGAATAAATGTTGGAGATACATTCATTTAAAGCACATATGGTACACTTAAATTTTAAGCAAAGTGGTACATTTACAAAAATTAACCCTACTTATTTTGTTCATCAAGCAGATCTCAATCTATTTCAGAGAAATCAAATCACAGCATGTTTCTGATCATATAATTGTGCTAGAAGTCAATAATAAAAAGCTAACCACAAATTCTCATATGCTTGGAAATTCAAAGTGCCCTTATAAGTAAGATACAAACATAAAAAATAATCCAAAATGAAACAAGACTGCCTTTGCAATGATAAGATCATAATATGGCAATAAAATGTCTCCATCTGGCCTGAGAATTCCACTTGCGGCACAAGGTTGTGTGGTCTTAAATCATCCTCACCCACCTAGACATTTTAACATCTGAAATGGGGTAATGATGTCACTTATCTATGTCATCTTACTGTCTGTGACCGTGGACTTTAAATTTTGATCCCTAATGAGGGGAAGAAAACCAAATTGACTCTCATGATTGACCTCCCAGGGATGTTCAAGGAATCTGTGTATTTCAAGAGACAAAGTTCATCAGCTTCTCTCCTGGGGGATTTGGCTGCAATACCCAGAGGGTTTGGCAGCACCAGGAGTGATGGATGGGGAGTGTCAAGCAGGTGGGCAGGACCCAGGGCCCTGGTGACCAGGATAGACACCTCAACTGGCCATCAGCTTTCCTGACCTTGTCCTCAGCTAAACTTCCCAAAGGCCTTCTTCTGCGTGATCACATAGAGTGTGCCCAAACTCACTCAGGCTTCTGGCAGCCTAAAACCACTGCTTTAAATCCCTTCACTATTTATGATGACATGAAGTTATTGTAAACAGGAAATATTCTATCACTGTTCTAAATGGAAAGTCAATGCCTTTACCATAAATAGAAACCCTAAGAAACAAGCAAAAACAAAACAAAAACAGGGACAACAAAACAATGGAATTAAATTCTATTTGTGTGCTGTCACCTGCATAAAGAGCCCCAGATTTGGGTTGTCTTGGTTGTAAAAGGAAAGACCAAGTAAGGGGAGTTGAAGTCAGATTAGCCCAAAAGTGAATGGGAGACCCGTGATGTCCATGAAGTGTTGCGGGGTCACCTTGATTATAGCCCAAGCAGAGAGAGGGAAAGGAAGGAGAAGCGAACAGAGTTTGGGCCCTCGGACAAGAAGTCATTCATGTAACCAGGAAACACCTCCCCAAAGCCAGAGTCAACCTCCCTTGCAGGTGGGCCCCTCATGGTCCCTTGGAGGCTTGGCCAGGAGCCCTTGGCAGGACAAGCCACCTTGGGTGTGGGACAAGCTTTGCTGGTGACCAGCTGTACAACCCTGGGCTGGATTCCTTCTGTACAACTGGAGTGCTAATGGCTGTGTGCAAAGAATGTCAGAAGACAGCAGGAAGTGGTTGAGCAGCTGTATACCTGAGCATTGTAACCTCCCAGGGGCATGTTTCTGTTGGGAGAAAAGCTGAGTATTGGGAGAGAATCTGAGGCAGGGCTTGCATGTCTGCTAGACTTGCTGGCTCCTTGCTTCTAGCACTCCCGTTATCTCAAGCAGCCATATGTTTCTCATTCACTTGATACACTGTTTCCTTTCAACCCCCACATCCTTACCACCTGTTTGTTTGAGCACCAATGAATAGTGTGGGCTCCCAGAGCTCGGAGACTTCACAGCCTCCACACTGGGGATGGGCCCGTGGTCCCCTTTCTCTCTCAAATTGTCTTTTTCTCATTCCTTTGACTCCATTGGACTTCATCGCCCCCACGACCTGGTGTTGGGTTTGATCACCCCAACATCTTTCTTCCCAGAACTGGCATCTTGGAAGGTCCTTGGCCACTAAAGACAGTAATGATGATAAAAGCAGCCCCTCTTGTCGCCACTGTGCTAAGCATAGCACTTTGCAGGCATCATCTCCTGAGATCCTGAAGTACTATCACTGTCCCTTTGCACAGATGGGGATGTAGGTTCAGAGTGGTTGGGGGAGAAGGTGTATCCAGGCAGAGAAACAGATCTGGGGGAACTTGATTCTCAGAGGGGACATTAGGAGAAGGGGAAGCTGGGGCTGGAGACTCTCCAGGAAGATGGGGCCACAGAGATGCTTTGCCTAGGACCCAGCGTTGCCCTGGTCAGCCCTGCTCAGATGAGGTCCAACCAGGTGGCTGTGTTCCCAGCCCAGCACCTCCACCTGTGAGGGAGGGTCGGTCGTTGCTGTGATGATGGTGATATATCACAGAATGTTCCTCGTAGCATTATTGTGAGGCAGAGAGTGCCAGCCCACTCAGGCGCAGGGCGTGGTTCTGGGGGCACATCTGTCTTTCTGTCTTGACCTCTAGATCTACTAAGCACCATGCAACACCCCCACTCTAAGCATACCCCCACAGGGTCCCCAGCCCAACCTTGCGCCCCTTTTCCCAGAGTCGCCCAACCCTGGCCTCTCTCTGGCATCTCAGGGCCCAGGCACAGCCCTTCTGTAGGCCCTGGAAGGGGCACATCCCCAGCCCTGGGTTTGAAACCTGGAAAATACTTTCTTCCAAGAGAGCTCAGGAGGGCCAGGTCATGTCTGGGTCTGTTCTCTCCGCTGGCCCCAGGAGTGCCCTCTGGAGTGCCACCTCTGGTTGTACTGTGGGCTGGGGTCTGGGAGTGTGTGCATGTTTGGGTGTGTAAATCTGCATGTATGCATCTGTGCGTCTGAGTGTCTGTGTCTGTGATAATGTCTCTGTGTAGCTATCTCTGGGTGGCCCTGTGTTTTTCTCTATCTTTGTATGCATTTGGGTGTCCTTTCTTCCTGAATGAGTGTGTGTTGGTTGTGCAAATCTGTGTTTGTGTTTCTGATTGTGTAATGTGTGTGTCTCTGGCATGTGTGCCCCCTGTGGGAGTGTCTGTGTATACCTGGCTTCTGTATCTTTGTGTATGCGTTGAGGTGTGTGCATGTGAATTTGCTTCTCCTTTGGGTGTCCCTGATTTTGTCTGTATTTGTGTGTTTATGTTTCTCATAGTGTCTGTGTTCTACGTCTGATTCTCTGCCTCTAGGTCTGTGCCAGTGTGTGTGTGTGTGTGTGTGTGTATGTATGTGAGCGCGTGCGTGCGCACGTGGGTGTCCATTGTGTGTAGAGTCAGCCCTGTGGGGCTGTGTCTCATAGTCCTGTGTGTGTATCTGTGTCCTCCTGGTGTGTGTGTTTATGTGCCTGTCCATGGGCCATACTCCTGAGTGCCCAGGTGAAGCTGGGGCGGTTCTGTGCCTCTGTGTCTCTGTGCTTGTGGTATCTGTTTATTTCCCTGTGAGTTTCTGGGCTTGTGCACCTCGGAAGTTGGCAGTCACAGAGAGGCCTCGCCAATGCTGACCTCCAGGGGTGGGTGAGAAAGGGACAGTATGTGCTTCTCTCATCTCCAGGCTGGGCCTTTTCTGCCCCTGCTTTTCTGAGCTTCTGGTGGCCCCCTGGTGGTCCCTCTTAGGCCCCAAGGAGGGATGGCATGAAGGGTCAGGACACAGGACTCCAGGCCAGGGGTGTGAGGAGGACTCTGGGTCGCCGGAGAGAGTTATACTGAAAGAAGGAAGATTGTCTGTTGGGGGAGGATTCCGGGCTGGAGGGAGCCTGGGCCCTGGGAGGGTGAATGAGTGGGGTCCTCTAGGAAGGGCTCGGGGACAGAGCTCCTGGGTCACTCAGAAGGTCTGATGTGTAGGTGCCTACAGGGGATAGCTAGGGGCAGGGGTCCTAGGCCCCAGGCAGGGCTAGAGAGTGCTGGGTGCCCAGAGGCTGAGGCCCTCACTCACACATGCCAGGTTTAGGCTGGGGCACAGGTGCACATGGACACTACTGGGGGACACAAAGGACCATTGGGTTGGGGAGGCAGAGGTGGTCTGGCAGGCAAATATAGTCCCCAAGCCAAGGCTGACCACTCTGGATATCTGCCCTGCTCCGGCCTTCCTGGGGCCTCACTCCAGGGCACAGGCAGGTGCCTGGAGCCACATGGAGCACACCTCCTGGACCCCTGTGTCCTGGCCATTGAAGGGTGCCTAGGGCTACCCTGAGAAACTGGTGCCAGGAAGGAGAATCTGGTCCCAAGATATTTCAGGTTGTGGATTAGGGAGAACTACAGAGGGAGGGCATTTAACATAGGTTCATTCCCAGAATAAATGCTCCACACAGGGTATTGTTGAAATTAGTATTTTATTACCTGGAACTCCAATCTGCATACTCACCTGGGAAATTCTAAAGACACAGAGAGGACTTGGAGGAAGCAGAGTAACTGAATTTAATTTAAAAGAACAAAAACAGGCCAAGTGCAGTGGCTCACGCCTGAAATCCCAGCATTTTGGAAGGCTGAGGCGGGTGGATCATCTGAGGTCAGGAGTTCAAGACCAGCCTGGCCAACATGGTGAAACTCTGTTTCTACTAAAAATACAAAAATTAGCTGGGCATGGTGGCAGGCACCTGTAGTCCCAGCTACTCAGGAGGCTGAGATGGGAGAATGGCTTGAACTTGGGAGGTGGAGGTTGCAGTGAGCCAGGATTGCGCCACTGCACTCCAGCCTGGGCAACAAGAATGAAACTCTGTCTCAAAAAAAAAAAAAAAAGAAAGAAAGAAAAAGAAAAGAAAAACATTGGAATTGTGGCACTCCTG
Source organism: Pongo pygmaeus (assembly GCF_028885625.2). Taxonomy (NCBI): domain Eukaryota; kingdom Metazoa; phylum Chordata; class Mammalia; order Primates; family Hominidae; genus Pongo; species Pongo pygmaeus. The sequence goes on from NC_072381.2 coordinate 62,391,807, forward strand.
ATACTTTTCCAAATCAATCCTCCCAATGTCCCATCATCACCCCGCCCTAGTGGGGAGACTGAAGTGGCCAGGGATTTGCCAAAGGTGCCAGTCGGTTCCGAGTTCACTGCTGATTACATCTGACCAAGCTCCTTTTCCGAAGTCCACCTTGTTTAATCTTTCCAGTGACTGTTTTCGGCAGCTCCGGGACAAACTCCACCTGGTTAAGGATAAGGGAAATCCACAGTGACTTAGTCCTGTTGTCATTTCCTACCAATTCCCTACCCTCCTCCTCTGCCCCTCCACAGTCTCCCACACAGGCTGATACCATATGGTGGCCTTAATGGAATCCACCGAGTGTGTCAGGTTCTCCCCTTGGCCCCTTGAAGGTGGATGTAGCCATGTGATTTGCTTTGACCCAAGAGCTGTGAGTGGAAGTGAAGTGTGTCACTCAAGACAGAAGAGTTGGGAGCCACTGAGACTGGCCACCCTCTCCTCCATCTCTTAGAGAAGCTGACAGATGGAGGCTGCTCCTTTATCCTGTTGGTGGATGAGGGGACGTGAAGCACAAGGCCCAGCAGAGCCATGGTGGACGTGCCGCATGAGCAGGATAAGAACCTTCAGTGTTGTAAATTTCCATTGTCTGGGGCTGTCCACTGTACCTACAGCGATATCTAGCCCGTCATAGCAGGCATGCACCATCTATTTCATGCTCTGTGAAGCAGACTAGCCTACCCTCAGAACATGAACTTGTTGTCAGACACACACAGCTTTCAGTTTCAGCCCTGCCTCTTAATGACTGCAACCTCGGGCATTTAACTTTGAGTCTCTGAGCCTCAGTTTTGTTTATGTAAAATGGTTTGCTATGCTATCTCAGGTTGAGGAGAGGATTTAATGAAATAAAAATCCATGTAAAGCATTGAGCCCAGGGCTTGGCACACACCGTGAGTACTCAATCAATGTTAGCCATGTAACTTCATAATGTGTATTGATTGTCAATAGACAATGCAGCAAAGTATTACAAAGAAGGAAGTGTTAACTTTTTGGCATATGTATCTCTTTGCACTTTATTTTCAAACAGATAATACCACATATACTTTTTCACAGTATGCTTTTTTCTCTTAATATGTGTTGAGATATATGTTAAATACAAGAAAACTGCATCATTATTTTAAATTGCATGATAATATTCAATTTTATGAAAACCTTATTCATTTCTGTATTGTTTAACTTTTTGTAGGTTGCACAAGGCATTGAATTAAAATAATCAGAATGCATTGCATTCATAAAAATATCATTCCATTAATTTTTGTTATATGTATGTATATATATTTTGAGTTGCAAAACAGAACATATTTCTTCCTATGAATCATGTTAGAAAAAGTTTGGATGCTGCCGATTTGGATTTCTTTTTTAATTTTTACAGGATTATAAATAACCTTTTTAAAAATATCCTTGGGCACTTGTCTGATTTTTGTCTTTAGGTTAACATGCCAGCAATGATTCCTTTTGGGTTTGTGACACAAGATAGCAATTTCCATCCATATAAATCAACTATGCCATCCCATCCCTAAACCAAATTCCTTCTTCTGCAGAAGAAAAAGCCAGTACTGTGACTGCCTAAGCTTCCCCTTGCACAGCCACCCTATGAGACGTGGGGCGGGAGCACTGGGAGCTGTTCAGGGGCACCAGACCCCTTGCATCTGCCTTCACTCACTTTCCTTGGGGATGTGCATGAGACTGTCACTGACTTTACATGCTGCTGCAGCTCCTTGGTCAGGTGGGCCTTGTCACGGTGTGTCTAGAAGTGGGTTCCTTCTGGTGGGATCTTGGTCTTGCTGACTTCAAAATTGAAGCCACGGACCTTTGCAGCAAGTGTTATAGCTCTTAAAGGTGGCACTGACCCAAAGACTGAGCAGCAGCAAGATTTATTGTGAAGAGCAAAAGAACAAAGCTTCCACAGCGTGGAATGGGACCCTAGCAGGTTACCACTGCTGGCTGGGGTGGCCAGCTTTTATTCCCTTATTTGCCCCTGCCCACATCCCGCCGATTGGTCCATTTTACAGAGTGCTGATAGGTGCATTCACAATCCCTTAGCTAGACACAGAGTGCTGATTGGTGCGTTTTTACAGAGGGCTGATTGGTGCATTTACAATCCTTTAGCTGGACACAGAGCACTGATTGGTGCATTTACAATCCTTTATCTAGACAGAAAAGTTCTCCAAGTCCCCATTCGACTCAGGAAGTCCTGCTGGCTTCACCTCTCAACCAGACAGAAACTGTGGGGTCAGGACAATAAACACCTTCACCACCTGCAGAACAAGGGCAGAGGCTTATGGTGAGTGTCAACCTATTACATAACTTAAAAAGTCAATATTGGTCAGGTGCAGTGGCTCACACCTGTAATCCCAGCACTTTCAGAGGCTGAGGCAGGCAGATCACTGGAGGTCAGGGGTTCGAGACCAGCCTGGCTAACATGGTAAAGCCCCATCTCCACCAAAAATACAAAAATTGACTGGGTGTGGTGGTACACACCTGTAGTCCCAGCTAATTGGGAGGCTGAGGTGGGAGAATTGCTTGAGCCCAGGAGGCAGAGGTTGCATAAGCTGAGATCATACCACTGCACTCCATCCTGGGCTGCAAGAGTGAAACTCTGTCTCAAAAAAATAAAATAAAATAAAATAAAATAACAAGAAAATATAGAGAATTTCACCAAATACCTGGACTTTATTTTTTAAGAATTAAAAACATAGGCTGGGCGCGGTGGCTTATGCCTGTAATCCCAGCACTTTGGGAGGCTGAGGTGGGCGGATCATGAGGTCAGGAGATCGAGACCGTCCTGGCTTACACGGCGAAAACCCATCTCTACTAAAAAATACAAAAAAAAATCAGCCGGGCTTGGTAGCAGGCGCCTGTAGTCCCAGCTACTCGGGAGGCTGAAGCAGGAGAATGGCGTGAACCTGGGATGTGGAGCTTGCAGTGAGCCAAGATCATGCCACTGCACTCCAGCCTGGGCGACAGAGCGAGACTCTGTCTCAAAAAAAAAAAAAAAGAATTAAAAGCATATATAGAATTGAGAAAAATAACAGAGATTAAAAACCCCATAGATGGATTTAACAGCAAATTAGACAAAACAGAAGAGAGGATTAGAGAAGTGGAAGTTAGGTTAGTAGAAAACACTGAAATTGAAGGTTAGAGAGAGAGAAAAAGATGGGAAATATAGGAAAGTTAACAAGAGACATGGAACACATCAGACAGGTCTAACTTGTGAGGAATTAGAGTCCCAGAACCAGGAAAGGAAGTGGAACGTACCTCTGTTTAAAGAGAAAATGGGGTTGCGTGTAGTGGTTCACACCTGTAATCCCAGTACTTTGGGAGGCCGAGGCGGGCAGATCACTTGAGGTCAGGAGTTTGAGACCAGACTGGACCAGACTGAGACCAGTCTCTACTAAAAATACAAAAATTATGCGGGCATGGTGGTGGGCGCTTGTAGTCCCAGCTACTCTGGAGGCTGAGGCAGGAGAATCGCTTGAACCTGGGAGGCAAAGGTTGTAGTGAGCCAAGATGGCACCACTGCACTCCAGTCTGGGTGACAGAGCGAGATTCTGCCTCAAAAAACATAAATAAATAAAAATAAAAATAAATTTTAGAAAAAAGAAAATGGTCCCCCACAAATCTCAAAACAAATAAAAGACATGAATTCACAGACAGGAATCTCTACAAATCCTAAGCAGGCAAATAGAAAAAAAATCATTATTAAATTGCAAATAAATAAATAAATAAATAAATAAATAAAAATAAAAGTAAATTTAAAAAAAGAAAAAATGGTCCCCTACAAATCTCAAAACAAATAAAAGACATTAATTCACAGACAGGAATCTCTACAAATCCTAAGCAGGGAAACAGAAAAAAAAATCATTATTAAATTGCTAAAAAAAAGATAAAAGGAAACATTCAAAAGCAGCCAGATTAAAAAAAGACATATTACTTTCAAAGAAACAACAAGTGGGAGAAGGACTTTTCATCAGAAACTATAGAAGCCAGAAACCCATGGAATGACATTTTTCATGTTGAAATGAAAAAACTCTGCCAACATAGAATTCTACCTACTGAAATATACTTCAAAAATAAAAGCGTAGGGTTCTAGAAAATGACAGCAATGGCGATGATGTCACTTTTAAATCTCCCCTTATCATCACATACCAACGGAGTAACTAGATAACAAAACCAAAAACTCATGGACAATACAACACAACTACATGATAAAATCCTAGCAGAAACAAAACGAGACTTCCAGCAAGACTCATCAAGAAAAAAGACATAATGTCCAATTTTGAGAACAAAAAGAAGATATCAATTAAATCCTACAGATATTAAAAATAAAAGAATATTATAAACAACTTTATGTCAATAAACTTGACAGCTAGATGAAACTGACAAATTTCCTCAAAAGACACAAATTACAAAATCCAAATTATCCTATATCTATTAAAGAAATTAAGGCAAAGAGAATCTACAGCTAAGTTATTAGAATGGATAAGAAGATTTAGGCCTGGTGCAGTGACTCATGCCTGTAATCCCAGCACTTTGGGAGTCCGAGGTGGGAGGATTGCTTGAGCTTAGGAGTTCGAGACCAGCCTGGGCAACATGGTGAAAGACCATTGCAAATTTTTTTTTTTTTTTTTTAAAGAATGGATAAGAATATTCAGCAAAAATGTGGGATACAAAATATAAAAATCATTCTCATTTCTAGCAGCCACAAACAGAAAAGACAAATTTTGAAAAGATACCATTTGTGGTTGCAATAAAGGATACAAAATGCCTAAAAATAAATTTAACAAAAGATGTGTAAGTGGGAAAAATTATTTATCTTTATGAAAGCTATTAAAGAGGCCAGGCGTGGTGACTCACGCCTATAATCCCAGCACTTTAGGAAGCCGAGGCGGGTGGATCACCAGAGGTCAGGAATTCGAGTCCAGTGTGGCCAATCTGGGGAAACCCCATATCTACTAAAAATACAAAATTAGCTGGGCATGGTGGCACGAGCCTGTAATCTCAGCTACTGGAAAGGCGGAGGCAGGAGAATCTCTTAGAACCCGGGAGGTGGAGGTTGCAGTGAGCCAAGGTCGTGCCATTGCACTCCAGCCTGGTTGACAGAGCGAGACTCTGTCTCAAAAACAAAATAAAAACAACAAGAAAAAGAGAAAAATATTAAAAGAAGTCTTAGGCAAAAGAGACATAGGTCATATTCTAGCTTTTATTTGAAGTTCAGGAGTACACGTGCAGGTTTGTTATATAAGTAAACTCGTGTCATGGGAGTTTGCTGTACAGATTATTTCATCACCCAGGTATTAAGCCCAGTACTCACTAGTTATTTTTTCTGCTCCTCTCCCTCCTCCTACCCTCCATCTTCCCATAGGCCCCAGAGTCTGTTGTTCCCCTCTATGCACCCATGTGTGCTCATTATTTATCTCCCACTTATGCATGAGAACATGCAGTATTTGGTTTTCTGTTCCTGCATTAGTTTGAAAAGGATAGGGACATGTTCATAGATTGGGATATTCAGTCCTTTGAAGATGTCAGTCTCCCAACTGATATATATTTTTTTTGAGACAGTCTTGCTCTGTCACCCAGGCTGGAGTGCAGTGGCGCGATCTCTGCTCACTGCAAGCTCCGCCTCCCGGGTTCAAGCCATTCTCCTGCCTCAGCCTCCCAAGTAGCTGGGACTACAGGTGCCCGCCACCATGCCTAGCTAATTTTTTTTGTATTTTTAGTAGAGACAGGGTTTCACCATGTTAGCCAGGATGGTCTCAATCTCCTGACCTCATGATCTGCCCGCCTCAGCCTCCCAAAGTGCTGGGATTACAGGCGTGAACCGCAGCGCCCGGCCCCAACTGATTTAACATGTACTATAATTCAAACAAATCCTAACGGGTTTTTGTTTTTTTTTTTTGAGATGGAGTCTGGCTCTGTTGCCCAGGTTGTAGTGCAAAGGCACGATCTCAGCTCACTACAACCTCCGCCTCCGAGGTTCAAGTGATTCTCCTGTCTCCTGCCTCAGTCTCCCTAGTAGCTGGGATTACAGGCTCACGCCACCATGCCCAGCCAATTTTTTGTATTTTTAGTATAGACGGGGTTTCCCCATGTTGGCCAGGCTGGTCTCGAACTCCTGACCTCAGGTGATCCACCCTCCTCAGCCTCCCAAAGTGCTGGGATTACAGGAGTGAGCCTGTAATGAAATTTGATAATCTATTTTAAATCTTATTTGAAAGAGCCAAAAGCCAAGATACTCTTGAAGAACAAGATTGGGTAAGTTACTTTAGCAGACATCTAGCAGATAACTAGAAAGCTATAGTAATTAAGACAGACTGGTTTACACAATTACACCGTGATAGACAAATTAAATAATGACACAAAATAAAGAGGCCAGAAACCAACTCTCCTTTACACAGAAATTGGATTCATGGGCTGGGCGCGGTGGCTAACGCCTGTAATCCCAGCACTTTGGGATGCCGAGGCGGGCAGATCATGGGGTCAGGAGATCGAGACCATCCTGGCTAACACGGTGAAACTCCGTCTCTACTAAAAATACAAAAAATTAGCTGGGCGTAGTGGCGGGTGCCTGTAGTCCCAGCTACTCGGGAGGCTGAGACAGGAGAATGGCGTGAACCCAGGAGATGGAGCTTGCGGTGAGCGGAGATCGCGCCACTGCACTCCAGCCTGTGCGACAGAGCGAGACTCCGTCTCAAAAAAAAAAAAAAAAGAAGTTGGATTCATGAATGAATTTTAACTGCAGATCTGTGAAGAAATGATGGGCTCTTCAATAAGTAGTATAGGAAAAATTGTTATCCTTGTGGAGGAAAAAGGAAGTCAGAGCTCTACCTCATACCATAGAAAAAAATTGATTTTGAATACTTAAATGTGAAAAATTAAAACTGTAAAAATTTTAGAAGAAAGTATCAATCACATCAATCATGAGAAGTTTTTTTTTTTTTTGAGATGGAGTTTCCCTCTGTCACTCAGGCTGGGGTGCAGTGGTGCGATCTCGGCTCACTGCAACCTCTGCCTCCTGGGTTTAAGTGATTCTCCTGCCTAGGCCTCCCAAGTAACTGGGATTACAAGCACACACCCCCACACCTGGCCAATTTTTGTATTTTTAGTGGAGACGGGGTTTTACCGTGTTGGTCAGGCTGGTCTTGAACTCCTGACCTCAAGTGATCCACCCATCTCAGCGTCCCAAAGTGGTGGGATTACAGGTGTGAGCCACCGTGCCCGGCCTTCCAAGAATTATTTTTTAAGCTCAGAAGGTGAAATAAATACAGAAAAATGCTGATGAATATAACTACTGTATTTGTTTGCTATTGCTGCATAACCAATCCTCAAATTTAGCAGCTTAAAGCCATCTGTTAGCTCGTCGATCTGTAGGCCAGAGGCCCAGGCGTGGTGTGGCTGAGATTTCTGCTTGGGGTCTTGCCAGCTTCAATCAAGGTGCCGGCAGGACTGTGTTCTCACCTGGAGCCCTGAGTCCTTTTTCACGCTCAAGTGCTCGTGGCAGGTTCACCTCCCTGAAGTTGTAGGATGGAGGTCTCGGGGTCTTTGTCTGGGTCCTTGTCGGCTATCAGGCAGGACCTGCTCTTAGTTCCTGGAGGGCATCTGCACGTAGCCTCCTCCATCTTCAAAGTCAGCCTTGGCCGGGCACAGTGACTCACTCACCGAGTGTAATCCCAGCACTTTAGGAGGCCAAGGCTTGCGGATCACTTGAGGTCAGGAGTTCGAGACCGGCCTAGCTAACATGGCGAAACTGTCTCTACAAAAAAATACAAAAATTAGCTGGGAGTGGTGGTACGTGCCTATAGTCCCAGCTACTCAGGAGGCTAAGGCACGAGAATCACTTGAACCTGGGAGGCAGAGGTTGCAGTGAGTGGAGATTGTACCAGTGCACTCCAGCCTGGGCTACAGAGTGAGACCCTGTCTCAAAACAAAACAAAACAAACACACAAACACACAAAAAAAACACCAGCCAGATTTGCTTGCCAAGTTTTTCCTGCAATTTGAAACTCTCTGAAGTTTTCTGTCTCTGGTCCCTAGACCCCAGATTGAAGGGATCATGTGATGAGGTTGGGCCCACCTAGATAATCTCCCTCTTGATTAACTCATATGCAACCAATTAGTAATCCTAGTTACACCTGCAAAATTTCTTTTGCCATATATGCAGCATGATCACAGAAGTGACATCCTGCTATATTCACAGGTCCTGTCCACTCTTCAGGGGGACATCTTAAAAGGGTGAGGGTCGTGAGAATTCTGCCTACCACAGTTACATTATAATTAAAAACTTCTATTCTTCAAATGACACTATAAGAAAGTAAAAGGGCAAGCTACAGAATGGGATGTAAGATTTACAATACACATAATTGATAAGGGAGTTGTTTCTAGAATATGTATTTAATTAATTTATTTAGACATGATGTCTCACTCTGTCACCCATGCTGGACTGTAGTAGTGCAATTGTAGCTCACTGTGGTTTTGACCTCCTAGGCTCAAGTGATCCTCCAACGTCAGCCTCCCAAGTAGCTGGGACTACAGGCACATGACAGATGCTCAGCTAATTTTTATGTTTTTTGTAGAGATGGGGGTCACACTATGTTTCCTGGGCTAGTCTCGGACTCCTGGGTTCAAATAATCCTCTCGCCTCAGCAGCCTGCCAAAGTGCTGGAATTACAGGTATTAGCCGCTGCGTCTGGCAAAGAATATATATTTTAAATCTTACATATTAATAAGAAAAAAGACAATAGAAAAAGAGACAAATGAAATAAATATTTTCACAGAAAAAAACTCAACATATCAACACATGTATGAACACATGTGTATTTTTTTTCTTTGTTTTCTTTATTTTTCTGAGACGGAGGCTTGCTCTGTGGCCCAGGCTGGAGAGTGCAGTGGTGTGATCTTGACTCACTGCAACCTCCAACTCCTGGGTTCGAGCGATTCTCTTGCCTCAGCCTCCCGAATAGCTGAGATTACAGGTGTGTGGCACCACACCGAGCTAATTTTTGTATTTTTAGTAGAGACAGGGTTTCACTATGTTGTCCAGGCTGGTCTTGAACTCCTGACCTCAGGTGATCCGCCCACCTTGGCCTCCCAAAGTGTTGGGATTACAGGCGTGAGCCACTGCACCCGGCCATGTGTATTTTTAATTGTGGAAAAATTTGGTGTCCAGTGCTTGTTCTTCCCTGCTCTGGGAGGCCCAGGTGACTCCGCCACAGCCTGTGTTACTCTGTGACCTGCAGGTACTGGGAGATCCACAGGGAAGACACTGGGACATCCTAGAAGTTGGGAAATGAAAAGAAGAGTGAAGAATGCAACCACACATGGACGGATGGTCTTTTCCATAACAATGCCTGCCTCTCAGGCTCCAATTCCAAAGAGAATCATTTACAAGTTAATTTCTGTCTCCTGGGTTGATCATTCTCAACCATCACTTGCTGCCCCTCAAAAGAATTGTCTACTTCCCTATCTCCTCCTTACCCTATGAAAAAGGGTATGTCAGCTTCTATACCCCATTGGGAGGCTGGGAAATCACTGACTCTCCCCTGCCCCATACATTAATGAACATTTGTATGCTTTTTCTTCTATTAAAAATAAGTGAAAACGGCCGGGCATGGTGGCTCACGCCTGTAATCCCAGCACTTTGGGAGGCCAAGGTGGGCAGATCACGAGGTCAGGAGATCGAGACCATCCTGGCTAACATAGTGAAACCCCGTCTCTACTAAAAATACAAAAAATTAGCCAGGCGTGGTGGCGGGCACCTGTAGTCCCAGCTACTTGGGAGGCTTAGGCAGGAGAATGGTGTGGACCCAGGAGGCGGAGCTTGCAGTGAGCGGAGATCGCACCACTGCACTCCAGCCTGGGTGACAGAGCAAGACTCCGTCTCAAAAAAAAAGAAAAAAAAAAGCGAAAACTCAGTAAGACACCATTTTACCCTGCTGTATTAGCAAACCTTTAAAAATCTGACAATTTCAAGCCTTTCCAGTGAATCATAGTGTTACTGGTGGTAAATCCATAAGGGGCTGCAGCAACCTCAATTCTTTTTTTTTTTTTTTTTTTTTTGAGACAGAGTTTCGCTCTTGTTGCCCAGGCTGGAGTGCAATGGCGTGATCTTGGCTCACCGCAACCTCCACCTCCCAGGTTCAAGCAATTCTCCTGCCTCAGCCTCCTGAGTAGCTGGGATTACAGGCATGCACCACCACGCCCGGCTAATTTTGTATTTTTTTTAGTACAGACTGGGTTTCTCCATGTTGAGGCTGGTCTCGAACTCCTGACCTCAGGTGATTAGCCCGCCTCGGCCTCCCAAAGTGCTGGGATTACAGGCGTGAGCCACCGCACCCGGCCAGCAACCTCAATTCTTGCGTCCTCAGCAGAAAGAATTTGACCAAGGGCATAATAAGGCAGAATGAGAGACCGAGGCAAGTTTTAGAGCAGGAGTGAAAGTTTATTAAAAAAACCAGGCCAGGCTTGGTGGCACATGACTGTAATCCTAGCACTTTGGGAGGCCGAGGCGAGCAGATCACATGAGGTCAGGAGTTTGAGACCAGTCTGGCCAACATGGTGAAACCCCATCTCAACTAAAAACACACACACAAAAAATTAGCTGGGCATGGTGGCGGGTACCTGTAATCCCAGCTACTCATGAGGCTGAGGCAGGAGAATCACTTGAACATGGGAGGCAGAGTTTGCAGTGAGCTGAGATCGCGCCGCTGCACTCCAGACTGGGCAGCAGAGCAAGACTCCCTCTCAAAACAACAACAACAACAACAAACTTTAGAGCGGGACCAAGAGGAAGTAAAGCACACTTGGAAGAGGGCCAGGGGGCGACTTGAGAGATCAAGTGCACTGTTTGACCTTTGACTTGGGGTTTTATCTGTTGACATAGTTCCAGGGTTTCACATCCCTTCTCCCCTGATTCTTCCCTGGGGGTGGGCTGTCCACGTGTGCAGTGGTCTGCTAGCAGCTGGGCGGTGAGCATGCAGTGTGTTTACTGGAGTTGTGTGCATGCTCACTTGAGGCATTCTTCCCCTACCAGGTGAATGTCCCTAGAAGTTAAACTCCACCATTTTGCCTCTTAGTGTGCATTCTTGAGCCCACTCTCCCAACTCCTGAGATCTTATCGGGAAGCTGCTGATCACCAGTTTCAAGTTTGTTCTATTAGGAGACGGCCTTTCCCTGGTGCAGGCTGCGACCCATTATTAGAGACAGTTTAACAATCGCCTGATGATCGGTGACATTACTGGTGAGGGGGTGGGGGTCAAGCCCTCTCCTGCCCTGCTCATGCCTGACTAGCTACCTGTAACAATAGGAACTCACATACTTTTGACACGAGTTTAAATTAATGCAACCTCTGTGGATAACAAATTGTGATGATCTATAAAGTTGGAAATGTACACCCTCTACAATACAAGAGTTTCATCCCTGGGTATGTAATTGACAAAAATGCATGCATGGCTGGTTACAGTGGCTCACGCCTGTAATCTCAGAACTTTAGGAGGCTGAGGCGGGAGGATTGCTTGATCCCAGGAGTTCGAAACCAGCCTGGGCAACGTGGCAAAATCTCACCTCTACGAAAAGATATGAAAATTAGTCAGGCATGGTGGTATGTGCCTGTAGTCTCAGCTACTCAAGAGGCTGAGGGGGTAGGAGCAATTGAACCCAGAAGGTCAAGGCTGCAAGGAGCTGTGATTGTGCCACTGCACCCCTGCCTGAGTGACAGAGTAAGACCCTGTCTGGAAAAAAAAAAAAAAAAAAAAAAGAAGAGGAAGAGGAAGAAGAAATGCATGCACATGGATGTCCAAGCCAGAAAAACAAACCTGGAGACAATGGGAAATAATTTAAATGTCCATCAACAACAGAATGTTGTAAATAAATTATATAATAATGTGTAAATAAATTATAGAATACTTTAAAGGTAATTACGTGGTTCTGTTTCTTAAAGTTGGTGGATACTACAACACAGGTATTTGTTTCACTCTTCCTTCAAGAAGTCTTTCCTACTCCTCTGTCCCTTCCCTTGACCAGAAGTCAGAGGTGGACAGGCGCTTAAAGATCAGGAACTCACCCCTTCGGCTTCACAAACAAGGGGACGAGGTAAGGAGACACATGTCAGGGCTTCCTTTGAAACCCTCCTCTTTGTCTGCACAGGATGCCCTCCTCTTTTCCTTCTCAGTACCCATCTGTCAACATCCTCTTTGTCTTCCTCTGGATCCTTAGAGATCACCCTGGTCCATTTACCTTTTGAGAAAACTGAAGTTCAGAGAGGTTCGAGGATGAGCTTAAGGCATGCAGTCATTGAGAGGCAGCCTTGGCTCTCTGGAATCTGCAACATCCAGGGCTAATTTATGTCTGTACCCATAGCACACTTGAAGACAGTTCCTTATAAACAGGAGGTGCTCAGTAAATGCCACCTCCTCCCTCCGGGTCTTTACTGAGTTTAAACAAGAGCTTTGTAAAACTATGGCTACTTTGATGCTGCTAACATAGAAAATGACCGGCGGATGGCAGCATTTAGCTTTCTCAGCTCTCAAATTTGCAATTGCCGGTTTAAGGTGAGAAAAGTTGGTTTTTCTTTTCCATTCTCCAAACTCTGCTTGTTGTCAGTGCCTGCCAAATGCCCACTGCTCCCATTGGAAGCATCAACCTACTACCCCCTTGCTGAAAAAGCATCTTGAGCATCTGCAGAAGCTCCAGTTTGAGACCTGGTGGCAGAAGGGGGTACGTGGACACACAATGAGAACATGAATGCTTTTTTTTTTTTTTTTTTTTGAGATGGAGTCTCACTCTGTCACCTAAGCTGGAGTAGAGTGGCGCAATCTCAGCTCACTGCAACCTCTGCCTCGTGAGTTCAAGCGATTCTTCTGCCTCAGCCTCCTGTGTAGCTGAGATTACAAGCACCCGACACCATGCCTGGATAATTTTTTGTATTTTTAGTAGAGATGAGGTTTCACCATGTTGGCCAGGCTGGTCTTGAACTCCTGACCCTCAGGGGATCCGCCCACCTTGGACTCCCAAAGTGCTGGGATTACAGATGTGAGCTACCATGCCTGCCCAAACATGAAAGCTTTTCCTCTCCACAGAGCCCAATGAAATGCTGATTCTCACCACAGCCCTGGGATACCATGGGCTGCAAAGGCATCTTAGGGCTCTGCTTTTCATCTGGGGAAACAGACTCCAAAAGGCAAAGTGATGAGCTCAAATTCACAAGTTCAGATTTTCTGATTTGCAACTCCGTGCACTTTCCTGCATTAGTTCTCTAAGGTGAAATCTATCCTGAAGGCATGTTCTGCCTATATGTACAGAAAGGAGGCCAGAAAGTTTTTTAAAAACCAAATGCTACATGGTAAATAATAAAGGAACAGCAGAGAAAAGAGTGTTGGGGCTCAGAGGAGCAGACTGCACCATTTTCAGGGCTGGGGTGGGTGAGAAATTACAGAGTCAGAAAAGAGCTGTTGAAAACAGCGGAGCTCTCACCCTTAAAACAGTCAAGACATGCACAAGAAAAGGAGCAATGGTGGAAATTCTAGATCAGGATGGCCAATGTATGGCTTGGGGCTGCTACTGTCTTTCACCTTCCCCTGTCGCCTGGCCCGCATGCCCATGACAGACATCAATAATCAATCATGGGATTCTTTCCCCTTGATCTCAGGGCCTGACCAGAATCCACTGTGTACAGTGCACCAGGCTTCCTCTACCAACTCATAGGAGATGGCACCAGAGGAAGCCTGTTGCTCCTCCTCACCCTGCCGTATTGCCTCCCTGGTGGCCACAGTTTATTGTGCACTTCCTGTGTGCCAGGAGTTGTGCTGAGCTCTTCACACACACCTTCCATTTAATTCACTTAGCACATTTTCAGGAGTTAGGCATCCTTCTGGTTTTACACAGGAAAATGGGGCACAGAGGTGTTAAAAGCCTCGTAATGGCAGAGCCAGGATTCAAATCCAAGCCCACCTGTCTCCAAAGCCCAGCCTGGGAAACTGCTAGATAGGTGCGATAAGCCAGTATGGAAGAAGGCCTGTGGTTTGGGCCTTGTTTAGGCCTGAAGATCAAGACTAACTAGGCTGCAGTGGAGCCTGAGGTTCAGAGAACAGAGGACACTAAAGATGCTTTTGTTTGTTCATTCATTCCTCAACCCACGTTTATTAAGTCCCTGCTACATGCCAGACACTTTGTAGATCCTGGGGATACAGTGGTCAAACAAGAGAGACAGAACACCCCACCCTCAATCAGGGGAGACTAACAAATAAGCCAGTCAAATGTATTATATGTCGGGTGATGTATGTGCTAAGGGGAAAAACGAAGGCTGGGGAGTGGTGGAGAGAGCCACATAGAGCTATATGCAGACTCAGGCCTAGGAGAAAAGGGAAGGGATGACTCAGGGGCCTGAGATTCTTAGAGTGACTGATGCATATCGAGATAAAGGCCCTAAGGAGTTGGGTCCTGATGCTCTCAGGGAAAATAATGATGGTGGGGGGTGTCTGTGGTGGGGGAGGAAGGAGGGATTGTCAGGAACACATGGAGTTCCTGGGGCCTTCTTCACTTTGATAACAATGTGGCCGAGGGAGGGGGCAGTCTTACCCAGAATACCCCCAGCTCCTGGGCTCTCTCCTTACTCTGGCAGATGTGGGATGGAGGCAGAAAGTCCCACTCATGCGTCATACATTTTTTGAGTATTTAATGAAATAAATTTCCCCGGGTGCAGTGACTCAAGCCTGTAATCCCAGCACTTTGGGAGGCCGAGGCAGGTGGGTCACCTGAGGTCAGGAGTTTGAGACCAGCCTGGCCAACATGGTGAAACCCCATCTCTACTAAAAATACAAAAATTAGCCGGGCGTGGTGGCATAAGCCTGTAGTCCTAGCTACTCAGGAGCCTGAGGCAGGAGAATTGCTTGACTCTGGGAGGCGGGGGTTTCAGTGAGCCAAGATCACTCCACTGCGCTCCAGCCTGGGCAACAGAGTGAGACTCTGTCATAAAATAAAATAAAATAAATAAAATAAAATAAAATAAAATATAAAATGAAATGAAATGAAATGAAATAAAATAAATAAAATAAATAAAATAATAAAATAAAATAAAATAAATAAATAAAATAAATAAAATAAAATAATAAAATAAAATAAAATAAATAAAATAATAAAATAAAATAAAATAAATAAAATAAAATAAAATAATAAAATAATAAAATAAAATAAAATAAAATAAAAGACCGGGCATAGTGGCTCATGCCTGTAATCCCAGCACTTTGGGAGGCCGAGGTGGGTGGATCACCTGAGTTCAGGAGTTCGAGACCAGCCTGACCCACATGGTGAAACCTCATCTCTACTAAAAATACAAAAATTAGCTGGGTGTGGTGGCAGGCACCTGTAATCCCAGCTACTCAGGAGGCTGAGGCAAGAGAATTGCTTGAACCCAGGAGGCAGAGGTTGCAGTGAACTGAGATGGTGCCATTGTACTTCAGCCTGGGCGACAAGAGCGAAACTCCATCTCAAAAATAAATAAATAAATTTCATTCCTCTGCCCACTGCCAGTATCCAGCCCTGCTGATGAGGTTGGGGTGAGGTAGGAGGTAACTTTTCAGCACCTGGGCCCTTATGTCCAGCAAGGCCATGAACAGGGACTTTTTGTGCCAGGAACAGTAGAAAATATGGCAACTGGTGTTTGCCACTATCAACAAGGAACTTGGAGTTTCGTTGAAGGAGCAAAATTGTAACCACCCAAGGGGTTCACGTTGCCTGCTGCCTCGACAGAGCTGATTGATCAAGACGGCAATTGCAATAGAAGAAGAGTAATTCACGCAGAGCCGGCTGCGCGGGACACTGGAGTTTTATTATAACTCAAATCAGTCCCCTTGAGAATTCGGGGAGCAGAATTTTTAAGGATAACTTGGTAGGGGGAAGCCAGTGAGCCAGGGGTGCTGATTGGTCAGGGATGAAATCATACGAAGTCGAAGCTGTCTTCTTGCGCTGAGTCAGTTCCTGGGTGGGGCCACAAGATCAGACGAGCCAGTTTATCCATCTGTGTGGTGCCAGCTGATCCAGCAAGTGCAGGGTCTGCAAAATGTCTCAAGCACTGATCTTAGGAGCAGTTTAGGGAGGGTCAGAATCTTGTAGCCTCCAGCTGCACGACTCCTAAACCATAATTTCTAATCCTGTGGCTAATGTTAGTCTAGTCCCCAGACAAGAAAGAGGTCTGCTTTGGGAAAGGGCTGTTACCGTCTTTGTTTAAACTATAACTACAAACTAAGTTTCTCCCAAAGTTAGTTCAGCCTATGCCCAGGAATGAACAAAGACAGCTTGGAGGTTAGAAACAAGATGGAGTTGGTTAAGTTAGCTCTCTTTCACTGTCTCAGTCATAATTTTGCAAAGGCGGTTTCAAAATGACTATCCATGAGTTTGTAAAATAACCCAGGATGCCTGTTGTTCATAGCACATAGCCTACTGTGTGTCTAAGCTGATAATCAGCTAGACTTTGGGGAGAGAAAAATGCCAAAAGAAAATGGCCTTGCCCTGCTAGAGCGTCTTCAGGTGTCCCTTTGGATGCATGAGCAATATGGAAGGGAATGGAGAAGGAGGAGAAAGAAAAGTCATCCTCCATAATTGGGACAGGGTTTGGAGCTCTTGCAGCCAATTCTTTCATGCTGCCTGGCCCCACCTGCCCCGGAGACTTCTGGTGCTTAATGGAGGCTTTCTTGTGGCTGCCCTGGAACTATGAATGGGCCTGCCTTGGATAATTTTCCCTCCAGGCACTCTCTACCTGGGGTCTGTGAACACCCTCGAAGTAGTATCCACCATGAATTGTGTGAATAATTACACATATGTGCACACGCATGAATACACGGACCCATGCATATGTGTTCACAGCGTTCTTCAGATGCCCCCATGATATCTATGCCAGTTACAACTTATTACTTCTCAACTCCATATTTACCCACTAATACCTGCTCTGTGATAATGGACAGGATTCCCATGAGCATTTCTCCTCTACACTAAGCATAACGTGAAGCTTTCTCAGTGGAGGGTGCTGAGAGAACAGTGCAGGTGAAAGGAGCTTCTCTTCCTGGGTCTGGCTGGTGTGAGGAGATCCAGTGGTACTCTGCTGGAGTCATGTGCCCAGAAGGTCCCAGGCAACTAGTCTTGGCCTGGCGTGGTGATCATCCTCTTAGTATCCTCCCAACACAGGCACCATGCGATCCATGCCTTCTGTCCATACTGGAGACCCAATCATTCTGCATGCTCATACACTCGACGCAGCAGTAACCCAGCAGTGTGGCTTGCATGGGCTGTGAAGGTTTGTTTCCTGCTTGTCCAATAATTGCAACCAGCTCTAGACCATGCAACCCAGCGAATCTCTCTGCCATGTAGGGGGCTGCAATGATACCTTCTCCAACAATGTCTGATCTCCAGCTTGGGGAGGGGGGCCCCGTTCCAAGATTGTCCTACTTGGGTACTCTTCTCCACCTGTAGGGAGAGTAGCCCTATAAGGTTCTCTTTACATCATACAGTTGCTCTTTTATCATAGCTGAATAACTCTTTATATTAAACTTCCATTGCATAAATCACTTGTGGTTTCTATCTCTTGATTGGAACCAGGCTGATACAGTACTTGTGGCCCCCAAAATATTGAGATCCACCATACCTAGTCCCAGGTAAAACAAAAATATAAAAACTCTCAGCTCATTGCCTAGCACATAGAACACAATCCATCTAAGTAGCTATTACTACCATGTGTTGGAGATGGAGGTCAGTTGCCGCATAGGGTCGGCAGCTCTGCAGAATCGCCTTAGATGTTCCCTCTTGCCTGTTTAGCTTGAGCTGCATTCTCTCTGGTATAGCAGTAAAATAACAAGTGGCTAAAGCTATCACTTATGGAGCACACACTTCATCTCAAGCAGTGGGCTATGAGTTTTGTATGCACTATTTGCCCCATTTTGCAGTTGGAAAAGGTGAAGATTAATGAAGTTGGAAACTTGCCCAAGTTTTCACAGTTGACCCTGGAAGAGCTGGAATTTGAACCCAGGTGTATCCAATTCCAAAAACCAAAGTCTTCACCACCACAATATATTTCTTTGTAGCATTTATTGCTGGGTTAAGCTCTGTTCTAAATGGTTCACAGTGGTTATGTAACGTGTTTCTTGTCACAGCAGTGTTTATAAGCAGTGCTTTGTTCCTGTTTTATAGATAAAGAGACTAAATGTCTCAACCAAGGCCTCTCAGTTAGTGAGAGGTGGAGACAGGATTAGAAACTGGCCCCCGATTCCAGAGCCCACACTGCTAATGTCTAGTATACTGCTTCCCTGGCTCACATAATAGAAGTGAACTTTGGGGTGTGAATGTACCTACTCCTGGGGACTGTGATGGCTGAAACAATGGAAAGCACATGGCATTTGACTCACATGCAGTTCCTGCTGCTCCCAACAATGCCATCCATGTGTGTTAGTAAAGGATAGAGAACTGGAGAGAAGGGTGTAGGTATAGGAGCAGGTGTGCCATGTCATCACCCTAATGTACCTAACCCTAAACCCAACTCTAACCCTCAGGGGCAGTGATGGCCTACCGGCACCTGCATTAGGGTGGTTTGGAGGATCCATGTTCATCGCCAACCCTCCCCTAGGGAGGGGGTTCCCTGACACTCAACATCTGGATCTGCCCATGGCAGATTGAGCCACTACGGCATCTTGCCTATACCCCAGGCTCTGATTCCACCTCACCAACTGTGATTAGTCCTCTTTGTGTGGGCTCATGGTTGTTCACTGGTTTGGCTCTAAGATCCTAGCTGCTGACGGGGAGAGGGATATATGACACATTATGAGATCCAGAATATTTGCAGGTTGCTAAGAAAAAGCACAACTATTCCAGATATTGAGGACCAAAGAGCATATTCTCCTCTAGGCATTCATAGAGAGGCTTCATAGAGAAGCCATATCCTCAACAATATCCCTGCAACAGATAGGGATCAGTGTTCAAAACCATGCTTTGAATAATGTGTATCATGTCCCTCAACCAAAGCACAAAGCATTAAAAGTCATTCTTCAAGGAGTCAGTGGGAAGCAGTCAAGCTCACAGGTTCACGGCTCTGGCTAAATTGGTAATAGATTTAAGAATATTTGTCCAGAGGATTGAATACAGCATGTACTCTGCAGGTACTTATCCACGAGTAGCATTTCTCTTAGCCAAGCTTTTGAAAAGTATAGTGTGGCTCTGAGGTTGAGATTCTACTTGGAATGCTGGAACTTTCCATTGCCAATTAAGAGACGAGCCATATACCTTAATAACAAACTGAGCTGTGGCTTGAAATAGATCCTCTTATGAAAACTCATGCACCAGAAAGAACATTCCTCTCTTTCCCTGCTGCCGCCAAGATGTGTGGAGGTGGAGGCTTGAGATTGGGCTTCACCTGTAACCCACCATCATGGCCAAGGAAGGCATTGCTGCTGGAGGTGTAATGGACGTTAATAGTGCTTTACAAGAAGTGCTGAAGACTGCCCTCATCCACAATGGCCTAGCATGTGGAATTCGCGAAGCTTCCAAAGCCTTAGACAAGTGCCAAGCCCACCTTTGTGTGCTTGCATCCAACTGTGATAAGCCTATGTATGTCAAGTTGGTGAAGGTCCATTGTGCTGAACACCAAATCAACCTAATCAAGGGTGATGACAACAAGAAACTAGGGGAATGGGAAGGCCCCTGTACAACTGACAGAGAGGGCAAACGCTGTAAAGTGGTTGGTTGCAGTTGTGCAGTAGTTAAGGAATATGGAAGGAGTCTCAGGCCAAGGATGTCATCGAAGAGTACTTCAAATGCAAGAAATGAAGAAATAAATCTTTGCCTCACACATGGAAAGAAAAGAAAAAAGAAAGAGAGAGAAAGAAAGAAAAAGAAAGAAAGAAAGAAAGAAAGAAGAAGTCAATGTGTTTCTGAAGAGAAGGCCAACCCACATCCCCTCCAAAGTGCATCAAGGGAGTCCCTGCAGGCAGAGCCAAGATTCTCTTCAGGAGGAAATTTGAGAGTTCCCTAACAAGGCAATGAATGGGTAACTGATTCCCTACAATTCCACATCATAAAATGCAACAGCAATAAAAACAGCCCAGAAAAAATGTAAAGCAGGCATGTAACTAATATCTTGTTTGGCTACACATACACATATACATGTGCACACACACACATACCTGTGGCACATCTAATTTTGAGCAATAAGCCCTGTTAAAACTGGTTGTGAAATGTACTCCCAAACTAACTAAATAAGATGATTTATTGTTTATCATTATTTCCCATAAATCTCCCTAAATTTGGGGGATTTCCATTAAAATGATTATTTCAGATCCAGATTTGGTAGCCCTTGTTTCTGGAGGTCATTAGATAGCAGTATTCATTGTCTACTAAAACTACTCCTAGTCCATGATACCCACATCAGGTTATTTGCATCTGAGAGAATGCTTGACCTTCTGTGCTCCAGTGCAGAGCAGGGTGGCGGGGCCCTACCATATGCAACAACCTGCAGGGCACAGATACTGATCCTTTGAAGCTGATGCTGGTCAGTAGCCTGCACTGTGCCTAACGTTATGTGGGTCAGTAGGAAAGCAAACTAATGGGCTATCTCAATATGGTTTCAAGTTAAAAATAAAAGGATCCAGGACACATCTTTGTGTTGCCCACTGGAAATTACAAGCAGGATAGTTCATATTTTTCCTTATATATTGTGTCAAAGGCTGGAAGAGGATCAAGAAAAGTCACAAGCCATTTAATATGATTTTTGGCAGGTGTTGTCACAAGATTATATAAATTACAGCAGATGACTGTGTTCCCAGCCTGTGAGCTGTGAATATAGGTCAGGCTTGCAAATTATTAAGCAAGGCCATGCAAATGGACGTTGCTTGCACATGCTAGAATAGGACGACTAACTCGTTCTGGTTCGGCAGAGATTTTTCTTATTTTAGTACTTGTCTTAGTATATTGTGTTGCTATAGAAGAATAGCTGAGGCTGGGGAATTTATAAAGAAAAGAGGTTTATTTGGCTCACAGTTCTGCAGGCTGGGAAGTGCAAAAAGTATGGTGTCAGCATCTGTTCAGATTCTGGTGGAGGCTTTTTGTGCTATGTCATAACATGGTGGAAAATCTCAATGGTGAGTGGACACGTGGGAAGACAAAACCCGAGGGGCATCCTGGCTTTACAACAACCCATTCCTGCAGGAACATTCCCATGAGAACTAAATCCAGTCTCTTGAGAGAGCTGCAGTGCACCAAGTCATTCATGAGGGATCTGCCCCCATGACCCAAACACCTCCCACCAGGCACACCTCCCAACACTGACACGTTGGGGATCAAAGTGCAACAGGAGTTTTGGTGGGGACAAACTCAAACCATAGTAGTACTGACTGTCCCATGTCCTGTGAAACCCCTCGGTCCCTGGCAAGCCAGGAAGGTTGGTCACCCTTGCTGGAGGCCTTCCTCCCAGGTGGTGACCCCTAGCTGTGTATTCACATTTGGGGGTGAGGCACAAAACACTGACTGCAATCTCTGCGGGGGAGTGGGGCTTGTTGACTGATGGAGCTCACCACAGAGTGTCTGAGCATCAGGTCAGATCCTCATTGAGGAAACCAGCACACATCAGCCACTGGAGGCCCTTTGTCTGGGACATTCCTTTTCTCCACAAATGAATCCTCCGGACTCTAGCCTGTAGATTGTAAATTAGGTTACTCACTCTCTGGGGACTGGGGTCCCATCATTCAATATGTAGATTGTGGCTTAATCCTTGTGTTTAAACTTGTCCTTACCTCCTCCTCCCAAACCTGTGTGGCTCAGACCTCCCATTCTACAGTTTTTTTCAGTTCAATTTATATGACAAATAACTCTCCTTTCTTCCCTGGGTGGAGGCGACCCCTGGCTGAAGAGGGTAGAGAAAGTGGCCTGGGGTTTCCACTTATGCCCCTGTTTTCCTGTTTACAGCCTCACACTGTACCTCACCTCTTTAAGTGTGGATCCTTTCTGAGACTCTGGGGGTGAAGTAGGGAGAATCCGTTGGCTTCCTCTTCTTTTCTCCCTCTGGGGCATCCAAGTGAGAACACGCACCATTCTGTCAAATTACCACTCCTTTGTACACTATCTCCAAAATACATGTCCAAATTCTTGGTTGCTGTTTTCTCCTCTCTTGTCCCTATTGTCCTTGAAGGATTTTACCTGTGCTCTTCCTCTACTGCCATTTTACTAGGATTTGGGGAGGGAGAGGAAATAAATTTGTGTTGCAAATCAATCATGTTTCATTGGACATCCATTTCTCTAGCAGTCTCTCTTTTGGTAACACCCAGTGGGTGGACGTTGGCACTTCTGGAACTATCTTCCATGTCTATTATCTTTTCTTTTCTTTTCTACTTTCTATTTATTTATCCCAGTCTGTTGTTTTCCAGGAGGATTCCAATCTTTCAGTTCACTAATCAGCTCTTCAGCTGCATACGTTCCACTCTGTAGCTCATCCACTCAGGTGGTTTCATTTGTTTAAACTATGAATATATTTTTTGTTTTTTATTCCCATGATCAGTAATACAAAATGAACACATTGTTCATCTCTAACATCCCTAATTGATTCTTTCCCATCCTTTCTTATTTGAGAATATTCATTATACTTACTTCAAAGCACATTACTGGTTGTCTATTTGTTCTGTTTAATTTTCAGATCTGGAGCCAGACAGCTGAGGTTAATCTGTGGCTTCTCATGTTAAGCTATGTGACTTTGGATGAAGTTACTTAATCACTTGACACTTTAGTTTCTTCATTTGTAAAATGGCAATAAAAATAGTCCTACCTTAAACTCTTATAAGGTAGGACTCTTGTAAGGTATTCATGTGTCTATTGCAAACATAAAATAGTCCCACTTTATGTCTGCAATAGTGCCTGACACATAAATGCTCAGTAAATATTAGCTATGGTTATTATGTTTCCTCAGGTGGAAGTCTCCCTTTCATGGTGGTGCTTCTCAAATGATATTTTTTGACAGTGAACTCAACTTCACCCATGAGATTTTCTGCAAGAAATCTGCTGGCCTAGCTTGCTGTGAGGGAGGGCTGTAAGTCGCTGGATGAGCTTGTGCTCCATGTTGCTTTCAAGGAGAGTGCAGAACAGGCAGAGGCACCATCAGGTGGACCAGCTGTGCTCTCACAGCCGGTCTTTGGAATGTGGCTGCTACTTAACTCTTCCTTGGCTTTGCCAGCCATATGGGGCCCTGTCCTGTCTTTCATTCCCTAACACAGCTCATACCAGGAGACAGACATCTGTCCTGGTCATCTTGTCTGCCGGGGTGGGGTTGAGGGAGATATTCAGGGTCAATTCATCTAGCTCCTTCCACGGGGATACTTGTTTAACCCTCTGTCAGTAGCCCTTTGGTCCCATCTTGTTCCAAGCATTCACCACATCTGGGTGTGGAATGCCTTGTTGCTGGTCCCATTATTGAAGTATATACTGTAGTATATACACACAAGGATACCTATAGTATGTCTTTGGCTGCTGCTCATGAGCTGGGCTGCAGTATCAAATCAGATCCTGTCTGCTTTTGGCTTCTCAGAAACGTGTCAGTGCTTCTGATTCTCTGAACATTTCCTGTTATCTTTTTGAGAACACTAATTTTTTTCCTTCCCTGTCATTTCTGGAGGATGGGCCTGGGTGGAGAGATGGCAGCATGCACTCAGTTCACTATCGTGAAAAGGGAAGTCAGAGAATGTATAGAAAAGATAAGAAGTAAGCAGAATCTTGGAGAATGAGTAGGAGCAGCCAAAGTGAAAAGAGGAGAAAATGCCATCGTAGGCTGGGGAGATGGCCTGAGCGAAGGTGTGCAGACAGGAGACCACAGGGTAGGGTGAGGGGACACAAGCAATGCGATGTTTCGAGAGAGGCAAGACTTGTAAGGGAGAAGCAGGGCATGATAGTCTTATGTATCAGGTTAAGGGGCTTAACTTTATTCTGGAGAGCCTCTGATGGTTTAAGAAAGTGACATAGGATGGTTTAAGAAAGTGATTATAGGCAGCGGCTCATGCCTATAATCTCAGCACTTTGGGAGGCTGAGGTGGGAGAATCGCTTGAGTCCAGGAGTTCAAGATCAGCCTGGGCAACATACTGAGACTCCATCTCTTAAAAGAAAAAAAGAAAAAAAAAAAAAAAAAGGAAAGAAAGAAGGTGACAAAGTCAGATGTGCATCTTGTCCACTGTGGAAGTTAGATTTGAGGGGCGTGAGACTAGAGCCAAGAAGACCAGTTAGAAAGCTCTTGCAGAAGTCCAGGCTAGAAACTACAAGTGCCTGAAAATTACCACAGCAGTATGTAAGGGATGGAGACAAGGAGTCAGATTCAACAAATATTCAGGAAGCAAAATCTATAGATAAGGAGGATTTTCTAATACTGTTTTCTTTAGATATCATAGAAAGATATTTCAGCCTTCTTCCACTGTGACCATATGCTTTTTTTCTTTTCCTTTTAATTGCATTTTCTGCTTAAGTCGGCCATATGCTTTTTAAAAATTTGCAGAAGTAAGCTATTTTGACTGCAGATAGTTAATCCCATTGGTACTAGCATGTAAAATTTTAAGACTATAGTCCAAGTTGAAAATATTTCTATCAAGTTTCATATATGAGCTGTAAGATTACTGGGCATTTTAAGTTTTCTGCGCAGTGTCTAATCTTAATACTTCTTGAATTGATAGAATCATTATCCAGTTTATCATGGACGGTCTTGTTGTAATAGTGGATTGAGTTTTATGTTATCTTTGTAGATGTTAGTATTTCATATCAAGTTATGAAATTTAATCTTTCTTAGTGTGCACATCTAGAACTTGTGGACTTCATTGGAATAAAATATATCAGACAAGCTAAGATGTAATCAGATACAGTGAGATGCATAAGACATCTCATTTCACACAAAAGCATACTTCTATTTGCAATACTCCTCTAGTTCTGCCTTACTACACAGGAGCTCTAACAAAATACATTCACTGAAATTGCTCAAAAAAGACATATTTATATATGTGTGTTATAAGTGTATATATTGCACTATTGAGTATGTTCTCTACAGAAGAGAACTTCCATTTTAAATAGGCATGGATGTGAACAGCCTTACATGCTTAAAACTCTATACATATGATGGGGGAGAGAGTTTTCCATAGACTAGTTTCTGGCTCCATACTTGTTTATTCTCCACTGCTGACATATTTCTGAAAACAGGTGCTGGGGAAATGTTTATTATTTAGATATCATCTCCGACCCTGCTGGCTGAATCAGAACAATATTCCTGGAAGCCATTCCTATGCTGGAAGACTAGCAGTAACGCAACCACACATAGACGTGTCCATAAACTACATAAAGCTGTCTCATCCCTAGCCAGATCCTAAAAATACCTATGACCACTCCAACATGAGGGGCATGAGGAGCAATGAGATGGAGGGGAAATCAGAGTGGAAAGAGTCAGCCATCTTAACTACAGTCAAGTGCTGCACGAGGACATTTCAGTCAATGACAGACCATATGAGACCATGATGGTCAGGCAGGGGCACAAGACAGGCAGGCAGCAGGGGCAGGAAGGACTAGCAGCTCTTCCCTGGCTAGCAGCTGGGGTTCTGCCTCCACCTGCCTCCCCAGGACAGAAGCCAGATAAGCTGGACCATGATGGTCCTTCAGATTATCATACCATATTTTTCCTGCACCTTCTCTGTGGTTAGGTATGTTTAGATAGACAAGTACTTGCCATTGTGTTACAACTGCCTAATATATTCTGTACTGTAACACACTGCAATGGCTTGTAGCCTAGAAGCAATAGGCTATACCAAGCAGCCTAGGCATATAGTAGGCTCTACTATCTAGTTTTGTGTAAGTACACCCGATGACGTTTGCACAACAACAAAGTCACACAAGGATGCATTTCTCAGAACACATCCCTGTCGTTAAGCAATGCATGACTGCACTTGCACTTAAAATAGCTTACTTTTGCAAAGTCTGTAAAAGCATATTACCATATCCAACATTGTTAAAGCCTCTCCCACCAGGACCTTGTAAGGAGCCCATGCAAGCAAGGGGCTCTGCAGTTTCCTGGTGAATCCGTCTCTATTGACAGCATTTGAAAAATGATTCTGGCAGACAGAAATCCAGTTGCTATCAGATCTCTAGCTGGAATGGCTTGTCAGACTGTGGTACCCCAGAGGGGGACAGAACCCAGGAGAAAAAACAGGTTTAGAGAGGAAAAGTTCATTTCTTGACATGATACATTTGAGCTTTTGAGGGATATTCTGGTAAAGGTACTAGTAGGCTGGTATTTATTGATACATCTGTAATTCTTGTACCTCCCTCCTATTAAAGAAAATTCAAACAATCCAAAGGAATGCAGGGAAAGAGAAAAAAGAAACAACAAGAAAGCATATTGTACATGATATTCGAAATATTAAGCCACTGGTGTAGCCTGTTTGCTGACTAATTAGAATCTCAGAAAAGGTCCTAGAGGGTCTCCCTGTGACAAGCATTGACCCTTTTTTGCCAGATCAGAAGAAGGTCAGTAGTGGAGGCACTGTGGGGTCTCAGGTGAGCAGCTATTTACCAAGCGGCATGGAAGAATTCCAGTTTGTAATAATTCATAGGATTTTATCGATGTGTTCTAGATGAATATCCATTTCAAGGGCATATGTATAACACAAACGATGGCAGAAATAAGCCCAAATATTTCTGTTATTCTTATCAATGTGAACTGGTTAAACTCACAAATTAGAAATAGAAACTCAGATGAACTTTTTAAATCTTGTAAAAAACAATATGTCATTTCCAAGAGATAAACCTAAGTAACAATACAGAAAGAGTAAAAAAGCAGAAATAAAATATATACTAGACAAATGCTATCTCAGGATAACAATATTTATACAAAAAGTAATAAAACTGAATAAGTCATAAAAGGATAAAACAATATTAATTTGTATGAGCCTAATAATTTGC
This sequence comes from Pongo pygmaeus, assembly GCF_028885625.2. NCBI lineage: Eukaryota > Metazoa > Chordata > Mammalia > Primates > Hominidae > Pongo > Pongo pygmaeus. Next base: position 62,418,781 of record NC_072381.2, read on the forward strand.
TCTCAAAATTATAAGGCTGGCCAGGTGAGGTGGTACATGCCTGTAATCTCAGCCACCTAGCAGGCTGAGGCAGGAGGATGGCTTGAGGTCAGGAGTTTGAGGCTGCAGTTATAATCATACCTGTGAATAGCCACTGCACTCCAGCCTGGGAAACATGGTGAGACACTGCCTCTTAAACAAAAATCAAAAAACCAAAAAAAAAAAAAAAAAGTATAAAGCAAAATCAGACTAAATTAGAGGGAGAAATTGACAAACTACAATAAAAGTGGGAAATGTTAAACCCACTCTATCATAAATCAATGGATTGAACAGGAGAGAAAAAAAAAAAACCCAGGAGATAAAAGATCTAAATAACCTGATTAGCAAGCTAGATGGAGAGATACAGAGAAAAAAAAACCACATAAAAAGTGAAGAGACATTCACAAAAATTGGGACAGCCAAAAAAAGTCTGTATATGAGGCCACAAAAGAGGCATTAACAAATTCTAAAAGAACACATTTCCTCATCTCCAAGCATTAAAGTTAGAGATCAATGACAAAATGATTGGTTTATTTTTATTTTAATTTTTTTTTTGTAGAGGGGCTCTCACTGTGTTGCCCAGGCTGGTCTTAAACTCCTGATCTCAAGCGATCTTCCCACCTTGGCCTCCCAGAGTGCTGGGATTACATGCCTGAGCCACTGGGCCCCTCCCCAAATGATTATTATTATTTTTTTAAAAACTGAAGTTTGAAAACAAAAAAAGAATGGAAAATATACTTCTAAATAATCCATGAATTAAGCATACAATCCTAACATAAAAAACAAAATATTGGCCAGGCACAGTGGCTGACGCCTGTAATCCCAACACTTTGGAAGGCTGAGGCGGGTGGATCACTTGAGATCAGGAGTTGGAGACCAGCCTGGCCAAAATGGTAAAACCCCATCTCTACTAAAAATACAAAAATTAGCCGGGTGTGGTGGCGTGCACCTGTAATCTCAGCTACTCAGGAGGCTGAGGCAGGAAAATCTCTTGAACCCGGGAGGTGGAGGTTGCAGTGAGCTGAGATCCTGCCACTGCAGTCCAGCCTGGACGACAGAGCGAGACTCTGTAACAACAACAACAACAATAAAATCCAAATATTTATAAGTAAGTGATAACAAAAGCATAGCATATTAAAACTTGTGATATTCAGCTAAAGCAGACTTTTGAGGGAAATGATAGTCATATATACTTATTAGAAAACAACAAAAGAGGCCGGATGTGGTGACTCACACCCGTAATCCCAACACTGGCCCTAAAAATTAAAAATTTTAAAAAGGAAGCTTATATACCACACTACTCAGAGCTATATAGCACGTCACCATTTTTTACAAGGCACTCACCTTCCCTTACCTCATATGATGTTTCTATGAGCCCTGGGAAACAATGAAGCAGGGGTGATTTTATGGATTTTTATAGGTCACGTTGAAGATTTTATGGGTGAGAAAGCCGAGGATCGGAGGATGCATGACTTGCAAGTGTCAGAATCAGAACTAGAATAGATCCCACACATTTGAACACCTAGTTTGGTGTCTTTTCCTTCACACCGCGTTCTCTGGGGGTGCCTGGGCGGTGACCCCTGCCATTGGCCTTGAGGATTAGGACCTCAGCTCGGGTCCTCCGCAGAGCCTCCTCAGTCCCTAGCAACTTGCTGGCACCTAGCCGGGGCTAAACGCAGGTTTGTTGAAAATTATAAAAGGGTAAGCCGGGGTAGCTATTCACCATTCTGGGTTTGAAGAGCTCTGATGCAGAAAGGTGTATACATCCAGCAGGAATTTCATCCTACATGATTTATTATAAACGTGGTATTCTAGGAGCATTCGCTCAGCCACGGAGAAAAATGGGCCATTCGAAGAAGCTAGCCTTCGCGGTCGCTGTGGGGCGGCAGAGCGGGCGCAGGCGTCCAGGCAGCGGGGGCTGGGTCGGCGCCAGGAGACCTTCCCGGACCAATCCCCGGGCCCAAAGAGAGCGCCTGGAGACTTTACCTCCCCAGGAAATTCACACCGATTTCTTGGGGGCTTCACACCCGCGCCCCAAGTCCCGCCATCTCCCACGCCGCAGCGGGCGCCCCCACCAGGGTAATAACTCACTCTGAGAGTCTCTGGTGGTGCCTCTGATCCTCTGCTCTTTTGTTCCAGGCGGCGTTTTCTCCGATCCGCTCTGGAGACTTTGGACTGAGTTTCACCCTTACTCGCCGACTCATGTCCAAAAAATGCGGTCCAGCCCCGAAAGAGAGCCGCGCCTGCTGGTGGGGGTAGGGGGTGTTGGAGCGGCCACGGAATATGACTGAGCGCCCGGGGCCCGTTGTGAGGCCGGGGCCAGGCTGTCCCAAGGCGCGGTTGCTGCTCGGCACAGCACACCTGCCCAGAACGTCGGAGCCTCCCCTCCATTCTTTCCCGCTTTTATTGTTCGGAGCGACTTTAAAACGCAAATCGGGCCGGGAGCGGTGGCTCACGCCTGTAATCCCAGCACTTTTTGGGAGGCCGAGGCGGGCGGATCATTTGAGCCTAGGAGTTCGAGAACAGCTTGGCCAACATAGTGAAACCCCGTCTCTACTAAAAATATGAAAATTAGCCGGGCGTGGTGGTGGGCATCTGTAGATCCGGCAACTCAGGAGGCCGAGGCAGGAGAATCGCTTGAATCCGGGAGGCGGAAGTTGCAGTGAGCCGAGATCGCGCCACTGCACTCCAGCCTGGGCGACAGAGCGAGACTCCGTCTCAGGAAAAAAAAAAAAAAAAAAAAGAAAATCGAACCAGCAGCCTGTTTGTAACAGCCAAACATAGGCAACAACCTAAATGTCCTTCAGTAAGGAGCTAGGTAATGAAGAATGGTGAAGCGCACGATGGCGCGCAGTGTGCAGTGGATGGGAAGAACCAGGTCTGTTCAGGAGCGCTTGTATGGAAAGACCCTCCAAGATATAGTGAGTAAAAAAACATGTTGCAGAAAGTACTGCAATATCGTTTTGTAAACAATATGTTTATGTAAACACACACACACAGTGTTGAAGAGAGATATTTGGAAGGACACACCTAAGAGTGGGCTGGGGGAGTGGAGGGAAGAGTGAATCTCAATTTTTACTCATTTTTTGAATTTTTTATTTTTAGTTTTTTAGAGACCGGGTCTCACTATGTTGCCCAGGCTAGTCTGGAAGCCCTGTCTTCAAGCCATCCTCCTGTCTTGGCCTTCCAAAGTGTTGAGATTACAGGCGTCAGCCACCACTCATTAAAAAAAAAAATTGCATACCTACCATATATGCATATATTACCTGGGTGACCTTTTAAAAATATGCTTTATTTTTAGAACATCTTTAGATTTACAGAAAAAGTGTGAATACAGGGAATTCTCATAAACCCGGGTTTTTCCTATTATTAACATCTTAAGTCATTTTTATATCTCCGTGGGTTCCTCTTGGCTGTGACAGTGTCCTAGACTTTCCTTGTTTTTGATGACCTTGCTAGTTTTCAGGAGTACTGGTCATGTATATGGCAAGGGCCTCAATTGATTTGTGATGTTTTTCTCATGATTACAGTGGGGTTAGGTGTTCTTGGGAGGAAGACCACAAGCGGTGCATGCAATCAGTATGATTTACCCCTGTCGAGGTCACCTTGACGGCTGCGTGGTTTGTCAGGTTTCTTCACGATAGTCACTGACCGCTCCCTTCCTCACATACTGTGCGTGACCTTCCCCCCTCCACCACCACCGAGTGTTGCTATAAAGGAAATGCGTTTGACCTTTTCAGTGTAACAAGTTTTCTCTACCTTAAAGAGAGTCACTAACCGACGCACACGGGGCTGGAGAGGACTTCGGAAATGCTCACCCCTGCAGGAGGACGAATGCGGCTCTGCGCGGCACTGGGCGCCGCATGGGTTAGGGGCGGCAAAGAGACCTCCGGAGCCCAAGACTTCCTGGAGCAGCTCCGCAGCCGGAAGGCAGCTGCTCCTCACGGGCCCGCCCTGCCCAGTCCTCATCCCGGGGGCGGGGCCGGGGCCGCGCTCAGGCCCCGCCCCTCCCCTGCCGTGCCTCCGGCGCTTGGGGCAGCCGCGCCCGCGGAGTTTTCCCTCCGGCGCTGACGGCTGCGGCGCCCGCGACTCCCCAGTGCCCCGAGTGCCCCGCGTGCCCCGCGAGCGGGAGTGGGACCCAGCCCCAGGCAGAACCCAGGCGCCGCGCCCGAGACGCCCGCGGTGAGAGCCACTCCCGCCCACGTCCCATTTCGCCCCTCGCGTCCCGAGTCCCCGTGGCCAGGTGAGTGAGAGTCCCGGGCCGGCTGGGGGCCTGGGACCAGGCGGCGGCAGTGCACCGCGGCGACGCGGCTGAGGCCCGGGGCTGCCTCGCGCCCAGCCCAGCGCGGCCCTGCGGCTTCCTGGTTGCACTACAGGCGTGGGGGTGGGGGGCAGAGGAGGGCGTCGGCGGGTCGCGGGCGGGCCGTGTCGGCCTGGCAGCCCCCTCGATCAGCCTCCGCGTCTGGGGCTGCTCGCTCCCGTGTGGTCGGGGTGCACTCGCCGGCCCCCCCGGGCGCAGGGGTCAGGATCTCAGTCTGGGCCTGGGTAGGGCCAGGGGCCGTGACCCTGGGCGCAGGAGGCAACGGGTGGCGGGAGGGGTGCCAGAGACCCGGCCCCGCAGCCCTGCGGAGCCCTCCGGGGTGCGCGCGCCCTTCTAGGCGAGGCTTGGGGAGACTAAGCAGAGAAGGCTATCTTCGGGAACTTTCCTCCGAAACTGGGAGCTCGCACATTCCTGGGAGCTGCTACCATTGCAGTTTATTTGTAAGGAACTCTCCCCAGTGTTTGAGAGAATGCGGGAGCCATCCCAGGTGCTGTGCCTGCCTTCGCCCCTTCCCCAACCTTGATCCCCAGTTTCAGGAAGGGATTCCTGGACTTGTAACTCCCATGGGTGCAGGCCAGGCCCTTAAGACTTAGAAAGGTAAAACGGTCTGTTGGTTTAAAGGAGACACGCGAAGTTTGTTACCTAGAGACTTTGGAGGGGAAAAGTTAAGCCAGCTTGCGCTAGCCCAAGCTGGAAACAGTCGGCCCGGGGCATTTCTGTCTCTGCCCTCCAATCCGTGACCTCTCTGTAGAGATTGGGCGTTTGTGGTAGCTCTCCCCTCTGTTCTCTGCGCTGGGCATGGAATGGAACTGTGAGGCCGAGCCCCTGCCCTGCCCTGCCCACGCAACAGGGACTAGGTTTGCAGGGCAGGGCCTGGTATGCTCACCTTTCACTGGCTCTCATTGCTTTCCTCATTCCTTTTATGCGGCAGTCAATTGTTGGGGATTCCAGGAGGATTAACAGGGCCTCTTTCCTCAAGGCATTCTTTGTGCTGCAAGGTGTTCCCTGAGGAGAGGCCAGGTGAGGTGCCGGGGCAGTTTGTTGCCCTGGCATTGGGTGCCCACTACTTCAGGCTCCTGCATACCTTGCTATCTTGTCTCTGACTACTGTCTGTGCTTTGGTTTCCTCATCTGTAAAATGGGGATAATAGTAATCCCTGCCTCACAGGCTTGTTGTGAGATTCAGTGCATTCATTTATTTAATAACAATACAGAGCTCAGGTAGGGACCAGTCAGAACAGGTGGTGACTGCTGCACCACACTTGTGTATCCCAGATGGGTGTCACTCACATTAGCCATAAAGTGTGTGAGGCAGGCCTGGGTCATAAATAATCAGGTGTAAGCGTCAATAAATAGTAGCAGTGGAAGGTTCAGCTAACGTTGAAATGCGCTTCTCCTGAGCCATCTTTCTGGCTTAGCTCATGCTAAGCTCATGCTCTCTGTCTTACTGGAATGCCCTCCCTCCCCCGTCTGGCCTAGCATTCTCCACCCTCCTGGGAGCCATCCGGGTGCCTGCTCCCAGCAGGAGGGACGGGATATACTCTGAGCTCACTCAGCCCTTCTGGCACTGACTCGGTTCTCATCTCTCGCCTTGCATAGTATTTGCGTGGCCGTGTGGCTTATCGCTGCCCTGTCCTCTGACTCTGAAGGGTGCGGGCTGTTTCTGACTTACCTCTTGGTGGCAGCACTTAGGATGGGCCTTGCCTAATGTAGGTGCTCAGAAAATTAGTTGTCGTTAGTTGAACAACAGAGACAGCACAGGGAAGTGGTTTCCCTGTGGTTAAAATATAGGACCTTGAAGGCAGGGTTTGGATAGGCAGAGAAACGTGGGGAGGGTGAGATGGAGATGAATTGGGACTAAGAGGTGGGAGTGGAAGCCCCATCTGATGCCTTTATGCATGATATTATAGAAAGGGCCCACCCTGGGTGGATGTGTCTAGAAGGCCAGGATCGATTAGTGATGCCTAGTTCACGTGCTTGGGGAGGTGATATGTGGCTTGGGATGACAGGAGTGGGAGTTGAGACAGAATAGGTTAGTGTGGGTTCTTCTTGGAAATTGTAGAATAGAGAAAAGAAACTGGTGTGGGCAGGAGCTGAGTGTGGAACCAAAATGCATGCTGAATGCTGGAACGTCAGAGGTCCTGGGACCTTTCTGGTGCACCCCCTCCTTCCTCCTGGATTCACCCCTCTTCTTCGGCTGTCTTTTTTTTTTTTTTTTTTTTTTGAGACAGATTTCGCCCTGTCACCCAGGCTGGAGTGCAGTGATGCAATCTTGGCTCACTGCAACCTCTCCGTTCCCTGGGTTTAAATGATTCTCCTCCCTCCGCCTCCCGAGTAGTTGGGATTACAGGCATGCGCCACCATGCCCGGCTAATTTTTGTATTTTTAGTAGAGACGGGGCTTCACCATGTTGGCCAGGCTGATCTTGAACTCCTGACCTCAGGTGATCTGCCCGCCTCAGCCTCCCAAAGTGCTGGGATTACAGGCGTGAGTCACCGTGCCGGGCCTCCTCTCTCTTCTTAGCCACCGTTTTCCCCCATAAGCCTGAAGCAGTTCCTGGCACTTGTTCCCACGGGGAAGCGTCTGTGTAAGGGTGTGCTTCACCAGCACTGCCAAGGAAGCAGACTTTTCACGTTCTCTGGATTTTTCTCTGCAACACCCTCTGATCCCATTACCCCCAGAATAGTAGGAATTTTGAGTGATACCTAGATAGGAAAGCTCTTAGGATTGATGAAGAAACTGAGGTTTTCTTGGTGGGAGTTTGTGCTTTTAAAGGGAGTTGTTGCAATTCAATGGAACTCTGTAATAACCACTGAAACTGTTACACATTAGGCTTACTGACCCTATCTCCTATAACCCATGAAATAAAGACCTGATAGTCACATAGTTGTTTGTTATTTGGGAGGATCCTAAAAGTACAGCCTGAACAGTGACCCAAACCACAGCTGGCCTTGCCCATGCTGATGTGAGGAAGGAATGGGTGGGGGCAACCAAGAAATTGGGGGACAGAGTTCTTTGTGCTGGGTATCCTAGGACAAGCCACCCAGCCACACAGAGCCCCCCCCCCCCCCCCCCACAGAACAGTTCTGGATGATGAAATGCCTGCCTGGAATGGAGAATCAGATGAGAAGATGTTTGCAAAGGGGTTTGAGATCAGTTAGGGGGTGGTGATGACAATGTTGATATCGTGGGTGTGTGACTGCCAGGAGCTGTGAAGCAGGGGGTGGAGTATTTGGTGGTCAAAGCCTGGTTCTGCGCGCTCTAGTTTTCCAGGGGCTTAGGCTCCGCCTTAGCAGAAAAGAAGGAAAGGAAATTGAGAAGGAAGTCAGGTGTCCCCTGCCCCTCACACTTGGGAGTGGCTGACTTGGAGGACATGAGATGGGAGAAATCCGAGTGAGGGCAGAGAGGAGAAATGTGGAGGCTGCTCACAGGGAGGCTAGGGAGCATATGGCATATCCAGCCTGGGGAGTGGCACCGCTGGGGGAAAGGGTGCGTGTGTCGGTGGGGAAGGAGTGGTGATAGCAGATGTGAGCTTGCTGTGTCCACTAAAAAGGTCACGGCTATTTTTAGGAAGTAGGTGACAAGGCATGTTCCTCTAGAACTGCTTATTACTGAGAACCCACTGTTGGCCTCGCCCTGTGTGGTGTGCTTAAAAGGAGAGACTGCCCCCACTCACCCTAGAGTCATCCACCTGGTGTCCCTGAGACATGGGACACTGGATGAGGACCAGGTTTGGAGGATGAAGATCATCATGTATTTGGTTTTGGACACGTTGTGTTTGAGGTGTCTTTGAGGTACCAAATAAGCTGGTGGATCTGGGACTCAGGAGGCATCTTGGCTAGACAGACATTTGTCTAGGTTGTTTTTGTATTTGAAGTCATGGGCACAGCGAGATTGAAGAACTCACCTCAAACAGCTGAATAAAGGAAGATGAGCATATAAAGGACCCAGAAAAAGAGCGACCTGAGAGGGGCCCAGAAAGCCAGGACAGAGTTGTATGCCAGGAGCCAGGGTGAGTCTGCTTCGTGGGATGGAGTGGTCAGCTTGGCATCGCGGCTGTGATGAGTGATATGGAGGAGACGTGGCTGCCTTCACTGCTTTGGTGGGATGATGTGAGCAGAAGCGAGTTTGGAATGAATGGGTGAGGAGTAGCAGGACGTGAGGATCTGATGATAGTAAGTTTAGACAGGCTCTGAAATGTTGGCTTTGAAGGCGAGGAGGATGTCGTTGAGGGAGTGTTTGATTCTGTTGTCTCGATTTACCCTCCTGATGCCTTTCCAATCCCAGAAGGGAACATGTGGATGGCCTGCCACTGACATCCCTCCCCACGGCGCTCCGTGCTCAGGCAGACCTAGGTACCTGCAAGGGTTTGCTCCTTTCACAGAGTGGATTCATTCTCATGAATGAATGAATGAGTGAATGAAGCATGTTGCCCAGGTTGGTCTCAAAGCCCTGGCCTCAAGCAATCCCCCCGCCCCACCTCAGCCTCCCAAAGTGCTGAGATTACAGGAGTGAACCACTGCACCTGGCTGGTATTAAATTTTGTTTGTGGCCAACTGCATGATAAATATTAACATGTTTCATGGGCGTGAAAGGAGAAAATAGGTACTCTGCGGGACGCTGACTTTAGATAGATCTCTTAACTTCAGTTGCCGTTATATCCCTGCTTGCCTGGCTGTCAGATTCTGAGAGGTATAATAAAAACTCTCACTGTAGTTTTTTAAAGTCTAGCTCTACTTATATTTGTGGGAGTTCTAGCCTTTTGAATTTGGCTTTCATGTTTCATGTATATAGGCTTATCAAGCTGATCTTCCTACCTGTCATTTGCTGGTTATTTAATGCCTTTGGTCTTTGGCCTTAAATTCCATATTGTCTGTGTTTTAGGAGAATACATGGCCAAGGATCTGGGAGAATCTCTTTTCTTTACAGTCTTAAAATTAATAAATAAGTGCATTTTATAGTATAATAAGTGAAAGGCTCAGAAATTTAAATGCAGGCATCAGAGGACATTCAAGCCATGCCCCTTTAGTTTCTGTTCAGGCTCACATGGAGCGGTTAGTAATCAGGTCTCACTGATGACCATGAGCTCCCTGTCCTTGGCTGTCCTGATGGTCCCCATGATAGCCAGATTTTTAGGAGGGGTGGGTGAAATGAGATTTGCGTACAAACTCCTGGGACGTTGCCTGGGAACCTCTTCTCTCACTTTGCAATTCCTGCCCCCTTCCTGTAGGTCCAAGGAGCGGACTGCTCTGCCTCTCATTTACACATTTCCTTCCTCATTCCGGACAGCAAGATGAGCTTTTGACAGAGTAGCCAGTACAAACACTTCCCAGGGCCAGATGTCAGAAAGACGCGGGCCCCAAGTCATAAGCTCGTCTCTGTGCTTGTGTTTTAAGCCACATAAACTGTCTCAGCGGGCTGGACTAGCCTACGCCTTGTTGTACCCTGAGATCCTAGTGAGTAGTTCTCCAAGTACTATGTTTACAGATAAAGGCAAATGCCAGAGAGAAATGGCTGGAAAAACCCCTTGGCCTGCTGAGGCAGGATTATCGAAAAGTCTTCAATGTATATGTTTTTAAATTTTATATATTTTTTCATTTTTATTCATTTTGAGACCAGACTAATTTTGTATTTTTGGTAGAGATGGGGTTTTGCCATGTTGCCCAGGCTGGTCTCAAATTCCTGGGCTCAAGTAATCTGCCCACCTCAGCTTCCCAAAGTGCTGGGATTACGGACATGAGCCACTGCACCCGGCCAACCACTGTGCCCAGCCTATTTTTAATATTAATATTTCCACCTCTGTTTTTCTTTGCATTTATTTGGTATGTCTTTGCCCAACCCTTAGTTTTAAATATTTCTTTCTCACTTAAAAAAGTTTATCTTGGCTGGGTGCGGTGGCTCACGCCTGTAATCCCAGCACTTTAGGAGGCCAAGGTGGGCAGATCACGAGGTCAGGAGGTAGAGACCATCCTGGCTAACACGGTGAAACCCCGCCTCTACTAAAAATATAAAAAATTAGCCAGGCGTGGTGGCGGGCGCCTACAGTCCCAGCTACTCGGGAGGCCGAGGCAGGAGAATGGCATGAACCCGGGAGGCGGAGCTTGCCGTGGAGCCGAGATCGTGCCACTGCACTCCAGCCTGGACGACAGAGCAAGACTCGGTCTCAAAAAAAAAAAAAAAAAAAAAAAAAAGGTTTATCTTGAAGATGGAATCTTCGTAAATAAAATTTGTTTCTCTTATAATCAGAACGTGGTTCAGGGTAGTTGGAGGTTGACAGAAGGCAATGATAACAGCAACAAACCTAATTGCATGGTTTCTGTCTTTGGTAGAGGAATTCTGACTGTTGACATACCAGATATACTTGATTTTATTCTTTGCATCTTGCTTATCACTTATTATACTTGCATGTGTTCCTTTCCTGATTTTTGCTGTTTGGGTTAAGTTTCTCATTGTCATCTTCCCCATGCCACCTGTATTATGTTTCAGGTTTGATTGTGAATGAAGAGAGGAGCCCCGTCTCTCTCTCTGTCACTCACTCACTCACTGTCTTACTCTGTCACTCTTTCTTGAAAAATCAGGGTCGAGGTTAAGTGTGTGTTCCATGAGGTTGTCTTGGCACCAGGCTCCTTATGGACTGTTGTCCCTAGCATTCCCGAGGGCTGTGGTTTTCAAACTTGAGCATGTATAAGAACAATCTGGAAGGCTTGTTAAAGCATAGATTCTTGGACTGCACCCTGAATCATTCTGATTTAGGAGGTCTGTGATGGGACCTGAGCATTTTAATTGCTTACGGGCTCCCATATTGTATAATGCCGCCGGGCCACATGTTGGGTAGCACCGTCTAGGTGCCTCCCTTACCTGCATGGCCCAAGACAGCTCACTTTCTCATCCCCATGGCAGGCCCTCCTAGCTGCTAGGGGTCTGGGAAGCAGTCCTTAGTTGGGGCTGCTGTGTGCCAGGCTATGGTGAGTGTTGTGTTACTAAAACAAGAGAGAACAGATGGTTGAGGAGGACAACCAGAAGTTTCTGGAACACCACCCACTACTCTCCTGAATTTGAAACTACTACTATGCTTATCAGTCTTGCTGGTGGCTAAGCCTGTGTTCCTCAGGTTAGGACGTGGGGATGGTTTCTCATGACAGTGGCAAGCCCGCAGGCAGTGCAAGCAAAGCAGCCTCTGTTCCTGTGGGCTGGTGCACAGGCTGGCAAGCTGCTGTGGCTTTGCCGATGCCCCGAGAGTCATCTGCTGCTCCCAACCGTCAGGTCTGGCATCCACATACTCCATTGCTGCAGCCACCACCAGATCTTCCAGACCCCATGGGATCGAGGGGCCCCCTCCAAGACCCAGTGGGATAGGGGTTATTTTTTTTTTTGAGATGGAGTCTCGCTCTGTTGCCCAGGCTGGAGTGCAGTGGCATGATCGCAGCTCTCTGCAAGCACTGCCTCCCGGGTTCACGTCATTCTCCTGCCTCAGCCTCCCAAGTAGCTGGGACTACAGGTGCCCACCACTGCGCTTGGCTAATGTTTTTTTGTATTTTTAGTAGAGACGGGGTTTCACCATGTTAGCCAGGATGGTCTCGATCTCCTGACCTTGTGATCCTCCCGCCTCGGCTTCCCAAAATGCTGGGATTACAGGTGTGAGCCACCGCGCCTGGCCAGGGGTTATTTTTTTGTGCTACCTCCTCCCAACTTCCCTTCTTCAACCCCAAATATGACACCTAGGTGACTGTTTCTAGGAGAGTTTGAGGATAGAGGCTATTTGAACCCTGAACTGAGGTGGGGGTGATGTTCGGTCTCTGTGGCTGGTAATATCCTTGAGAGATCAGAGCAGTGGTTGCCAACCCCCATTCTCTGTTGTCATCAACACATAGGGAGGAGATCTGGAGAGAAACAGGGTCATAAGGCTCCTATGGAGCGGCTGGTACTTTTCTGAGTGGCTTGATTATATGGGACATTATTTGGGAGGCAGTAGTAACTTTCTTCTCTTTCCGGGGTTTAACCTTTGTATTTCTCAAGTCCATTCTCCAGCCTGAGAAGGTGTGATGGAGCCCAGAAATACGTTGAGTGGTCGGGGACCAGCCTGGTTCATAATGCACTGGCCTGGAAATCCAGAGATGTGGTTCTAGTCATTGTCCTGCCCCCAGCCAGCTCTGAGACCTCAGGCAGAGTCCTTCTGCTCTCTGGGTCTCAGCTCCCACCTCAAATAAAAAGGTTGAATGAAATGATTTCATGAAGTCCCCTTCCAGCTGCAGTATTTTAGGATTCTTATGTAATCCAAATGCTAGTGCACTGGGAATTGACTTTATCTTGAAGAAGTGTCTTTCAGAACCTGCTTGCTCAAGTTCAGCCCCTTGGTGAGGCTCCAGACACTGCCACTCTCCCAGCCTGCCTTGCCTGGAGTTTCTCCAGGCTGAGCTGCCCCAGGTGCCAGCCCTCAGAGGGGAGGGTCTGAGGCACAGCCTGGCTAATGATTAACATAGGCTACAGCTATTTTAGTTCCTGGCATGTGGGTGGGGAGTTGAATGCTTAACAGCACCTGTGTAGGCTTTTTGTTTAGTGCCTGGGAAAATATGGTCAGGGTTGGTGGAGTGCTGCCCTGAGGCTGGCTGGCTGGCTTTGGTGACTTAATGGCACCTGTGACCAGCAAGGGCAGGACGCTGGGGCTCTGGAGTGCCCGCCCAGGGCCCCCACCCGCTTCTCAGTAGAGCTGGAGATGTTCATATGCCCACTCACATCACTTACGGTCCTGCCTTGGGGTGGGGGAGAGAAGGGAATGTCCTAGATGTGTCCTCCCTGCCCCCAGAATTCCTGGGGCCTACGTAATAGAGGCTACCAAAACAGGTGCCACCCAGAGAGTGGAAGAAATGAGTCAGGGTCCACTGGGGTTCCTGCCAGTATTCAGTATGTGTCAGGGGCCTCACAGTGCCAGCCCTGTGGCAGGTGGTGGTGGGAGACAGGAAGAGAGGCCTGTCCTACAGCCTGTAGCACTGATGCTCTCATGGGGAGGCCTAGAAAAAAAGCGTCTGGCTCTGGCACTTGGGTGTGTGACCTTTCCGTGTCAAGAGTCAGCTCAGCCTTCGTTCCCTTGCTTATAAAATCAGGATGATAATACCTATCCAATGGGAGCATTGTGGAGGTTAATGAGGTAATATATAGGGAGGTAATATATGTATCTATCCTGGGAGTTAGAAAAAGGGGAGCTTATTAGAACATTAGAGAACATGGAAAATATTTTAGGACAAGTGCTGTGAGAGTTCCAAGAAGAGCGAACATTGTGGGTAGGAGATCAAGGTGGGCTTCCTGAAAGAGATATGGTATGGTTTGGCTGTGTCCCCACCCAAATCTCGAATTCCCTCGTGTTGTAGAAGGGACTTGGTGGGAGATAACTGAATGGGGCAGGTCTTTCCCGTGCTATTCTCATGATAGTGAATAAGTCTCACAAGATCTGATGCTTTTATAAAGGGAAATTTCCCTGCACAAACTCTCTTGTCTGCTGCCATGTGAGATATGCCTTTCACCTTTGGCCATGATTGTGAGGCCTCCCCAGCCATGTGAAACTGTGAGTTCATTAAACCTCTTTCTTTTGTAAATTGCCCAGTCTCAGTTATGTCTTTATCAGCAGTGTGAAAATGGACTAATACAAGGTGGAACTTCATCTGGACTCAGGGAAGGCCAGGAGACAGGAGGTCAGACCAGCTAGAGGGACCACCTAAGCAGAGGTGTCCTGAAAAGGGAAAGTGCTGAGCTGGGCTGGGCTAAGGACATGCATTTTTTGTGCTTCTCTCCATCATGCATGTCCCTGAAGTACCTTCTGTTTTCTTGCTGTTCCTCAGTGGCCCAGTGTGAGTGACTCTTGGCTCCAGACTGCTTGACACAGCTTAGGATGCCAGCTGCAGAAGGGTCAGCCCATTCCCAAGTGAAGGTGTTTTCTCCTTCAGAGCGAGCTGCAGGTCCTTGAACTTCCAGTTGCATGCGGCTGACTGGGGACATTGTCACCATCTGAAGAGCAGCCCTTGATAAGGGATATTTGGAAAGGTTTCCTGAGGCTTCTAGGCAGAGTGGGGGTGCTCAGCCATTTGGAGCTGGAATATACACTCTGTTAAGTCTCCCAGGCTTGAAGGGGCTGGGCTTCCAGAGTGGTTTGAACAGGCCCCGAGGACTGGCTGATGGGCATCAGGGCCTTTCCAGGAGATGCCAGGGGACACCCTGCTGCCATCACACTCTTCAGTCTTCTTCGCCTGTCTTCCTCAGCCTGTGGTGAGAGAAGGGTCTGTGCCGGCCATTCATAAGGAGATGAGATGGCTCATCACACACCAACTGGAAGGGCCCGGTAAACCTCTACTCCTGTAATCACAAATGCAGATTCCTGCAAGGACAGCCCCGGCAGCTGAAGGAGGGAGGGAGGGAGGTGCGCAGCTATTGCCAGCCCTAGCCGAGTGTCACCATGCAGAAATGTGGGGCCCTTGTTGCCAGAGCTCCTGTTTTAATATTTTTGAAAGGTTTATGCCAGAGTCTCCCTTTTGCAGCCCTTTCCTCCCTCCAATGAAATAATGCTATTGAGCTCCAAAACCTTCAGGAGCCCCAGGTTCTGGGAGGCAGCATGCAGACCATTGAGGCCCTCCAGGCGCACTCATTGAAAATAGGTGAGGTAGACGAGGCTGGGAGGGCTTAGATTTGCCAAGGCCCCTCAGAGAGAAGCCAGTTTCTCAGATGCCCCTGTGCTCCACTGCCAGGGAACACATTTTCTGAATTCTTTGTCTTCCCCCCCCACCGACTCTTCCTGGGAGTGGCTCTTAAATATTGTAGTGTGTGTTTCCCTGGAAGTGCGATATTGTGTTTATCTCCCTAGCTAGAGGGAAAGCATGATGCAGGCCAGGACTTTATTTTTTTCTTCCCTATCCTAGGGAGTGTAGCCCAGCCCCTGGTGCCTCCATAAACCCAGGTGGGATTGCTGTGAAGCTAATGAAATGGAAGCTTCAGGTCCCCGGACTTGTAGCACCCTAGTGAGGGGCCGTGGGAGGGGCACTAGCAGTGAGTTCATGGAGTCATATGGTTGATAACATTTGCAAAAAACTTAGATGTTTTGTATTCTTTGTCCTGAAGAGGGTTCCTAAAATTATATAAGCTTCAGGCCCCACAAAACCTGGACCTACTGCAGATGCTGGTACCAGTCTCACAGACTGGCTGCTAGTGTTTTAACTTTCCCCTAAAAAATATATGCCTTTTTTTTCAGAAAGCAGTTGAAGAATATAGTTCACCAGGCTGGTCAACATGGCGAAACCCTATCTCTACTAAAAATACAGAAATTAGCCCAGCGTGGTGGCGCATGCCTATAATCCCAGCTACTTGGGAGGCTGAGGCTGCAGTGAGCCGAGATTGCGCCACTGCATTCCAGCCTGGGTGACAGAGCAACAGACTTCTTCAAAAAAATAAAAAAGAAGAAGAATGTAGTAATATTCTCTCTTTTTTTTTTTTTTTGAGACAGAGTCTCCCTCTGTTGCCCAAGCTGGAGTGCAGTGGCACGATCTTGGCTCACTGCAGCCCCAGCCTCCCGAGTAGCTGGGAGTATAGGCATGCACCACCACGCCAGACTAATTTCTGTATTTTTAGTAGAGACGGGGTTTTGACATGTTTGCCAGGCTGGTCTCGAACTCCTGGCCTCAAGTGATCTGCCAGCCTCAGCCTCCCAAAGTGCTGGGATTACAGATGTGAGCCACTGCACCTGGCAGAAGTAATGTTCTCTTTCTAAAGTTAGATGATAAAGGATGCTTATTTTATTATGCTTTATAATTCATATATGTTGTATTTATTGCTATATTGTAAAAATATTTTATTATAATAAATGAAAAAAGCCAAATATGTTGATCCAAAAGGCCTATAGTGAAGCCAGCAGTCCCCTGACACATCCTTCCTCTTTCCCTCTTTCTCCAGAGTTAACCATTTTTAACTATTTTTAATTAATAGGCTTATATGACTGTTTCTTAATTTATCAGTTTTGAAATATGTTGACTTCCTGCTTGATAGATTAGGAACCAATACATACATCAATATTTAATGTCTGCATTATAGTGACCATAAATTGTATTGTTCGATGCTGTGCCAGTAATGTGCTGTGGTCACACATTAGGAGTACAATCCTTCCTGTCCCAATATTCCTCAGGTGGATGCTTTCCCTTCTTGGGGGCCTGATTTTCTGTGTATCTGTTGTTCCAAACTGGTCTAGTTGCTCCGCAGGCCTGCTGCTCAGCTGTTGTCCCGGGACTTCTTTTTACAGTCTTCTGTGTTAGATTCTCCTATTCCTAGATCCTATATATTTTATTTTCTTTATTTTCCTTATTTATGTCTCATTTTGCTGAAATCATCCAGAAGTTCCTAAGAAAAGTGCATGGGAGGTAGATTTTGTTTTGTTTTGTTTTTGTTTTTGAAGCTTGTGTGCCTGCAAATATCTATCTCCATTCCTCCCTAATGGATAGAAATATCCATTCCAAATATCTCTATCCAGTAGTGGATAATTTAGCTGGCTATAGAATTATAAGCTGCAAATAATTTCCTTTCTGAACACTGAACACATTATTCTGTTATCTTCTAGTTTCCAGTGTGACTGTTGAAGTCCAGTGTCCTTCCAGTTCCCCTGAAAACGACCCTTGTTCTTTTTTTTATAAAGTTTTAGTATCTTTCTTTTGCCTCTTCTGTTCTCAGATTTCACAGTGATTGCTTTGCTGATCTTTTTGCTTTGTGGATATAATATTTTCTCTTCCGTCTCTGAGGATATTATTGATTGTATTTTTGTCCTCTGTTTCTCACCATTGTCTGTTTCTTTGGTTCTCTTCCATCTCTGAGGATATTATTGATTATATTTTTGTCCTCTACTTCTCATCGTTGTCTGTTTCTTTGGTTCCTTTTCTTCTGTTTTGGTCTCTCCCTTTCTTGGTATAGACTTTCTCAGATGTCCTGTGACCCTTTGCTGTCTATATGAAGAGGGAGACCATAAAAATCTGATTAGAGTGCGTAGGTGAAATGTACAGGAGGGGCAGGATTTTATCACATCTCTTCCCCCTTCGGTGTGTTTCCTGGAAGGCAGTCATTCCCCAATATTGCAAAATTAATCTCTCCTCAGCCCTGGTCTTCCCACTCTACCTGCTGTTGCCTCGGGCAGGAAGCAGCAACCCCGGCTTGAACTCCCACGGGCTGCCCCCGTGTTGGAACAAAAAGAATCGTCCTAGAGAACTGGGCCTGAGTCTGCCAGCGGCTCTGAGGACAGGAAGCCTCTCTACCCCACCCGCCCTGGGGACGATGAGCTCTAGCCTGGGAGTGGGGGATTCGGCACCAGCCCTCTTAGGGTCTTGCTTGTATCACCTTGGCATGCCACAACCCTCTCTCTGGTTGTCAGTGTAACCGTTTGTGAAATGGGGTGAGGTGGGGTCGGTGGGAGTGAACTGAGTCGTCTCTGAGGTGCTGAGCTGGCCTCTGGCATCCCGGTTGTGAGGTCCTGGCCGATGGGGTGTGATGCCCTGCCTGTGCAAATCCGACTGGGCAAATGCTGACTGGGCATGCGTAGCCTGGCCACACGGAAGCCACTGAGGGCCCAAGTCCCCTGGTGACTCATGTTGACTGGTAATTCAAGTTAGCACACCTGTGCCGAGCCTGTTCCCGACACATGGGAGAGGCGAGCACCTGGTTCCTGCTTCCGCTGTTGGAAAGGGTTTTTTTGTAGTCTTGGTGGTTTAATATTTCCTTTGTTGAAGAAAGCTGGCTGAGTTAGGTAGACGTGTTCACAGAGCTCTTATGCAAAGAGAACAGAGGCCTTTGGAAAGAGAATGCCACAGAAGGATCTGGGAGGAAAGAAAAGGAATGGTCACTGTATATATTAGTTTTCTTTAAAGTTTTTTTTGTTGTTGTTTGTTTTTGTTTTTTGAGACAGAGTCTCGCTCTGTCACCCAGGCTGGAGTGCAGTGGCACAATCTCGGCTCACTGCAACCTGTGCCTCCTGGGTTTAAGCAATTCCTGAGTAACTGGGACTACAGGCATGTGCCACCATGCCTGGCTAATTTTTGTATTTTAATTTTAATTTTATTTTATTTTGAGACAGAAGTTTGCTCTTTTTGCCCAGGCTGGAGTGCAATGGCATGATCTCGGCTCACTGCAGCCTCCACCTCCCAGGTTCAAGTAATTCTCCTGCCTAAGCCTCCCGAGTAGCTGGGATTGCAGGTGCATGCCACCACACCCAGCTAATTTTGTATTTTTAGTAGAGATGGGGTTTTGCCATGTTGGCCAGGCTGGTCTCGAGCTCCTGACCTCAGGTGATCCGCCTGCCTCAGCCTCCCAAAGTGCTTGGATTACAGGCATGAGTCACCGTGCCTGGCCAATTTTTGTATTTTTAGTAGAGACAGGGTCTCACTATGTTGCCCAGGCTGGTCTCAAACTCCTGGCCTCATGCAGTCCACCCACCTTGGCCTCCCAAAGTGCTGGGGTTACAGGCGTGAGCCACCATGCCTGGCCAATAGTTTTCTTTAAAAATTTTTTGGCCAGGCACGGTGGCTCACGCCTGTAACCCCAGCACTTTGGGAGGCTGAGGCGGGCGGATCACGAGGTCAGGAGATCGAGACCATCTTGGCTAACACGGTGAAACCCTGTCTCTACTAAAAATACAAAAAATTAGCCGGGCACGGTGGCGGGCGCCTGTGATCCCAGCTAGCTACTCAGGAGGCTGAGGCAGGAGAATGGCATGAACTCGGGAGGCGGAGCTTGCAGTGAGCCAAGATAGGGCTGCTGCAGTCCGGCCTGGGCGAAAGAGCAAGACTCCGTCTCAAAAAAAAAAAAAAAAAAATTTTTTTATTATAAATTAACATTTATAATTATGTAAATTTATGGAGTACAAAAGTGATGCTATAATCTATGAATACAATGTGAAATTATTAAAGCAAACTAGTTAATATATCCATCACCTCAAATAGTTTTCAATAATTAGTTTTCAATTTGCTGTAACAAATTACCACAAACTTGTGGCTTAAAACCATGGAACTCTTTTTGTGGTAAAAATATACACAACATAAAATTTACCATTTTACCCACTGTTAGGTGTGCAGTTCAGTGGTGTTAAATACATTCACTTTGTTGTGCAACAGTCATTACGATGCATCTCCAGAATGTTCTCATCTTCCCAAACTGACTCTGTACTCATGAAATGTAAACTCCCCATTCCCTCTTACCTGAGCCCTGGCCAACAGCAGTCTACTTTCTGTCCTTAGGAATTTGACTCCTTTGGAGACTTCATATAGGTGGAATCAGAAGTATTTGTTCTTTTGTGCCTGGCTTGTTTCATTTAGCATAATGTGTTGAAGATTTATCCACATTGTAGCATATGTCAGTTTTCTTCTGTTTTGAGGCTGAATGATATTCTCTTTTTATGTGGAGATCTTGTTTTGTTTATCCATTCATCCATCGATGGGCACTTGAGTTGTTTCCACCTTTTGACTACTGTGAATGAGGCTGCTAGGAACATGGGTATACAAATGTCTGTTGGAGTCCCTGCTTTCATTTCCTTTAGGTATATAGGTTGAGTATCCCAAATCTGAAATGTTCCAAAGTCCGAAACTTTTTGAGCTCCAACATGATGCTCAAAGGAAGTGCTCACTGAAGCATTTTGGATTTTGGATTTTTGGATTTTGGATGCACAGTGGTAAGTATGATGCCAGTATTCCAAAATCTGAAATCATCTGGTCTGAAGACCAGAATGTCTGAAACATTGCTGATCCCACACATTTTGAATGAGACGTACTCGGCCTGTATGCCCAGGAGTGAGATTGCTGGATCATACGGTAGTTCTATGTTTAATTTTTTGAGGACTCTCCATACTGTTTTCCACAGTGGCTGCACTATTTTACCACATTTTTTTTTATCTTTACAGTTTTATCTCATGGTCTTTTGGATCTCATGGTGCTAAAATGAAGGTGTTGGCAGGGTTGTGTCTTTGTCTGGTGGCCCTAGAGGTGAATGCTTCCTTGTCCTTCCCAGCTTTAGAGGCCATCTGAGTTCCGTGGCACTTGGCCCCTTTCCTCCATGGGTGGAATCCCTCTCATGCTTGGACTCTGTCCTGCTTATTCTTCCTTTTCATCCTTAACCCAGCAACAAAGGCTCTCTGCTTTGAAGGACGCTTCTCACTGGATTGGTCCCACCCGGATAATCTAGGCTAGTCTCCCCATTTCATGGCGGGTAACCCTAATCATGTCAGGACAATCCCTTTTGCCATGTAAAGTAACACATTCACAGGTACCGGGGATGTCTTTGAGGGACCTAATCAGAGAAGCTGATGGTAGCTGAGTTTCAGGCTCTGAAAAGTCCTCCCTCTACCCCTCACCTTACCAGCATTTTCCTGAGGCCCCGGGACCCTAAGGGTTGGCTGGACACTCCCCTTACTGTGTGAGCTGGGCTGGTCCCCTGGCAGGAGCCTGACACCTGACACCTGAGGTTAGTGTGTGTCCAGGATCTGTGACCCTTTTCTCCCTCTCCAAATGTCAGAGCCTGGCCTCTTTGGCCACTAGGCGTGTTGGTCACAGAGCGAGGATAACTGTGTCCTGCTTTACAAAGCGCGTTCCTGTTCTTTTTACTTTTAGTCCCTCGTAGTAATCCAAGGTAGGTGGGGTACATCAGGTCTTTGCAGATAGAATGGAGGTTCAGAGAGGTTAAGTTGCCCAGGGGGGCCACACAGCAAGCAGTTGCGTTAGGAACCAGACCTTGGCTCCAGGCTAATGCCTCCTAGGGACTAAGTTAAAATTAACTGAGCACCTACTGTATGCTAATACCTGTTGTAGTGCTATATATATATATATATATATATATATATATATATATATGAATACTACATTCTCACAGCTGTGTAATGAGATGGATGCATTTTTCCTCTTTTCACAGGTGAGGAGAAAGGCTCAGAGTGGTCAATCTATATATCCAGGGTCACACAGCTAACAAGAGGTAGAGCTAGAATGGAATCATTGTCATTGGACTCCAAACCCTGTGTACCATTCCAGTGGCCCAGCAGCAGTGTTAGAAGATGATATCAAAGCTGTGTGGGCTGTGGTAAAACTCATGCAGCAGAATCTAGAAGTCCCTTGTGACTGTCCTGTGATGTTTGGGGCTCTTGATGGGGGAGTGTGGGCTTGTGAAAAGATGGGGGAGCTGGTTTAGAGTGTGTGAGAGAGAGTAATTGGGGGTGGTAGAAGGGCCTGCCAAGAATCTAGGGGTAGACATTGTGAAAGCCAATGTCAGTGAGGCTCCGGCCCAGTGTCTTGGAGCTGCTGAGCTTCCCTTTACCTCCTATTGCAAGATGAGGAAGGGGTTTAGAGAAGTTTCTGCTTCCTTCCGGCAGAGCTGCTGTAGACAGCAGGGTTGTCTTGTAGACAGTAACTGCTGCAGGACTTGGGGTGTGGCATATCCCTGTGGGCCCAGGAGATCTGGGAGAAGCTGGGTTGGACTTTGCAGTGACTGGAGTGACCTGACAGCTAAGAGGGGTGGGATCGACAGGGAAGCCTCAGCCACCCTGGGACTTGTGCCCGATTGACATCAGCTCACTACCATTGTTTTGCTGGTCCCTCCTAGGCGGGCCCTGGCAGAAGCTCCCTCTGCTCAGGTGGTGTAACTGGCGGTGGCTTCCCCTTGCGGAAGTGGGTAAACAAAGACAGAGACCTGTGTCCCCTCCCCGCCCCTGCCACCTGCACTTACAAACACAACCCACTGTTTCCCTTTTTGGGAGTGTGTGAGAGTGTGTGTGTGTGTGTGTGTGTGTGTATGCGCGCGCATCCTTAGGTTCTGTCTAAATCTGTTCAAGCTGCTGTAATAAAATATCATAGACCGGGTGGCTTATAAACAACAGAAGTACATTGCTCACAGTTCTGGAGGCTGGAAGTTGAAGATGAAGGTGCCAGCAGACTCAGTGTCTGGTGAGTGACCACTTTCTGGTTCACAAATAGGATAGCACCTTCTCCCTGTGTCTCCACATGGTGGAAAGGGTTGGGCCCTCTGGGATCTCTTTTATAAGGCCGTGAATCCCATTCATGAGGACTCCAACCTCATAACCTTCCAGAGGCCCCATCTCCAAATGTCATCACATTGGGAGTTGGGATTTCAATAAATGAATTTTGGGGAGACAGAAGCATTCAAACTACAGCAGGTCCTGGCCACACTTTGGAGTCAGGACTTGGGTGGGGGGCTTTTTCTGTCACTGCCACTGTGTCTGTTACAAGAACCTCAGCGTCCTCCAGGACCTGAGTGCCCATCACATGCTGGTCTGCAAGGCAGCCAGATATTAACACTGTGTCTCTGTCACCTTCTTCCTCTGCTGCCCACTTTCCACTCCTCAGAAATTCTGAATTGGACTCAGCATTTGACTGAGCATTGGCTCTTATGTGAGCCTGTTTGGTGTGGGCAGGCCTCAGAGGTCACTCTGCCCACAAAGAGGAGTGGCCTGGCTTGCAGGGAAGCCTGCTGTGGAGGAGCGTGACGGAGAGACCTGCGTGTGACGCTGTGTGCTCTCGGCCTGCCTTGTATGGAAAGTGAGTTCCTCCTCACTTGCCCCCATCCCCCTTCTCAGCACCTGGTCTGGAGAGGCAGGCAGGAGGAGAGAAGATGGCCCCGTCCGTGCCACACCTCAGTGAAAGTTCTGAGGACAGGCTCTGGTGCCTGCAGGGTTGGAGCTTCATGCAGGCCGAGGCCCCGCCTCTGCGGGTCCCTCTCCCAGGCAGGTTTACTCTCCGAGGGTCTTTCAGATCTCCCTGCCCGGTGGCCTCCCTCCACCATCAGTCTTGCCTTCGCTGCCCCCTCTACTCTTGGAGTGGAGCAGGCCCCCATACACCCAGGCATGTGGAGGGGATGGAAAGAAAACAGCGCCAATTTCCTGTTGGTGCTTTCTCTATTGGGAGGCTGGAAAATCCAACACAGCCATGCCAGTGTGCTCCCCACTCCCATCCTCCACCCGTCACACTGCCCTGACCCTCCCCAGTTCCATGTTTCTCTCCCACCCCCCCCTTCCCCCTTCAGTCCCCACAGTTCTCATCCTGGGCATTATCAAATGGCCCAGGATCCTCTCTTTCTTATTTTGTTTTGGAGAAACGGGATGTCATAATATGTTATATGGTACAATGGGAACAAACTTGGTATTAAACTGTTAATATCCCCATTTTACAGATGGGGAAAACTGAGGTGCAGAAAGGTCTCGTAAACTGTCAAGATCGCGTTGCTGGTGGGGAGCAGGACTAGGATGTGAATCTGAGTAGTCTGGCTTCAGAGTCCATGTTCTTCTCACCATCCTCCATTGCCTTTAGTGAAGTACCTGGGATCATACAGTGAAACTGGACTTAGAAGCCAGGTATCCTGATTCCGAATTCCATGCTATTTCATCATACCAGTGTTTCTAAAGCTCTGTTCTTAAAATACTAGTTCCTGGGGCCAGTGGGCTCTGTGAGGAAGTATAGTGTAGTGGTAAAGTCTGGGCTTTGGAAGCGGACTGCCTCGCTCAGCCATTCAATAGCTATAACCTTGAGCAAGTTACACAGCCTCTCTGTCCCTCAGTCTTCATTTCTGATATGAGAAGGATAATTTTAGTATTTGCCTTATAGAGTTGTTATAAAGTTCAGTTCCATGTGAAGCACTTAACAGTGCCTGGCACATAGTAAGCATTCAATAAATGGTAACTATTATTATGGCCTAATTAGTTTGGGAAATTTGAGGATAGAGTTAAGCAGACACCTTTGTTACAGGATTTATCAGAGCTTTTATTACGCTATTGCAAATTGGCAGTTTCCTGGAAAGGGAATGTGTAGTTATAGTACATAACTATATGTAGTAAGCATTTTCTAAACTTTTCGGGCAACTAATCTCTTGCTCTTGTCTGCCTGTCTTGCTCCTTAAACTGCGTGCCTTCTAACTTCACAACTTGCGAGATATGAAGCTGGTGTCAGGGAACACATTCCAGGCAGCACTGAGCTGCCCATCGTGCTGTCTGCTTCTAAGTGAAGCTGAGCTGGATCTGGGCATCCTGGTTAGATCTGAGCAAGACTTCTGGGGGCAGTAGATGGTAGGTGTTCAGAAGCAAACAGACTTATAGTGAAAATGAACAGACCTGATGCCTGGAGGAATTGTTTGGAGCGTGTATCCTCCGGATACTTGTAGCTATTCAGCTGTCCATCAGTTGACTGTCATGCACCAGGTGGGTTCTGCTCTACAGAAGGCCAAAATGCATATTGTGGGAGTGTGATGTCCTTGCTGAGAGCCTTGGATTTATAAGTGTTTATTATGCTGTTCCTTGCCCTGCAGGCCAAATACATCCTATTTGATACTTAAATAATCTCAGGAGCCAACGAAGGAAGAGGTTGTAAAGGAGAAAATTGACTAACTGGCAAAGCAGAGGCCAGTCCCCAGAACTCCATCCATTCTTCACTCAAGCTGCATTTATGGGGTGCACATTCAGCCAGATGCTGGGGTAACAGTGGTGAACAAGGCTGTGGGACTGCATTTTTGACTCTGGAAAACATTTGCAGATGGTTGGCAGCATCACCACTAGGTAGAGCTCAGTGGTCCTGGAAGAGTCCTGGGGAGGTTGGTTTTCTGGCCATCTTGTATTGACAAGTGCCCCCTCAAGCATTCCAAGCTCATACTCTTCCTAAGGTGAATCAGCACCTGAGTCTTTTGCTGGTGTAGAAGCCTGATCTCAACTTAGAGTCCCAGCTGTATTATTGTTATATAAACACACTCTCTGTCTGTCTCTCTCTCTCTCTCTCATATTAGTTATATAAACACACTCTCTGTCTCTCTTTCTCACACACACACACGGACCCTGACTCAAGATGGTTGAACTTACAGTTTTTCAACTTTATGATGGGGTTACATCACTTTCAGAAGGGATGTAACCGGCTCCTCCACTTTTGATGGGGTTACAATGAGGCTACGGTTTTTATTGAGTGCATGTCACTCTTGCACCATCATAAAGTTGAAAAATCGTAAGTCGAACCATCATAAGTTGGGGACTGCCGTGTTGCCAGCATTAAGTGCATTTTCAACTCATGATGGGTTTATTTGGATGTAACCCCATCATAAGTCAAGGAGCATCTGTATGTATTTATATTTAAAGTTCCTAACATTTAGAGATATGAACAGTTACAGATGAAATAATATATGATGTCTGGGATTTGCTTCAAAACAATACGGGGGTGTGGGTGGGGTTCGGGATGAATCAAGATGGGCCTTGAGGTGATAATTGTTGAAGCTGAGGGATGATGGTTTATTAAACTGTTCTGTTTTATATACGTGCTCCATAACAAAATGTTGTGAAAAAAGTCGACCATTATTAATCAGCGCCTCTGTGATTAATGGATTAATTAGGATTGTGGCTCACTCCATGGAATTCCACAGCCACAGTTAGGTACGTGGTCCGCTGGGGCCAGCTCCTGCCCCTGAAGGGGTGTGTGGGGCAGAGCTTGGGCTCTATCTGCCTTCCCTCGTCTTCATAGTTATGGGGGAAGTATGAGCTGATGCACTGAGGGTTTCTGGAACCTTCTGGCTGTGAGGAATGGCCTTGGCAGACCCTTGTTTAAAGCATGCTTATTGCACTGTCTCCTTTTGCCCTTGGAGGAGGGGTCTTCAAGTAGGTTGCCAAGGGCGGGGCCCACTGGGACCACCAGTGAAGCCAGCCCAGCTTGGACAGAAGTGGCACACGTTTTGCAATGCAGCACTGTGAGGGAATGTCAGGTTTTGTCGTCAGCTGCCAGTGGGCCAGGCTGTACCACGGACCCTCTCCGCTACACCCATGTGATGTGAGCAAGCCATGTCCCTGGTGTATTTTAGCTGCAAAACTGAGGAAGTTAGAACATGATCCCTTCCAATGTGGACATTTTGTGAGTCTGTAAGTCTAGGATTTGGGGTGAAAGCTGAAAGAGGCCCCCTTCAGAAATCCTAAGATCCCAGAGGAAGGAAAGACCTCAAAAAGGGATGCCCCTGGTTTTGCCCATGGGTCAAGCGAGGTCTGGGAGAGGAGGCCTGGTCTCAGGTTGCTGGCTGAGATCCTTTTCTGGCTGAGATCCTTGGAACAGGGCTACCGTAGTAGACGTTTCTGCCTTGTCTTGGACCTTCCATCTTGAGTTCTGGGCTCCAGGCCGTTGTCTGCACCTTGCTCTAACCTGGTGCCTCCCTCTCTCCTGCCCAGTGACCTGGGACGAGTGCCTAGCCACTCACAGGGCACTGTGTGGAGGTCGTGAGCCACTCACATCAGCTCAGGGCTAACTAAGTCTTCATTTCCCCAGCCCATGCCAGGAGGGGCACCAGGTCAGAATGTGAACTAAGAAGGAAAACTCCAAGCAAAACTCTCAACACTTCACCCTGCGACCAGATTTTTTTTTCCCCCACACTGACCAATTCTCTGACTCTAACTGGGTGTCCTATAATGCAGCTCAATTCTGACCCTAACTGGAGTCACTGCAGACCCTATAGGTTAAAGGGCTCAGTCCCACAAGACTGCCAGACACATATTTCTTATATCACATTATCACCTGAGCCATTACTTAACCAGAGCTGAGCCTTCTGCTGGAGTGAAGAGAGTTTGCAGATGCGTCAGTTTCTTTCCTCTTTTTAAAAAAAATTATGTACATATATGGGGAATGGGGGGCCAAGGGAGGGAGAGCATTAGGACAAATTCCTAATGCATGCGGGGTTCAAAACCTAGGTAACAGGTTGATAGGTGCAGCAAACCACCGTGGCACATGTATAACTATGTAGCAAACCTGCATGTTCTGCACATGTATCCCAGAACTTAAAGCCAAAACAAAATGTACGTATATCTGAGCATGTATAAACACATATGCATATACATTTATATATTTATGTAAATATATATACATATGTATTATACATTTCTGTCTGTTTTAAACTATACTTTGAAAACTGCTTGGTGGTGACCTTTGTGTACAAGGATAGAGGGAAGAATGCTTGCTTTTCATTTTGTGTGTTTCTGTTCTGTTTGAATTTCCCTACAGTGCGCTTGTATTCCTTTTATTTGTTAAATAAAATTTATTTTTTAGAGTGGTTATAGATTTACAGCAAAATTAAGTGGAAACCACAGAGTTTCCCTGTCCCCCTGCCCCCACACTTGCACCCCCCGCATTAGCCTTCCCACCACAGTGGTATATTGTTACAATCAGGGAAGCAACATTGACACGTCACTACCACCCCAAGTCCATAGTTTACATTAGGGTTCACTCTTGGTGTTGAATATCTCCGGGTTTTGGCTAATGTGTAGTGACGTGTATCCATCATTACAGCACCACACAGAATAGTTTTACTGCCCTACTATTCCTGTGCTCCACCTATTCGTTCTTTCCTCCCCGACCTCTGGCAGCTACTCATCTTTTCGCTGTCACCATAGTTGCTTTCTCTAGAATATCACACAGTTAGAATTATACAGCGTGTAACCTTGGGTGCTTCCAAATTGTTGGCCATTATGAATAACACTACTGTGAATGTCCGTGAGCAGGTTTTGTGTACGGCAGAAGTTTTCAGCTCATTTGGGTAAATACCAAGAGCATGATTGCTGGATCATTGGTAAAACTATGTTTAGTTTTGTAAGAAACCACCAAACTGTCTTCCAAAGTGGCTATACCGCTTTACATCCCCACCAGCGATGAATGAAAGTTCCCATTGCTCTGTATCCTCACCAGCATTTGGTGTTATCGGTGTTTTGGATTTTGGCCATTCTAATAGGTGTATAGTAGTATCTTATTGTTTTCATTTGCAATTTATTAATGACATGTTGAGCGTCTTTTCATATGCTTATTTGCCACCTATATATCCTCTTCAGTGAAGTGTCTGTTCAGGTCTTTTGCCTATTTTTTAAATTGTAAGGTTTTCTTGTTGAGATTTAAGAGTTCTTTGTATATTTTGGATAGTAGTCCCTTTATCGGATATGTCTATTGCATTTATTTTCTCCCATTCTATGGCTTGTTTTTTCTTCCTTTCATTTTATTTTATTTATTTATTTTTTATTTTTTTGAGACAGGGTTTCACTTCCATCGCCCAGGCTGG
Organism: Pongo pygmaeus; assembly: GCF_028885625.2. Lineage (NCBI taxonomy): Eukaryota > Metazoa > Chordata > Mammalia > Primates > Hominidae > Pongo > Pongo pygmaeus. The sequence goes on from NC_072381.2 coordinate 62,447,182, forward strand.
AATGCAATGGCGTGATCTGGGCTCACTGCAACCTCCACCTCCCAGGCTCAAATGATTCTCCTGCCTCAGCCTCTTGAGTAGAGTAGCTGGGACCACAGTCACATGCCATGGTGCTCGGCTAATTTTTTTGTATTTTATTTTTGTAATGACAGGGTCTCATTATGTTGCCCAGGCTGGTCTCAAACTTCTGAGCTCAAATGATCTGCCTGCGTCAGCCTCCCAAAGTGCTGGGATTATAGGCATGGGCCACTGTGCCTGGCCTTGTCTTTTCATTTTAAAGAATATATCAGCAGGAATTATTGGACCTGCATGGTTTAAACTATTGTCTTAGTTAATTTTGTGCTGCTCTAACAAAATATCACAGACTGAGTTATTTATAAGCAATAGTAGCTTATTTGGCTCACAGTTCTGGAGGCTGAGAAGATCGTGAGGCTGCATCTGGCAAGGGCCTTCTTGCTGCTTCATAACATGGCAGAAGACATCATGTGGGTAAGAGAGAGCATGTTATACTTTTGTAACAAACACACTGGTGGTAAGGAGCCCACTTCCTCCGTTAACACATTAATCCATTCGTGAGGGTAGAGCCTCTTAAAGGTCCCGCCTCTCAGAACTGTTGTATTTAAGTTTGCAGCACATGAACTTTGGGGGATACATTTAAACAATAGCAATGATATATTTAAATTTTATGGATGCAGCCTTATGGGGAAAGTATTTTAAAAAATTGTGTGTGTGTGTGTGTAAAAACAGGTTAAGGATCTAATGTTAAAAAAAAACAAAAAAACCTAATATACAAATGAATATTCCAGCCACCAGGCTGGGGAAGGCCAGTGGAAAATCACTCCACGAAAGCATCCACTCTAGTCCAGGTCTGCTTGGTTTGCTGTTAGGCCCTGAGGGCCAGGGGGTGTCACTGCTGTGTGGCTTCTGGCCCGAGATGATGTTTCTAGGCCCTTGCCTCTCAGCATTAGCCTGATGTAGGCTCTGTTCCCAAATGAGCCCTGTGCTGTCTTTCTGGGGAGGACACTCCAGAGTCCCAGGCATGGCACTAACACCATCCACCCCTCCTTTCCCTTCTGTATCCCTGAAGTCAGGCAGGACACCAGCAAATGTGCATGGCCTAGCCTTGCTGGTGGCTGGAGCCCATATCTCCACTTCCCATTGTTGGGTAGAGACACAGCAAGGCTTCCCTTTTGGTAGGGGGATGACTGAGTCGGGGCAGTGAGGCTCTTTTTGCTCTGGCAGTTGCCTGCTGTCCCAGTGTAGCATTTCTAGATTCCTGTGTTAGGGGACTCCAGCTAGTACCCTTTTAGAGCCTGTGGAATTGAATGGTACACTTACGTACACATAACATGGCTTTAGGGAACAGGCCGTTTTGCAGCCACTGAGAAGCACCCCCAGATAGCCGCTCTATGCTTTTGGCATTCACCGAACGCTTTGAGGCTGGCTTCTGGTGCAGTGCTGTCATGCCAGACTCCTGTCAACTTTAGTAGGGATGGCACCATGTTTGAGAGGCCGAAGAAGAGACCCAGAGCCAACAAACAAGGCATAGGGCTTATTGAGGGGACTTACATATGGGGCGGTCCAGTGGCAGCAGGCTGGATGGGAGGACCACTACTGTTTGTAAAAAGCATGCAGTTTGTATAGCATTTTAATTTAGCATCCTCCTTCCTAACTACCTCCACCTGGCAACCTTCATTTAACGCAGAACAAAGGGCCTTGATCTCCTGTATGGCCTGCATCCCATGGAATGGCTTAGGGGTTCTGATGTTCCTTATAGATAAGGAATGGATCTCCAGGTTGGCCACAATTCCTCAGCTCAGAACTCTGAACACACATTCTTCTTAGACTATAGGGTCGTTCTGGGTATGCTTAAGTGATTGCTGTCAGGTGCATCTGCCATACAACTGTGGGGGTGCTTAGGTCTAGTCCGTGTCCCTAGAGCTTACTATTGTGAAGAAGAGTGTATTCATCCATTCTCACACAACTATAAAGAAATATCTGAAACTGGGTAATTTATAAAGAAAAGAGGTTTAATTGGCTCACAGTTCTGCAGGCTGGGCCTATCCCAGGTTTAAGGGCCCAGAATATGGGAGCCAAGGGACCAGCATTTTTAGCGAGCTCTCCAAGTGAGGGAAAGCATGATGTTGGCATCTGCTTGGGGAGGCCTTAGGAAACTTACAATCATGTGGCAGGCAGATCTTAACCTGGCCGGAGCAGGAGGAAGAGAGGTGTGGGGAGGAGGCGCTACACGCTTTTAAAAAACCAGCTCTCACCAGAACCCTATCATGAGAACAGCACCAAAGGGGGAAATCTGCCCCCACGATCCAGTCAACTCCCACCTGGCCCCACCTCCAGTGCTGGGAATTACAATTCGATTGTATTGTAATTACAAATTACAATTTGGACAGGGACACAAATCCAAACCATATCAAAGAGTGAGATCAGATAAGCTAGAGAGTGTCCAATACCTTAAGGGAAAGGGTGTTTCCTAGAGTGTGGACCACAGAACCAGTTACATCAGAATTACTGGGGACTGGGGGGTATGTATGCTTGTTTACACTTCAGATTCCTGGGCCTTTCCCAGGTTAAAAGGCCCAGAATATGGGGGCTAGGGCGCCAGCATGTTTAGCGAGCTCTCCAGGTGATTATCATGCATGATGAAGCAGTGTGGCCTGCAGGCAGGCAGCATCAGCATCACCTGGGAGCCATTGGAAATGCAACTTCTTGGGCTCTGCCCCAGAGACACTGATTCAGAGACTCTGGAGGTGGGGCCCAGCAGTCTGTGTTTTAACAAGCCCTATAGGGGACTGTTTTCCAGAAGCACCGATTTAACTGGAGAGGGCCCCAGCTGGATGAAATTAGGTGCACAGCTGCAGGTGGATGGTCACAGTGAGGAAGGAAGGGCGGTATTTGTGCTGCAGCCTGCCCTGAGAGGCAGGACCAGAGGCCAGAAGGTCCCCAGAGACAGGTTTCTAAGAATTGGACCAATCCCTAAGGAGGCCGGCTGCCTGCTGTGTGCAGGAGGCCCTCTCCAGTGAGTCCCCATGTCAGAGGGCCATGATCAGAAGCAGGCGTAGAACGGGGGACATGCCCCGGCCATCAGAATTGCACCAGCACTGTGAAGCATGTCCCTTGCCCCACACAAGGAAAGAAGGAGGAGAGAGGCATTGGTCAGGGCGAAAGGTATGATTCTCATGGATGCCAGAGAGAGAGAGCAGATCTGCTGGATTATAGCTCACTGTGTTGCCTCTCTCCTGGAGAGTGGGGGCTGGACAGGCTAGGGAGGGGGACATGAGGGCCTTAGAAGTCCTGCCGAGCCCAGATATGGCAGCCCTGGGGTGCCAGGAACAATATCTCCAAGGACAGCCCCTTGCGGTGGCCTCTTTTGAAAAAATGCAGAGGTCACAGTTACCAGAAGACTGGACCATGAGCAGATTTCTTAATTTTCAAAGAAAAGGAGGAGAAGAATGCTGCTTCTGTGAGTCAGAGAGTAGTGTGCTAATCCTGCAGCCTCTAGCCTCCTAGAACATGGATAGCTGGCGGGGGAGATTGGTCAGCGCTGGGAGGCTGTGTCCACCTGAAGGTCACCCCTGGCTATTGGGCTGCATTTACTTTTCTCTTGGGGGGGTAATTAGGCAGATAAACAGACTCTCTTCAGAGTACATGTGCTAGAACTCTCACTTGGGCATGTGGAGAAATGTGTACTGGGTGGTGGCAGAGTGAGTTGGGGGAGAGCTGGTTAAATGCCTGCACCCACATGATGCCTAGTGTTTGATGTTGAACTGGGGAGTTCTGGGTATGACAGTTCTGTAGTGTCCCTCATTGGCCCTTTCATCATGGTTACTTGGCAGAACACAAATGCCATGCTTATCGCATCCGTGGATGTAAAACAAAGCTGAGAGAGGGGGAACATGTTTGATGTTGAGCAGAATCCCAGAAGGTCTCAGCAGACTGGAGCAATGGGCAGAATCCAGGGGAGAAATTTCATAGGAGCTCACATAAGGTCTCCGTGGCCTGGAAAACCCACGTGTACCAGTCCGGGGAGGTAGGGAGTAGCATCCACTGGAGGGAGATGAAGGTCCCGCCCTGCACTCTTCAGACCATACCTGGGGCCTTTGGTCCTGAAAAGATCTAAAAGAGAAAGATAAGAGTGGGGTCAGGCCAGGCATGTAATCCCAGAACTTTGGGAGGCCGAGGCGGGTGGATCATCTGAGGTTGGGAGTTTGAGACCAGCTTGGCCAACATAGTGAAACTCTGTCTCTACTAAAAATACAAAAATCAGCCTGGCATGGTGGCAGGTGCCTCAGGTGCCTGTAGTCCCAGCTACTTGGGAAGCTGCGGCAGGAGAATTGCTTGAACCGAGGAGGTGGAGGTTGCAGTGAGCCGAGATCGCGCCACTGCACTGCGGCCTGGGTGACACAGTGAGACTCCATCTCAAAAAAAAAAAAAAAAAATAGTGGGGAGCAGGCTTGAAAAACTATTTCAGGCAGAGAATGATAGAGGGAAAAATGAGTCTATTCTTTCTAAGAAGGGAGGACTAGAGGTGTATCTTGGGGAGAGGGGAAGACCCAGGGTTGCAGGACCACAGCTCACAGTGGGTTCGTCCTGCCCTGTGGGGCCGTGCAGGGCAGAGCTCCTAGCCAGGAGGCAGATTTTGACTCCTGCTTGGGAACTCCGTTAAAAGCCACCCCAGGAATGAGCTCCACGAGCGCCATCAAGGCTGGCCTGCAGGCCCTCCAGGGTTACCAAGGCTGCCTGGAACTGAATGGACCCTGTGTGTGTTCTTTTAGTCTTGGAAGACCAGCCAGGACTTTGGGGGCCAGAGGGCTAGCCTCAAGTGAGCTCAGAAATCTGCACCTGAATTGGGCCTTTTTAAAAGTTGTTTAATGGCCAATACATACATGTGGCAGAAATGCACAGGGAACAGATCTAAACCGGAAGCCTGATTTTCTAGCCCCAGCTTTCCTCTGGAGAGGCAGCTAGTGTTAGCTAGTTTCTTGTGTGTCATTCCAAGGATGTCCGTGCACGTATACACACAGGAACCACTTAGTTTGTATGTTTCTGGGGTTTTTATTAGCTTAGTACATACACAGTACTGCATCTTGATTAATAATGGTGGTCATTTCATCTTTCCATATACAGAGCTGGCTAATTCCAGAAATAGCTACAGAGTATCCATTGTTGGATCTGTTGTGGTTTATTTAACCAGCCTCATTGGTGGAGGTTTAGGAGTTGTTGCAGATAAGGCTGTAGTAAAATTCATGTCTGTATGACATTTCACACAGGTGTGTGTCTGGGAAAGACACAGAAGTAGAGTTGCTGAGTCAAAGGTGTGTCATTTTAAATTTTGATATCTCTGTATTTTATTTATTTATTTATTTTGGAGATGGAGTCTCGCTTTGTCACCCAGGCTGGAGTGCAGTGGCACAATCTTGGCTCACTACAACCTCCGCCTCCCAGGTTCCAGCCATTCTCCTGCCTCCCGAGTAGCTGGTATTACAGGCACCCACCACCATGCCTGGCTAATTTTTGTATTTTTAGTAGAGACAGGGTTTCACCATGGCCAGGCTGGTCTCGAACTCCTGACCTCAGGTGATTCGCCCACCTCGGCCTCCCAAAGTGCTGGGATTATAGGCGCGAGCCACTGCGCCCAGCCGACATCTGTGTATTTTTAATTGGTGATTTCCTCAGCACATTGGTGAAGGTGAACATCTTCAGCTCCTTTTCTGTAACTGCCAGATCTGTTCACATCATTTGACAGTTTCCCTTGTGGTTATTGATCTTTTTCTTATTATATTAATAAAACTTTTTTCCTAAGTTTTTTTCTCATCTTTATTTTTTTAAATTTGTCTCTTATGCTGAAATTTTATTTTATGCTGTTGGTTCTTGGGGCTACTTCTTTCATTGCATTATTTGGCCTGGCTGGAATTTACTTGGTATAAAGAACAGGGTGGTATCCAGCTTTTGTTTCTTGGGTTTTTTCCCTGGCCTGGCTGTGGATGGAGCTTTTGGCTTCATTTCTCTGAGAGGAGGCCAGGAGTGGAGAGTGTCTTTGGTGCTCAAAGGTCCTGCCTAGTGGTGTCTCCAGAGAGGAAGGTGGCAGAGACACCATCCCGGCTCTTCCTGCTCACCTGTGGGGCAGTTCCTCCTATTAGAAGGTTCCTGGCCCACTGGTCATTTACATCCCCCAGGTTACCGCCTCACCAGTGAAGTCTGAGGGTTTGGCAGAGTCTGGGCAGAAGGGTCAGGCTGGGGCCAGGATGGGGAGGGCTTTGTACTGACAGCCCACCCAGCCTCAGGGACACCCTCTCTGAAGGTTATGCCACCAGGGACCTCATCCACCACGTGCTTAGGGGCTCAGAGAGACCGAAAGCTGTGCAAGGAGTAGGTCCTTGGTCCACACTACAGGGAGCCAATTCCAGCTTTCTCCAAAGCCATAGGGCTTTGCCTGCAGTCACCTCTGGACCCACTGACTCAAACAAATGACTACACCCATAGGGCTGAAAACCAGGCCCACCCTATGGGGACCGGTGGTACCTTAAGGAAGTTCTTTAGCTTCCTTAAAAACAGCATGTAGGCCAGGCACGGTGGCTCATGCCTGTAATCCCAGCAACTGTGGGAGGCCGCGGCGGGAAGATCACTTGAGGCCAGGAGTTCAGACCAGCCTGGCCAACATGGTGAAACTCCATCTCTACTAAAAATACAAAAATTAGCCAGGGATGGTTGCGCCCTCCTGTTGGAGGCTGAGTTACAAGAATCCCTTGATCCCAGGAGGTGGAGGTTACAGTGAGCTGAGATTACACCACTGCACTCCAGCCTGGGTGATAGAGTGAGACCCTGTTTAAAAAATAGAAGTAGGCCAGGCGTGGTGGCTCATGTCTGTAATCTTAACACTTTGGGAAGCCAAGGCAGGCAGATCACCTGAGGCCAGGAGTTCAAGACCAGCCTGGCCAACATGGTGAAACCCCGTCTCTATTACAAATACAAAAATTAGCCAGGCGTGGTGGCGGGCACCTGTAATCCTAGCTACTTGGGAGGCTGAGGCATGAGAATCACTTGAACCCAGGAGGCAGAGGTTGCAGTGAGCCGAGATCACACCATTGGACTCCAGCCTGGGTTACAGAGTGAGACCCTGTCTCAAAAAAATAAAAATAAATAATAAAAACTTAAAAAGAACAGCATATACCAGCCTGGGCAACATAGTAAGACTCTCAAAAAAAAAAAAAAAATTAGCTGGGTGTGGTGGCACATGTCTTTAGGAGGCTGAGGCAGGAGGATTACCTGAGACCAGGAGGTCAAGGCTGCAGTGAGCCATTGTGCCAGTGCACTCCAGCCTGGGTGACAGAGTGAGACCCTGTCTCAAACAAAACCCAACAGGTCCAGTTCTTCAAGATAGATATGAAGGGCAGCTAGACTCATAGTTGGATAGCGTGGCCAGAACAGTGGTCTTCAAAGTGGGTTCCCTGGACCAGTAACATCATCTGGGAACTTGTTCAGAATGCAAAAACTGGTTCCACTGTCTCAGAAACTCTTGGTGGTGGAGCCCAGCAATGTGTTTTAACAATCCCATCAGGTGATTCTGATATGCATTTCAGCGTGAGACCCAGTGTGTAAAAAGAGGCCACGTACCCAAGACGAGCAGGTGTGATTGTTGAGGGGGCCTACAGGTTTCCTCACATGCCTGCCTACCATTGGGTGTCTCTGCAAACTGCAGCAGCAGCTGCTATTAGCAAGAGCAGGCAGGTTGCACAATGTGGCTGGTGTCACAGCAGATCTGTGTCCTTCCTCACAATTTAACTGTCAGGGGACATTGCCAAGCGATCCATGTTCAGAGGGACTTTGTGAGAGCAAGTGTCTCACCTGGCACTTGTCCAGGCCGCTCTTCTTCCCTTACTGACAGATCTGCAAATCACTTACTTCTTTTAATCAGCAGCCTCTGCTGCAGAAACAGGGTGGTGCTGCCTCATTTGCCCTGGTTCTTCACCCTGCATCAGATGAACCTCTTGAGGGTCCTTTTTGCTTCTAGGAACGATGATTCCATACCTTACCAGGTCCCCTTGCCTGATGAACCAGAGGTTGGAGAATGAAGAGAGACAGGGGCCTCTGACTTCCCCTGTTGCTGGAGGGATGGCAGTAAGGACACAGGAAGATAAGTAGACAGAACTGGAGTCCTGAGAATGAGGCAGTGCATCTCTACCTCTGAGGTGGGAGAACAGGCCCAGAGGCGCACTGCACCCTTGCCAGCAGAGGCAGGAGCAAAGCTTCAGTGAGAGGGCCTTTCAAGGAAACAGGCTCCTGGGCAGTGAATCCTGTCACTGTGGGTGGGGCCGGGGGTGTGACCCTGGCCCAGAAGTCAGGCAGCATGCTGGTGGGTACTGTTTCTAGCTGGAGGCGCCAGCAGGAGACAGTGAACTGGTCTGCGACAAGCAGGGCAGATGCAGCAGCTTCTCCTGCAGCGTCCCGGTTGTGGTGGTGGCTGCCCTCTGGAGAAGCTGGGTCCCACAGGCCAGCAGGGGCTCCCAGGCAGAGCCTGAATGTGCTTTTGTCTTCTCTTCCAGATCTAACCATGAGCTACCCTGGCTATCCCCCACCCCCAGGTGGCTACCCACCAGCTGCACCAGGTAAGAGGGTCTGGGGTGGGGAGGAGAGTGAATGCTGCCTCTGTACAGTGGCTGGGAGTGGAGAGGGGAGAACAGTAGTTTCCTCACTCCCCTCCTCCCCTCACAGCACGGCCCAGCAGGGGAGGAGAGGACAACAGGAGTAGAGGGACAGCCAGCTGAGGCAGGGGCTGGAGAAGAGCATGACGCTGAGGCCATGGGAGGCCTGGGTTTGAAACTGGCTCCAGAAAGCCCTGGACCAGGACCAGGGCTGGGTCTCTTGCCTTACTCTCTAGTAACAGTGGGCAAATGCTGTCACTTTGAGACTCAGTTTTCTTCTCTGCAAAATTGCTTCAAGGATTTCTCCCTCATTAGGTGGTCCTGGATACTGATGAGATAGGCAGGCAGAGCGACGCGGTGTCCCCCAAAGCATTGCTAGGTGATGGTTGCCCCTTGCCACCTCTCCTACCCTCTGCTCAAGGTGTGTGGGTTTGCAGCAACAAGATCTCCCTTGCCAAGAGAGGAAGTGGAGGCAGATGCTAAGGGTCAAAGGTCACTCACTCCCTGTTTTCTGCAGGAGCAGTGGGTAGTCACATGGAGAAGTCATCTTCTCTGGCCCTGGCCCCTTTTGGTCCTCAAATGAGATTTGGTCCCCACTGTGGGAAAGGAAATATGAGGGCTCATGAGACCAAGGGGAGAAGAGGGCCGTTCCAAGGCTGGTCATCCTGAGGGTGCCTGAGCCGCTGCCCCTCGCCCCAGGGGACTCTAGGCATCATTCATTTCTTTGGAGCTGAGGTCCTGTGGTTTGAGCACCCCTGACCTGCAGGCCATTTACCTTCCCTCCCATTCAGCAGGTGAAGAACAGACTCAGACCGAGAGGCGGCTCAGCTGCTGTCCCAGGGCACATTAGGAGCTGAGCTGGGCCACTGCCCTCTGAACGAGCCCACCCCAGGTTGGCTGGCACTGGCCTTGGTTCCCTCTCTATAGTAGAAATCCTGCCATCCAGATCCTGCCACTGCCACCTTTGCTAGCACAGCTGAGCAGCCTCTGAGCAGCAAGAGAGGAGGAGGCAGGAGATTTAGGAAAGGTTCTTCCTGGAGGGTCTGGAGCCCTGGAGATGAAGAGCCGATCCGAAGCTGCCATGTACAGGAAAGCATCTAAGAGGCCAGAGGCCCCATGATGATGTCGAATGCCCATCGGGCACCCAGCTGAGCCCTGCTGGGTTAACTCAGTCTTCGTCATAGCAGTCTAGGCATACACTCACCATTAGCCCATTTGTCAGCTGAGGAAACAAGCCTAAGGAGGGTGAAAGCCTTGCCCCAGGGCACATACCGGTCCTGCTGGTTTCAGAGCGGGCTTTTCACCTCTGTTTCTTCCTGTCCTCTTGTGGACTGGTATCTGTGTTTACCATGACCCAGCCCCATCTCCCTCCAGCCTCTTATCCTGCTTCTCCCTGCCTTTTACAGACTTGTAATAGCAAACAGCAAACCCCCTCCTGCCAATACCTTCGCATTACTGAAATCTCAGAGCTCCCTATGGTCACCTCTGTCATGGGCTCAGCATGGTGTCCCCCAACAGTCTGTCATTGTCTGTCCTCCTGCTCCATGATGGTGAACTTGGGAGGGCAGAGCCTGCCTGGGCTCTCCCAACTTCCTTAATACCTCACAGAGGGTCTTGGGAGTGTTTGGGGAACTCCACCTTCCTCCCTGGGAAGAGGGGAAGGTTTCCCCTCCTCTGCCAGTGGGATAGGGAGAGACTTTCCTCCTGGTGTTTTCATGTGGTCTGTGACGTCCCGAGGCTCGAGGCTCTACTGGGCCTCCATTCCTGACCACCTGGGAGCTCCCATCTCTGCCTTTCCCTGTGTGGTGGGGGACTGGCAGGGGGCTAAAGGGCTTGGTGTTGCTTTCAGGTGGTGGTCCCTGGGGAGGTGCTGCCTACCCTCCTCCGCCCAGCATGCCCCCCATCGGGCTGGATAACGTGGCCAACTATGCGGGGCAGTTCAACCAGGACTACCTCTCGGGAATGGTGAGTCTAGCCCTCCTGCTGAGGCAGCCCAGGGGCCACACCTGCGTGGCCAGAGGAATCAAAGCTAATGGCCTCTGGGGCTCCGGAGTTGTCTATGTGTGTGTTGCTGTGGTGTGTAGTGTGTTGAGCCGTACCTTAGAACAGGGTTTTCATCAGGCTTCTGCCACCTGCTCTCTGCCCCTCTCTGGGTCTCACTTTTCCCATCTGTAAAATGAGGGGAAGGGGACCAGATGATCTCACAGGTCCCTTTCAGCCCTGCGGGGTTAGGGTTGGGAAGGTGGCGAGGGTATGTGCATGCGTGTGCATGCATGTGCTATGTATGAGTATCCACATTCATATACCTGCGTGTGCATGTGTGTACATATGGAGGGCTCTTCTGGTTAGGCCTTGGTGGGTGTGTGGCAGGTATCTTGGGCAGACATGCTACTTTTTAAATTTGTTGCTTCACTTTTAAAATAATACATTTTATGATTTGAAAACAAACGTATGCTTAGTTTATGATTTGAAAACAAACGTATGCTTAGAGGAAATGATGCAACCAATACACACCCTAATTTGTGCCAGGCCCAGTTCTAGGCACTGGGGATATGTGAATAAAACAAACAAAAATCTCAGCTGTGCTGCATTTATCATCTATGGGGAAAAGACAGGCAGTAACTTAAGTCAACGATGTGATGTTATTGAAAGTGTAGGTGCCATGGGAACAAGATGACCAGGGTAAAGGGGTCAGGAGTGGGGGTGGGGTGATGTAAGGATAATGATTTTAAGTTAGCGGTAAGGTGGGTCTGGCTGAAAAGAGGATGTGTGAGCAAAGACCTGCATCAGGGGAAGGAAGTGCTGTATGGATGTCTAGGGAATGCCAGTGCCCTGAGGTGCCAAGGGGTGTGAGGTGCTCAGGGACAGGGAGGAGAGGCCAGTGTGGCTGAAGTGGAAAGGCGAGGGGGTAAGATGGGAAATGAAGTCTGGGGGTCCAGCTCTTGCAGGGTATAGGAGGCTATCCATCCTAAGGATTTAGGCTTTTATTCCTGGTGAGTGCAGATTCACCTGAACATGCCTGCCAGAGGTGTCTGTGGGTAGCAGGCTGATGTGATGGGGGTGCCCCCAACCCTGCATATGGGACCCACGCGCCTTCTTGGGCAGTGAGCTCTTAACCTTCACCCAGGTGGTCTGGGATGGGAGGAGCAACCATGTGGAGAGGGAAGGCATCTCCCCTGCAGAAGGGGATGAGGATCTCTGGTTTGGATCCAGTTGCACTGTTTACTGGCTGTGTAGCTTTGAGCAAGTAAACTCATTCTGTGGTCTGTGAAATGGGTATAACAATACTTCATATTCCACAAGCAGAGATGCTGTGAGGACTGACTTGGCTTAGGTATGAAAAAGGGTGGAGGGACGGAGTGCAGCGGGGCCCATTGTCCTCAGGCTCTGCTTTGTGTCCTTGCAGGCGGCCAACATGTCTGGGACATTTGGAGGAGCCAACATGCCCAACCTGTTCCCTGGGGCCCCTGGGGCTGGCTACCCACCAGTGCCCCCTGGCGGCTTTGGGCAGCCCCCCTCTGCCCAGCAGCCTGTTCCTCCCTATGGGATGTATCCACCCCCAGGAGGAAACCCACCCTCCGGGATGCCCTCATATCCGCCATACCCAGGGGCCCCTGTGCCAGGCCAGCCCATGCCACCCCCCGGACAGCAGCCCCCAGGGGCCTACCCTGGGCAGCCACCAGTGACCTACCCTGGTCAGCCTCCAGTGCCACTCCCTGGGCAGCAGCAGCAGCCAGTGCCGAGCTACCCAGGATACCCGGGGTCTGGGACTGTCACCCCCGCTGTGCCTCCAACCCAGGTGAGTGTCAGCCCACTGCCTCCCTCGGTCCAGGCCTGGGCCCCAAAGGCTGGAGACACATGGCCCAGTAGATGGGGAGACGGGGAAAGGCGCAGGCCTCCAGCTGCAACTCCTTGTTTTAACAAACAGTGTCGGCCAGGTGCAGTGGCTCATGCCTGTAATCCCAGCACTTTGGGAAGCTGAGGTGGGCAGATCGCTTGAGCCCAGGAGTTCAAGACCAACCTGGGCAAAATGGTGAAACCCTGTCTCTACTAAAAATAGAAAAAAAATTAGCTGGGCATGGTGGTGCATACCTGTAGGCCCAGCTACTCTGGAGGCTGAGGTGGGAGGATCACCTCAGCCCAGGAGGCAGAGGTTGCAGTGAGCCGGGATCATGCCGCTGCACTCACTCCAGCCTAGGCGACAGAGTAAGACACTGTCTTTAAAAAAAAACAAAAACAAAAAAACAAAACAGAAAAACAAAGAGCGTCACCTTCTTGCAGACTCCCCACCTCTGGGTTGTGTTGCTTAAGGCCCAAGGGAGCTGTCCTGTTTCTCCTAGTGTGATGAGACGCTCCACATGCGAGCTGGGTCAGAACACCCCTGGCGAGTACTCCTTATTCCTCTGTGTCACTTACTGCCTGGGCTGTGTGTTTTGTAAGAACTGCCCAGGCCACCTGTCTCAAGGCTTTGTGCCCAACAGCTGTCTTCGGTCCCCTTGATATGCACCCCCCCACAGACAGGTTTTGGAGGATTCTTAAAATTCCCTTTGGGTAGGGAGAATGTTGGCAGTTCCTTCAGGGTTGATCTTGGCTCATTTTGGAGAACAGTTCGTGTTTGCAGAGCCTAGAATTCGTTGTCATGGTTCTGTGGTCCAACCAGCCAGCACAGGGGTAGTGGTATGTGCTCAATGACTATTTTTAGACAGAGGGTCTCCTTTCCTCCTTCCCTTCCATACCCACACGTTCCCCCACCCTGTGCCATCCTCCAGCCTCCCTCCCTTTTCTTTTCCCTGAGCTGCCCCCTTAATTGTGTTATAACCATTTTGTACCAGCCCCTAGGAAGACAATCCACTGGGAGACAGTTTAGCCTGGAAAGTTCCAGTTTGCCGGGTTTTGCAGCTGTCAGGGTCTGGAGGAAGTCCAGCAGATGCTAGTCTAGAGAATAGTGCGAGGGAACCAGTGCTAGATCAAGAGGTCATCAGGCTGCCATGCACAGTGGTGGAGGCTCAATACCTGCATCCACTGGAGGGGACACGTGGGCTAGCCAGCTCTGTTAGGAGTACCCATGTGTGCTCACATGTGCTGTGGAGGCCAGGCATCGATGAGAGAGGCCACAGCCCCTGCTCCCGAGACCTGCCCTTCATCAGGAGCCTGAGCCCCAGCCCTGGAGGACTTGGGCACTGGGCAGATTTTCAGCATCAGGACTCAGCTATAGGTGGGCTCCCAGCCAATGGAGCCAGGAAAAAGCTTCAGTATAGAACACAAGGCCAGATAACAGTCAAGTTAGGTAGACTCGGCGTAAAGTCCTCTGCATTGTTGACTGTGGACTCCTTTAGATACTCCAACTCTTAGAGAAAGGGCTGTTGCCAGAGTCTAGGGGTGGAGCAGCCTCAAATGTGGGGAAGGCGGCATGCACGTCATCTTACCTGAGACTGTTTGTCCGAGTAGTTTGGAAGCCGAGGCACCATCACTGATGCTCCCGGCTTTGACCCGCTGCGAGATGCCGAGGTCCTGCGGAAGGCCATGAAAGGCTTCGGTAAGAGACCCTGGGCGGCTCAAATCCTACCCCCTGACCCCTATTTCCCAGGCACTTTCACTGTGGCTCTGTGGGCTGGGGTAGCTGGGGGACGCAGACCTGGCCCCAGTGGTGATAGAAGGTGGATGTGGGGGTGTGGCTGGCATGCCCAGAACAGTTGAGGGGCCCAGGCCAGGGAAGTCTCAGCTGCAGAGCATCTCATGACCCCTACCCGACCCACCCCTGCTGCCTCTTCCTCCAGGGACGGATGAGCAGGCCATCATCGACTGCCTGGGGAGTCGCTCCAACAAGCAGCGGCAGCAGATCCTACTTTCCTTCAAGACGGCTTACGGCAAGGCGAGCTGCGGGGTGGGGGCGCGGGACAGCAAGGCGGGACAGCAAGGCGTGTCCTGGGCTCAGCACAGCCCTGCTCACCCCTGCTTTTCCTTGGGTGGGCCCGGATGTCCCGGATGGACAGTAAGGAGCAGGAGGGCATTTCCTTCTGCCCATCCAGCCGGTGGCATCGTTGGGAGGTGAAGGATGCCACAGGGTGCCAAGGTTTGCTGAGAGGCTCCAGACATCTAGCCCTGGGTTCTAGCCCTTCCTCTGCCACATCTCACTGAGGTTGTGGCAACGTCATTTTCCTTCCCCTGCCCTCTTCATTTCCACCTTGGGGGGTTTAGCTGATACAAGGGCTTTCCAGGGAAAGCCTGTGAGTGCTGCCCAAGTACGAGGGGCGTGTATGAGCATATTTTGAACTTCTGGGGTTTTGAATCTTAGAAAGGTAAAAATTCGGTAAATATTGATTAGATTCGTGTTCTAGCCCAGTGCTTCTCACACTTCAATGTGTCACCGATCCCCTGGGCATCTTGGTAAAATGTGGTCTCTGATTCGGGAGGTTTGGGGCAGGGCTGAGAGCAGGCTTTTCTCTCAGGCCCCTTGGGGGTATCCATGCTGCTGCTCCTCAAATCTGGGATATGGCGCTTATTAGTCACCTCTTGTGGATTTTTAAAATAGACTTGTTTTTTTGTTTGTTTGTTTGTTTGAATATCCAATCAGGATTTGATCAAAGATCTGAAATCTGAACTGTCAGGAAACTTTGAGAAGACAATCTTGGCTCTGATGAAGACCCCAGTCCTCTTTGACATTTATGAGATAAAGGAAGCCATCAAGGTGTGTATGTGTGTACGTGTGTGTGTGCATGTATGTGTGTGTGTGTGCATGCGTGTGGACACACAGCCCAGAAGGAGATGTGGACGGTGTGCTGTGTTCTAGCCCACTCATCAGCTGATGTTGTCAGTATGGCTCCCAGGCCTTCCTGGGTTGGAGTCCACATGCTGTAGAAAAGGGAACTCCCTGCGATTTCCCCAAGAGGCAAATGACGCACCCATCATCATCAGGGAGGCTTAAGTCTCTCTCCATCTTAAAGAAATGGTGGAACTAGGGTTTGAAGGTTGCGATTCTATGGTAAGAAGAGGGGTAGGAGGCCATGGTTGGTATCGTTCTCATTCTTTAGGACTCTGTTACTAGCAAATGACAGAGACACACTTCGGTTTAAGAAGAACAAAAGTGGAGAATCAGTTATGTGGGTAAAGCCAAGCTGCCTGGCGTGGAGAGGGCCAGGCCAGACGTCTCTTTGGTCTCTGTCTCTCCTGAGCACCTGCTTTTCTGTCAGTTTCTGTGCTTCTCCTGCCGTGGCTGCTTCATGTGGGGTGGGAGGGGGGGCCTGTCGACCACTCTCCGCATACCTATGAGACCCAGCTCCAGAAGAGACCAGCAGGGTCTCCAAACAGGGGCAGGTTCTGACGGGCCCGGCTTGGGCTCACTGTTCCCTCCAGTCCTGTGGGTTTTGACCGAGGGGTGGATCCTGTCCATTCTGTGCAGTCCCGCAGCTCTGTGTGCACCCTGCGGGCAAGGGCAGGCAGCCTATTCCCGCAGCTCTGTGTGCACCCTGTGGGCGGGGGCAGGCAGCTCCCTTGGAAGGGGAATCCCATGAGTCAGGCTAGAGCCCAGAAGGAGCCTGTCACTCAGAGGCCTGATAAGCACAGTGAACGTTCCCTCCTTCAGGAGAAGCAGAGACTTCAGTATGGTGGCCTGGAAAGGAGAGGGGTCTCCGCTGAAACACATCTACATGTGTTATTCTAGGGAGGGGGTCAGGAGGCCATCAGGCAGGGCGATGGCCCGGGGCCCCAGGGAGTGGACCCAGACATCTCCCTGGCCCCCGTCTTCAGCCGGAGTCATGAGCTGGTGGTTGTGGAGTGTTAGAAACCACACAGGTTTGGGGCAGCTGTCACTCACCAGCTGTGTGTCCTTGAGCACCTGTGAAATGGGGACAGTGGATGCTGTCTCAGGACATGCTGGGAATACTGGGTGAGGGGCTAACGTGTAGTAACCCAGTAGTAGCTGTAGCAGGAAACAGCTGACACAATGTCGCACGTCCTGCCTGACAGGCCCTAAGTGCTCTACATACATTAACTCACTTAATCCTCATGATTTTCCTGTGAGGTAGGTCCTAGTATCACTCCCATCTTACAGAAATGGAACTGGAAGCACAGAGAGGTTAAGTAATGTGCCCGAGGTCACACAGCTGGTAAGCTGCAGAGCCAGGATTCAAACCAACATACAAGCCAGGCTGCCTAGCCTGTCCTCTACCGTCTCACTGTCCCTGGCGTGGTTGTCCCATTCATCCTCGTTGTTCCTACCTTTTCCTAGTTGTTTTCAGACATTCCACCATCACCTCTAGGACCAGGGTTTCGTATGTCCACTTGGATCTCTCTTGCTTTTTACCCGTTTTTTCAGTTGTTGTCATCTCACTTCTGGCTGAACTCTGAATAAAGCAGACCTCGGTCCACATTTTAACCCAACCATTTACTGTGTGGCCTCGGACCAGCCAGTACCCCTCTCTGATGCTCAGTTTTCTGATCTATGGGGATGCCCCTTTGTGTGAGCCCTAGCTCAGTTTTCTGATCCATGGGGATGCCCGTTTGTGTGAGCCCTACTCATCACCACTGCCACTGTCATTGTGCTTGCCCAGACTATGGAGAAGAGCTGACTCCCTCTAGCCTGGGAGTGGCCAGAGGCTGTGTCTCTGTGTCAGGGGCCTCTGTTGCTGGGGTCAGGGCAGCAGCATGGCCCCCACTCTTCTTCCCGGGTGCTGGTGAGGCTGCTGGAACAAGCGCATGGTTGGTTGTATTCTCTGCCCCTACAGGGGGTTGGCACTGATGAAGCCTGCCTGATTGAGATCCTCGCTTCCCGCAGCAATGAGCACGTCCGAGAATTAAACAGAGCCTACAAAGCAGGTGAGGCCGCTCCCTCTGCCCTTTGCTCTCTGCAGATCCCTGTGCTCTCGGGGCTGTGGCCTCACTCTCTCCTAGGGCCTCTTACTCCTTCCTGGCCTCCTTATCAACCCATCTTCTGCCACCCCCAGTACTTTGGGCTTTGACCCAAGACCCAGCCCTTCGTTCTGTTTATACATGGTGCAAATGACTAAAGTAAGGGAGAGCCAGGGAAAACCTGGATGTGGTTTGGGCCAAGGCTGACTAGAGGCCAGGTCAGCCTGGAGATCACAGGCTTGTATATCCCTGGAGGGCCATATGGGCTATTTGTTCTCTTGAGCCCGAGCCAAGACCTCCAGCCTTTTTCTCCCCAGTACCCACTGTTGATAGTGTTTTGCAATGGGCAGCTCCATAAAGAGAGCTACAGGATGGACCTTCCTTGCTTCTCCCTTTCAGAATTCAAAAAGACCCTGGAAGAGGCCATTCGAAGCGACACATCAGGGCACTTCCAGCGGCTTCTCATCTCTCTCTCTCAGGTACTTTTCCCACGACAGGGCTTGGGGCTCCAAAGCCATGGAAGTCAAAGAGATGGGATCCCTGCAATGAGGAAAGGGAAAAGAAATGGGGAAGGAGTGGGCTTGACCATACACCTGCTTCCTTTCAGGGAAACCGTGATGAAAGCACAAACGTGGACATGTCCCTCGCCCAGAGAGATGCCCAGGTGAGTGTGATGGCCAAGCCCCTGGACTTCCTAAAGCAGGGATGCACCCCGCTTTCTTGCTTCTTGAGAGAGGTACCCTAGGGTGGAAAGAACAATAGATAAGCAGTGGGTTGCAGATGCTGCGAGTTTCAGATGCGCTGAACTGTTCAACTGTATGACCTAGAACAGGTCATCTGACCTCCTGGGCTTCAGCTTCCCCACCTATAGGAGGGAACATGTGAGATAATTAGTATTTCAATAGTTGATAGATCACGGTTTTGGACGTGGGATTTTGTGTGACAGCGTACTTTCACCATGTTTAGTTGCACATAGCATTATGTTTGCAAAAGGGCAGAATTTGCACTTGCCTATTAAGTTTTTGAGGGTTTGAGCCTAGAAACCAGCTGCCACATGAGTTGAGTACCCTTAGAATTCTGTTGTTGTCCCCTTGTGAGTTGCAGACAAAAGGGGAAAAATCCAAGCAAAGTCCAGGCATCTGAGCTACTCTCTCGAAAAGTTTGGGTGTCCCACTAATGAATTTCAACCGTAGTATTATGGCAGGGCAGAGCCATGACTTCCTGGTGGGGTGGAGTTGGCCATACCTCTCTGTCTCCCTTCACTGCTCTTGTCATCCACGGCAGGGCATTCACCAGGAGCTGCCAGTGGTCTAAATTATCTCTACCATCTGCGGGATTGGAATGAGACCTCAAGGAATGCCCCCTTGTTAGGGCTGGAGGAGATCTACTCCTCTGGTCTGGTCCTTTTGCTTTCCGGATGAGGAAACTGAGGCTCAAAAAGGTTGAGCACTGTTCCCAACTGAAAGCTAGAAGCAGAGCCCAGACAAGGGCCTATACCCCTAGCTCGGTCCTCTGTGCCCAGTTAGCACCTGCCTCTGCCCTGGTCTCAGACCTGCTGCTCCTGCAGGGTCTGCCTTATTCAGTGTCTCTCTGGCTGGTAACATTGATTCCCATTCTGGGAGTCAGGGCTGGACACCCCTGGGGCTCAGGGCTCTGGCTTTTGTTTCAGCGAGAGTTTTGCATGCCACTTTTAGCGGGGCAAAAATTGTCCCATGCTCTGCCTTCTCAGTCCAGACCTGCTTTGGCCTCATCTTGACCTGTGGGATCTCAGCCCCTGATTGCTGCTTTCTGCTCTTTTTCAGGGCTGCTACCTGAGGCCTAGCAGGCACTTTAGAGGCCATCTAGTTCAGAGGTTGCAAATTGGCAAATACTTTAGGCTCAAACCTTCAGAAGTTTACCAGGCTCTCCTGGGTGACCTGGGCCTGGGGTCTGGGTGTGGCCTGTGCTGCATGTGCATCTTCCTCTCTCTCCAGGAGCTGTATGCGGCCGGGGAGAACCGCCTGGGAACAGATGAGTCCAAGTTCAATGCGGTTCTGTGCTCCCGGAGCCGGGCCCACCTGGTAGCAGGTAAGGCAGGCCGGGGTCCCTCTGAGGCCAGTTAGATGAGGGCAGTCGGGATTGTGCGGAAACAAAGCTATGAGAACACTTGGTGGTTCCTCCCTGCGTGGGGCTTTCGCCTCCTCAAAAGAGCCCCCTGGTGGGGATTTAAAGACACTGTCAGAGGGTTTCCTGAGTTCTGGCAAACATCCAGTTCTGGAGGTTCCACCAGTGTAGAAACCTGGTGTCTTCGTACGTGGGAATGTGGAACGTCAGAGTTGGGAGAGTCCTTCGGGAGCACCCGATCCAGTGTTTTCCAAAGCCTGGCATAAGAAACAGTCATAGCAATAATACTGGATGCCATTCATTTACTCATTCATTCAACAGATGTAAATCACTCTCCCCCATGGGTCAGTCTGTCAGGTGGTGGAGCAGGTGTGGGGCCACGGTGCGGGGGAGGGCACTGCAGAGTCTGTGTTCCGTGGGCTGCACCATCTCATTTGGGGAGACAGACAGTAAACAACAATGAAATAAAATCTGTATCAGATGGGAAGTTCTGTAGAGGAAAATCAAGCTGGAAACAGGTAGGGAGTGATGGTAGGGTCCACCGGGAGGTGCTTGGGCCATGACTGAGGTCATGACATTTGATTTAAAAACCTAAAGGAGATGCAGGGGCAGAGGCCTGCCTGGGGCTCCCAGCACGACTGAGAACAGTGAAGGGGGACCATGTGGAACAGGTGGAGTGAGTGAGAGGAGTGGGAGGTGAGGGCAGAGAGGGGAGAGGGCCCTGCTGATGACTTCCCGAGGTTGGGTATTTATCCTGAGCAAAAGAGGAAGCCAGTGGAGGGCCCTGAGCAGAGGAGGCTGTGCAGAATCCCTGGCCGTGGTGCCGAGAATGGAGTGAAGGGTGCAAGGCTAAGCAGCGAAGCCTGTCAGGAGGCTGCTGCAGGGACCTGGGGAGGAATGGTGGTAGTAGGGGCTTGTGGTGAGGAGGTGTCAGGTTCCGGCCATGTTTGCTGATGAATTGGACGTGTGGTGTGTGGGAGAGAGGGGGTCGAGGATTACACAGGGCTTCTTTAGGCCAAGCAGTGGGAGAATGACCCTCAACTGAGACAGGGGAACTATAGGTGGAGCTGGCTTTAGCTGCGTGTAGGGTGGAGCTGCAGGGAGGCTGCTGGGTTGCTGAGTGTGGAGGTCAGGAGAGGTGTGGCCTGGACGTGGAAGGTAAGGGAGCTATGGGTAGTCGAAGATATCTGAGGCTCTGGGACTGCAGGAGGTCCCCTCAGGAGGGAGACTGTGGGGAGCCCACCAGTGTGAGGAGACTAAGAAGGAGCAGCTAGGGAGGTAGGAGGACCCAGAGGAAGGGGGTCCTGGAGGCCAGTGTGAGGTGGCAGGCAAGGCCTGAGGGTGGTGACCACACTGAGCAACTGGTGGGCTGTGGCCAGGGCTGCTCCAGTGGGCAGTGAGGGTGAAAACTCAGCGACTGCTCTGTGCTGCACACAGAGACAGGTGCTGGGATTTGAACCCAGGCCACCCGACCCCAGAGCACACTTTTTAACCTCTGCACTATCCTGTAATGGAGCCTGAGTGAATGCATTTTCATCTTAATCATTATTTCTTTTAATGAGTACAGAACATGTAAGTGGTGCATCAAGCCCATGGCTTCACAAACATTATTACTTAGGGGAAAAGAGTAGCTGATTTGAAGAAGATATTAATTGAGACAGATACACACAGAGCAGAAATCACAACTTTAATATGCAAATGGAAGCTGAGACTTAGGCTGGGGAAGGAGGGTTTTATGTCCTGGGTCAGAGCTGGAGTCAGGACCGAGGTCTCCATCATGCCGCCTGTCTCTCTAGGAGCCAGCCATCCACTCCTGTGGGAGCTTAGCGTGTCCTAGGTCGAGGTGGGCAGCAAAAAGCCAGGCAGGCTGGGGCAGGCTGGGCCTCAGCTCACAGGCAGGCTGAGGAAGGCAGATGGATACATGAATAAAGCCAAGGAATGGCAGAGACTGGAGGTGCAGGGGATTTGAGAAGAGGGGACACTGTCTTGGGGTATGTGGGAGTGGGCCCTGGAGGGGTATTAAGGTGCGATTTGGTTAAGCAGATTGGCAGTCCTGAGAAAGGGACCACGCAGGGAGGGACATCAGGCGGTGCATGTGACTTGTGACGAAGACTCTGGCTTCCTTGAGAGCTAGCAGGTCTGGGGACGTGCAGGGTGTGGGAGCAGAGTGGGAGGCGGGGGGTTTTGGGGCAGAGGCCACCTCATGTGAGTCCTCTGTTAGTCTGCTCATGCTGCCATGACAAAATACCACAGACTGGGTGGCTTAAGCAACAGATACTCATTTTGTTACAGTTTCGAAGGCCGGATGTCCAAGAGTGGGGTGCCGGTTTCTCCCGTGGCCTCTTCGTGGCAATCGCTGTGCTCACATGGTCTTTCCTCTGCATGTGCACATCCCTGGGGTCTCTGTGTGTGTCCTAATCTCCTCTTCTTCTAAGGAGACCAGGCGGATTGGATTAGGGTACACCCTAGCAGCATGTTTTCACTTAATTACCTCTTTAAAGATCTTATCTCCAAACACGGTTATATTCTGAAGTCCTAGGAGTTGGGACTTCCACATACGAACTTTGGGGAGACACATTTCAGTTCATAATATAAGCCTCTGTTGTCCCCATAGTTTTCAATGAGTACCAGAGAATGACAGGCCGGGACATTGAGAAGAGCATCTGCCGGGAGATGTCTGGGGACCTGGAGCAGGGCATGCTGGCCGTGGGTAAGTGTCTCGGGTTTGCCTGCCCACCTGCCAGGGGCTAACGTGTATCGTGAGTGTTCAGGCTGCTTGCCTGTCCTCCAGCTGATGGGTGACACCGTGAAAGGACCACAGGATCCAAGATCGCTCAGCCCAGAGTGTCCAGATGCTGGGAAGTCATGCCGCTTCCTGGTTCCCTGTGCAGTTGAACCCGTAGCTGTCCTGGAGGTGTCTTCTGTGTGTTTGCGGTGCAGCTCTGGAGAAGGGAACTGCAGTGTGGGTATTAGTGGGAGGGCATCCAACTGTGCTCCCGGAGGAGTATGACTCATATCCTGCCAAGTTTCCTCTAAAAATACATCCCTGCAGGCAGTTGTCAGATGTTTGTGATGGAAACACGTGGAAAGATTTTTACTTGCAACAGCGAAACAGGCCCATGCTGAGGAAAGCTGGCTTGGCTCCAGGATGGTAGTGTGCCTCTTACATTGCCCATGTCCTCTAGCAGGGCCCGGTGGGCTCCAGGTCCCTCCCACTGTGCAGAGTTGGGTCCCTGCCCTGAGGCCCTCACAACCCCTCTTTCTACTCACTTGGGAAAATCAGTCTGCCCCTTTTTTCATTATGCTTTTTTTGGAGCTTTCTGGATGGGAGAGATGGAAAATCCTCATTTCCCTGCCTGCCCCCCACAGTAGGTCTCGTGGCCTGGGAAGCCTAGGGAGATGCACATTCCACTCGGCCATGGTTTCTCCATGAGGGTCATGGCCTCTCCAGTCTGCCCCTCCTGCCTGAGCAGCAGCACAGTTCCTCATCACCATCCACATTGCTTCCCTGTGCAGCTCCTAGCCCCACTAAGACCCCTGCCCCTCTGACTCTTGGTCCTTTCACCACAGTGGTTGCCAGGAAAGAGGGTGGGTTGGTGTCCAGGCTCTGCGTGTTTCTCTTCCAAAGAGCTGGAGCCAAGATCATGGGATAGTTGAGCCTGGAACAGAAGGAGGAGGAGAAAAGATGGATGCAGTGATGGGTTTGACATCTGGGCCTCTAAGGGGACACTTGTAGACTCCATGCCCCGCTTGGGCTGAGAATTTTCTGCAGATCTGGTTATGCCGAGTTTCTCTCTTCTAGTGAAATGTCTCAAGAATACCCCAGCCTTCTTTGCAGAGAGGCTCAACAAGGCCATGAGGGTATGTAACTTCCATGTGCTGGTCGCGATGCCTTAGCCTCGCCTGTGCCTGGGACCAAGGGCTGAGGGTAGAAGGCCTGGGGAGAGCTAAATCTCAGCCGAGAGTTCCGAGGACCTGGGTAGGGAGGGGACTGGAGGGCCCAGGGCGGGTGGGAAGGTGAGGAGGCCTGGTGCTCATGCTCTTGGGTGGACTCTCTTTAGGGGGCAGGAACAAAGGACCGGACCCTGATTCGCATCATGGTGTCTCGCAGCGAGACCGACCTCCTGGACATCAGATCGGAGTATAAGCGGATGTACGGCAAGTCGCTGTACCACGACATCTCGGTACGAGCCTGCTGCAGGCCGAATGGGCTCCCTTTTGGCATCCCAGTCACCTGTGGAACCTCCCTCCTTGGAGTGGCCATATGCTTGGCCTCTGTGCTGTGTGTGGGCATCTTGATTATGGACCTCAGACTTGCTCATCCCGTTGCCCTTAAACAGATTATAAACTTCTGAGGGCAGGTGGGTCATGACCTTGCTGTCGCCCCCACCTTGCATCCTCCAGCAGCATCAGAGAACACTCGGGACCTCCCCAACCTTGACTGTGACCTTCAGCGTCCCGACCACCCTGTGATTCCTTGATCTGTCAGTGAGAACTCACGTCCCAAAGGCTCTGTGGAGCTCTGCTGTCACTCCCTGACAAAGCACTTCCTGCACTCAGCTTTATGGCATAGGCCACATAGTAAGACCGTTCAGAGCGAGGGCCCTGGGGGTCACGCCACTTGGAGTCCAGCTTTTCTAACTGTGTGACCTTGAACGGCTTCCTTAAACCTCCCTGAACCACAGCTCCATTGTCTTTAAGATGAGAAAATAATCATTCCTTCCCGGGAATGTTGTGAGTATTGAGTGAGGCGGTGCAGGTCAAGTGTCTATTAAACACTAGCCACAGTTGTATCACTGTGTGTCAGAGCCAGTCTGACAAAATACATTCTCAGCTGCATTGTCTAACGCTCAAATTCTGAACTCACATGAGCCTTGAAATTGTGCCATGGGGACCACGTGCTCCCAGCTTAGACTCAGTAGCATTTAATGATGGTGGGCATGTCATCACAGGAAACTCACTTTGTTTCCTTGGCTGTATGAATGAAGCTGTTGCTAGAGAATTAGCAATTCTAGGCTGGGCACAGTGGCTCATGCCTGTAATCCCAGCACTTTGGGAGGCTGAGGCAGGTGGATCACTTGAGGTCAGGAGTTCGAGACCAGCCTGGCCAACATGGTAAAACCCTGTCTCTACTAAAAATACAAAATTAGCTGGGCGTGCCTGTAATCCCAGCTACTCGGTAGGCTGCGGCAGGAGAATTGCTTGAACCCGGGAGGCGGAGGTTGCGGTGAGCTGGGTTCACACCATTCCACTCCAGTCTTGGCGACAGAGTGAGACTTCGTCTCAAAAAAAAAAGAGTTAATAATTCTTTACAGAGTATCTCCTGCATGCCAGCGGGCTGTGGACATCTGGAAGAAGCCACATGCCTTGCCTCCAAGTTGCTTAGGGTGGAAGGAAATGATTAGAAATGAGCCAAGCCGAGCCTGCACTCGTAGAGTAAGTGTGGTGGCCTCAGACAGAGGAGAGATCCCTGGGACCTAGGAGGTCCGAGCCTTCCACTGGACAATTTGTGAGGAGATTGCGTTTCCTGAGCAGGACACTGTGTTGCATTACATTGGTAACCCCAATTTAAGGCAGCATAAATGCGCTGGGAAAAGAGCGGTATTGGTTAGCCTTGGAAGTGGTTTTTAGGATGATTATAATTTTTTTTGTGGATATTCATTTGATGTGGATAGTTGGGGTGAGTGCTGCTTTCCGTCTTCTAATGGGGGCCTGGGGAAGGCTAAATTGCATTTTTTAAGGTCTGTGACGCCTGCTGCAGGACCTGCAGTGGGGGAAAATTCCCCAGGATGGGGCTTCCTCCCTATAAGGTGCTCAGGGCTGAAAATCAGGAGCCAGAAGGCTGAAAGTGACCGTGCCTCCCTTAATGGATGTCTTCCTTGTTTCTGTGGCCAGGGAGATACTTCAGGGGATTACCGGAAGATTCTGCTGAAGATCTGTGGTGGCAATGACTGAACAGTGACTGGTGGCTCACTTCTGCCCACCTGCCGGCAACACCAGTGCCAGGAAAAGGCCAAAAGAATGTCTGTTTCTAACAAATCCACAAATAGCCCCGAGATGCACCGTCCTAGAGCCTAGGCCTGTCCTCCACCCCTCCTGACCCGTATAGTGTGCCACAGGACCTGGGTCGGTCTAGAACTCTCTCAGGATGCCTTTTCTACCCCATCCCTCACAGCCTCTTGCTGCTAAAGTAGATGTTTCATTTTTCTGACTCATGCAATCATTCCCCTTTGCCTGTGGCTAAGACTTGGCTTCATTTCGTCGTGTAATTGTATATTTTTATTTGGTGGCATATTTTCTTTTCTTACAGTCATTGCCAGACAGATGCATACAAGTCTGTTTGCTGCGTACACATTTCTGGTGAGGGCGACTGGGCGGGTGAAGCGCCGTGTCCTCGCTGAGGAGAGAAAGGGAGGCGTGCCTGGGAGGGTAGCCTGTGCCTCTGGTGAGTGTGTCACGAGCTTTGTTACTGCCAAACTCACTCCTTTTTAGAAAAACACAAAAAAAGGGCCAGAAAGTCATTCCTTCCATCTTCCTTGCAGAAACCACGAGAACAAAGCCAGTTCTCTGTCAGTGACAGGGCTTCTTGTAATTTGTGGAATGTGCCTTAAACCTTGAATGTCTGTAGCCAAAACTTGTTTCCACATTAAAAGTCAGCCAGCTCTGGAATGTTCTGGAAATGTCTTCCTGGTACCAACTTGTTTTCTTCTGCTTGATTCTGCCCTGTGGCTCAGAGTTCTGGCCTTATCAGCCAGTGAAAATTCATGTAACTTTACGTAGAGATTTGTGTGCAGGAAACCCTGAGCATACACTAGTTTGCGGGGACTCGTTCTAAGGACATGGGAAGGGAAGTTCCCGAAATCCAGGCAGGAGGCACAGACACCTGAAAGGCAAAGGGATCTTGGTTGGTTGCAGGTGCAGTGAAGTCCACTGAAGGTGTGGTGGGAAGAATGTAGTGCTTCCCCCAGGTCCCAGGCAGGAAGAAGGGTGTGTGCCAATTCCTGGTGCCCCTTGGCGGGGGCCAGAGAGAAGGATGGGGACAACCCAGAGTCACAAGACCAGCGCCTCCCCTCAGGGTGCCTCCAGGCTGAAAGGGGCTCCTGGCTCTGGTCTCTGGGGACCCTGTGCCCCTTGGTTGGTGGTGTGAGGGGAGAGAATCCATAAGAGAGTTTCTGAGAATTATGGTGTCACGTCCAGAAGCTAGAGCTTACCTTGCATCAGGGGTCTCCACTCACTCCTTTTCCAACCTCCTGTGTTGAGGTTTAGAAAAGAAAGAATCGACTAGGCACTATGGCTCATGCCTGTAATCCAAGGACTTTGGGAAGCTGAGGTGAGAGGATCACTTGAGCTCAGGAGTTCAAGACTAGCCTGGCCAACATAGCGAGACCTCTGTCTCTACTAAAAAAATTTGGCCAGGTGTGGTGGCTCACGGCTGTAATCCCAGCACTTTGGGAGGTGAGGTGGGCAGATCCTGAGGTCAGGAGTTCGAGACCCAGCCTGGCCAACGTGGTGAAACCCCATCTCTACTAAAAATATAAAAATTAGCCAGTCATGGTGGCACATGCCTGTAATCCCAGCTACTCAGGAGGCTGAGGCAGGAGAATCACTTGAATCTAGGAGACAGAGGTTGTAGTGAGCTGAGATCACACCACTGCACTTCAATCTGGGTGGACAGAGTGAGACTCTGTCTCAAAAAAAAAAAAAAAAAAAAAAAAAATTTACCTGGCATTGTAGTGCATTCCCTGTTAGTCAGCTACTCTGGAGGCTGAGGCAGGAAGATCCTTAGAGCCCAAGAAATTGAGGCTGTAGTAAGCTGTGATTACACCACTGCACTCCAGCCTGGACAACAGAGCGAGACCTTGTCTCAAATGAGAAAAAAACAAAGAAATGGGAGAATCCAGAGAGACTAAGCTAGATCAAGCCTGCTGGGTCCTGGCAGGAGCCCCAGGGAGTAGCTCATCTGCAGACGTTTGCTTGAGGACTGCCTCCTAAACATAGAGGAAGAATGACATCCTAAGGGTGTGGAGCAGCCATGAGCTGAGAACTAGCTTGGTCTACCTGAGATTGATGGCGGGTCCTGGTCAACACGTCAGCTCTGCATCAGAGTCTATGCCTCAAGCCCAAGCTGAAGCCCCATCCCTGCTGCTCTCCCAAGAATTCCTCTGCTAGGGCAGGCCCCTTGCCCTTGGGTGCCAGGTGGGACCTGCCTGATGGGATGGGGTGCTTGGCAAATACAACTTGCCATGAACTCAAGGTGACCCTGGGGGCCTCCTGAGTTGTGATGCAGCCTAGAACCAATGTGCTGTGATGTGACCATATTCTGTGACATTGCCTTGCCATGTTTACTCCAAAGTTCCCAGCCTGGTGCCCAGCAGGCAATATTGCACCTACAGACACATTTACTTTGGTTTCCAAAGTGTTTTTAGACATATGAATTTGTTGCCAACATTTAAACATTGAGAGATTACATATTTTTAAAAATCTGGAATTCTGGCTTCTCTTGAAAACTCAGAAATTCTGGCACCATGGGGCTTGCATTCCTGCATGGCTGGAGCTGAGTTGCAGCTGCCCCTTTAGGCCTGTACTCCTTATTTGCTATAGGCTCCCTCTTGTATTACACTGAGCCCATGCCACCCATTTGGCTCCTGCAGGCCTTTGGGTTTGAGACCCTGGTCTACACACTTGGGGACCACCTGTTGTAAAGTACATGGATGTGCTATGGTCAAGGAATAGACCAAGGTGGATATCCAGGCCAGAGTGACTCAGCGAGTTTAGGTCACAGGCGTATACTCCACTCGTTATATAACCTGTTTGTGTAAGTTCATACTTGGCTCAAAGCCACTATTGTTTGGAAAAGGTATAACTGCCCTGCTGATGCTATACAGACGTTCTTGGGCTTGGATGGGCATGGCTCCACGTGGCGTGCACTGGCACCCAGAGAGAGAGCGAAACTACTGACCCCTGTAAGGGAGAGTGACCATCTGGCAGATAGACAGAGGGGAACCAGGACATGGCTCGGCTTGTGCCCAGAGGGAGAGTTAAGACGCTGACCCTGTAGCTGGCCTTGCAGCCAGGGAGTGCATCTGCAAGCATGGGGGTGGCAGGAGCCACAGAGCTGGCTGCTGAGAGGAGCTGCAGATCTGGAGAAGACAGCCGAGGTAAAGGTGGACAGTGTGAGAGCTGCTGATGAGATAGCTGCTGAATAAAACTACATTTTACCTGCCTATGGCCCGCCAAGTTTTCTTTCAGCTGTCGCCCATCCACCCAGTCCCCTCGAACCTTAGCATGGGCTGGAACCTGACCCTGGGCATGACATTTGGCATAGTCGTGGACCTGACACCTGTGTTTGTCCTAGTCCTGGTTCTCCCTGCCTTCCTGTTCCCCTCGCTGCCCTCATGGTCACTCCCAAGGGATCCAACCCATGTTAAATATGGGCTGGAGGACTGCATGAATGCCTCATGATCTTCCCAGAGGCAAAGGCACCTACTGCCTTCCAAGGTCAGTGGGAGGTTGGGATCAACACTGTTTATTATGTTTAGGACAAAAAAGATAGGGAGAAAGACGTGTAACCTTACAGGTCATCTTTCTGGGATAGAACACAATGGGTCTTTTCCTGCCTCCTGGATATGTTAGTCAAGGCCAGTCCATGCTACACATCTAATCTGATTTCTAAAATAGCAAGTAGAGGACGAAGCACCAGATGAATTCAGCCCTGAGAGAATTTTCAGCAGCTGTGGGGGCGCTGGAGAAAACACTATTAAATAGACCTGAGACAAATGACCTCACTCGCCTCACCCTAATCCTGGTGGCATATGTCTCAGGTGCAAAATTTAAGAAAGAAACCTTGGAGTGCTCACCCTGTGGCTGGGTAGATGATCCTGAAGTGGTGGTTTTCAAGCCTGAGTGTGTATCAGGATCATCAGGGGAGCTTGCTAAAGAGCAGTTCCTGGGGTCAGACCCTCATGCATTTTGAGCAGGTGTGGGGGCTGGGAAACTGCATCTGTAACCTGCTGTAATCTTATGCTTATCTAAATACTACTGTGCTCACACACAGAACTCCCCAAAAGTAGAGGTGTTCCTCCAGAGGGCAGGTGAGCAGATGGCACAGTCTGCTTGGAATTCAGTCAGGTGATGAGAGATGAGATGAGTCACTCCTAGCTTTGGGAAGAGGGAGCTGAAAGACGAACCTTTGCAGGCGCCCATGGTCAAAGTGGTGGTTTAATGCCATGCCATGCCCATCTTCTGTTGGCCTTGGCAGGGAGTTACAGCCCTAGCTTAGGACCTGGCCCCTTATTTCTGCTGTAGGCTCTTTCCTGCCCTGTCTGAGATGGAGTGGAATGAGACCTAGAAACAGATCAAGCTAAATACATGTCCTCAGAAAGATAAAGGTTTACATTTTCACTCCCATCAAATCTGAAAGCTCTCTGCCTGTGTTTTTCTAAGAGACAGGGACATCATTACTCAGTCCACAACCTGGACTCATATAGGGTCCCCTGTCAGTAAAGGAGTCAGTCAAGCCCACCAGGTATACCAAGGACTCTTACCCTTAGCCCCTACTCCTTGGAAAGCTGCCCCTTGGCCTAATATTGGTGTTTAGCTTGAGCCTGACTCCTTCTCAACACTAAGAGATGATGAAGTCCTGAAGCAGAAAAGAGTTCTGACCTGAGAGTCAAACATCTTTATTCTGATCTCAGCTCAGCCCCTAATTTGTTGTGTGACCCTGGATATGTCACTTCCCGTCTTTTTGACTTTATAAAATGAAGGGTAGACTAGAGGAGAGCCTCTAAAACTAGTGTGGTCAATGAAATGGAATAGGAAATTTCACAAGTCTGTCCTTCCACAAAAGCAGCAAATAAGGTGGCAAAAACTCAAACAAATTTATGGGAACTCTGGAAACTAATTGAAAGTTTACAGCAATCAGGTGAATACCTAAGAAAAGCTGGATTTAGTAAGAGCTTTGTTGTGTTTTAGCTTACCCTGGCCCCATCTCCCACTCCCCAGCATGGCAGCAGCATCAAAAACAGTATCCCTCATTCCCTGTATAGGTCCCTGTCACTGGAGGTAGCAGATTAGACCTTATTTTCAAGAAGTATGTTTATTTTGATTTGTCAGGTTGCTCCCTGAAGGACGGTTCAAATGCCTTGCTTTTATTTTGCCTAATTTGGAGCTCTCCTAAAGTGAAGATGGCAGGCTGGAAAGACATTTCAAGGTCAATGTATTAGTGGCTCATGCCTAGGGGAAGGAATAACATTTGGAGCAAACAGGAGACAAATGGAAAAGCTTCAGGAGGAAAGGCTAGGAAATAAGATTCTTTGGGCGAGAATAAGGACTTTAAAGAGCTTCCACATATTCCTGGGAATCTGGAAGGCCATACACATGCCTAGGGCTGAGCATGTGCTTTAAAAGACTTGAGAGGGCCCTATGCTCTCACCTCTGCCTGACCTTCAGGCTCTGTGCAAGCAGGAAGTGAAGGCTAAGGCATAGTTATAAACTGCATGGGTGAAGGTTGAAATGTGTGTCCCAACGCAGAACACATCTGCAAATGCTACGAGGCTTTTTGTTCCAAGTGTTCAAAGAAATCTTTTGAATCACTAGCTGACCACTAAGCTAACCAGAGAGTTAGTGGCCACACCTGACAAAGAATACAAACTAAAATACTAAAAATGTAGTTCAAGAAAATAACAGGCTGGGCACAGTGGCTCACATCGGTAATCCCAGCACTTTGGGAGGCTGAGGCAGGTGGATCACTTGAACCCAGGACTTCGAGACCAGCCTGGGCAACATGGCAAAACCCCATCTCTGCAAAAAATACTAAAAATTTGCAGGGCTGGTGGCACACACTTATAGTCCCAGCTGCCCAGGAGGCTGAGGTTGGAGAATCACCTGACCCTGGGAGGTCCAGGCTGTAGTGAGCCATAATCCTGCCATTGCACTCCAGCCTAGGTGACACAGTGGAGGAATAATTTTATTTCCAGACTTGCCACATTATAAATAATATTCAGAATGTTCAGTTTTCAACAAAAACTATGAGGTGTACAAAGAAACAAAGTATGGCTGATACATAGAAAAAAATCTGTTAATAGAAACTGAGGAAAGCTCAGACATTGGACTTAACAGACAAGACTTTAAGTCAGTTATTTTCAAAAGGGTCAAAGAACTAAAGGAAACCAGGAGAATGATGTCTCACCAATATTGATAAAGAGACTGGAATTATAAAAAGGAACCGAATAGAAGTTCTGGAATTGACAAGTACACAAATAAAAAATTAATTGGAAGGGTTCCAGAGCAGACTTAAAAAGGCAGAAGACAAAAATCAGCAAACTTCAAGATAGGTCAATTGAGATTACCCATTCTGAGGTGCACAAAGAAAACGAACAACAACAACAACAACAAAAAAGCTAACTGAGCCTAAGACTCCTGCAGGACACCATGAAGTGTACCAACGTATGCCTAATAAGAATCAAGAGAAGAGTGAATGTAGAAATTTTTAAAGAAACAATGGCTGAAAACATAATGAAAGACATTAATCTACACATACAAAAAGCTCAATGAATTGTAAGTAGGTTCAACTCAAAGAGACACTCAGTGTGACATTGAGACACATAATCATACTGTCCAAAGACAAAGCAAATCCTGAAAGCAGAAAGAGCTACTGGACACATACAAGAAATCTTCAATGAGATTAATAGCCAATTTCTCATCCAACATCATGGAAGTGAGAAGGCAATGAGATGACATATTCAGTGTGCTGAAAGGAAAATCTTGGGTGGTCTTGATACTTGTAGATGTTCGTCTGTGTCTGAGCATTGAAGAGTTAGGTATTTATCAGAGTCTTCACAGTCTGTGCTTGTTTGTACCTGTCCTTCTTGGGAAGGCTTTCCAGATATTTGAATGGCTTGGGTGTTGTGCTCTAAGCTGTATCTGCTTAAGGATTCACCCCAAGCCCAATAACACTTTGGTTTTTTTTTTTTTTTTTAGCCTCATAGAGGTACTGCCTTGATGGTCTTGGACAAGATTCAGGATTCTCTGGATTACCATACAGAGACTCTTGTTCATTCCTTTACTGTCTCCCAAACAAAGAGAGTCCCTCTCTCTGTTCTAAGCCACCTGAAGCTGGGAGTGAAAGGACACAAGCACCCCTGTGGCCACCACCACTAGGACTGCACTGGGTCAGACCTGAAAGCCAGCACAGCACTGGCTCTCACCCAAGGCCTGCTGTTACCACTCCCTGGCTACTGCCTATGTCTGCTCAAGGCCCTGGGGCTCTACAATCGGCTGGTGGCAGAGCCAGCCAGGCTTGTGTCCTTCTGTTTAGAACAGCAAGGTCCTCCAGGCCCCAGCTGGGCCCAGAGGTGCCATCTGGGAGCCAGCAACTAGGGTAAAAAATCTTAGAAGTCTACCTGGTGTTCTATTATACTGCAGGTGAGCTGGCACTGAATCCACAAGATGCAGTCCTTCCCTCTCTTGCTTCCCCTTTCCCAAGGCAGAGGTGCCTCACTCCATGGCCACCACCACCAAGGCCCACAGGGAGTACTGCCAGACTACTGCTGATGTTCCCTTAAGGCCCAGGGAATCTTCAACCAGCTTGCGGTGAATGCTGCCTGGCATGGGACTCACCCTCCAGGGCAGTGGGCTCCCCTCTGGCCCAGGGTAGGTCCATAAATGCCATCCAAGAGACAAGTCGTGGAATTGGCATTCCCAAGAACCATTCGGTGCTTTACTCTCCTGTGGTTGAGCTGGTACGTAAGGTGTAAGACAAAGCCCACTTTACTTTTCCTTCCACTTTTCTCTAGCAGGAATCTTGCCTTGTAACCACCACAGCTGGGAATGTGCTGGCTGAATCTGAACCTGAAACTGACAAGACTCAGAGTCTCACCCAAGATCCTCAGCATAGTACCCAGGTATCTCTGCTGGTTATTCAGGGACCAAGGGCTTTTCAGTTAACAGGCAATGAATGCAGCCAAGACTGGGTCCTTTCCTTCAAGGCAATGGGTTCCCTTCCAGCCCAGGGTGTGTCTAGAAATGTGGCCCAGGAACAAAAATCCTGAACAACATGCTAGCAGACTAAATCCGGCAGCATATAAAAGCATTATACACCATGACCAAGTGAAATTTATTCCAGGACTGCAAGGGTCATTTAATATATGAAAATCAGGTCGAGCACAGTGGCTCACTCATGCCTGTAATCCCAGCACTTTGGGAGGCTGAGGCAGGTGGATCACCTGAGGTCAGAAGTTCAAGACCAGCCTGGCCAACATGGCGAAACCCGGTCTCTACTAAAAATACAAAAATTAGCCGGGTATGGTGGTGGGTGCCTGTAATCCCAGCTACTCGGGAGGCTAAGGCAGGAGAATTGCTTGAACCTGGGAGGCAGAGGTTGCAGTGAGCTGAGATCGCACCACTGCACTCCAGCCTGAGCAACAGAGTGAGACTCTGTCTTAAAAAAAATTGATGTAATGCATGTAATTAATAAAATGAAAGGGGAAAATCACATGATCATCTCAATTGATGCAGAAAAAGCATTTGAAAAAACCCAACATCCTTTCATGATTAAAAAAACAACAAACTAAGACTAGAAGGAAAATGTCTCAACCTGCTAGAGGGCATCTATGAATAAGCCACAGCTAATATTGCAGGTGGGAATGTAAAATAGTACAGCTGCAATACAAAAGAGTTTGGTGGTTCTTCAAAAAGTTAAACATAAGAGTTAGCATGTGACTCAGCAACTTCATTCCTACATATAGACCCAAAACAAATTAAAAAACAAATACACAAAAACTCATATACGGATGTTCATAGCAACATTATTCATGATAGCCAAAAAATGCAAACAACCCAAATGTCCCTCAATTGACGAATAAATGAATAAAATGTGGGCCGGGTGTGGTGGCTCACGCCTGTAATCCCAGCACTTTGGGAGGCTGAGGCGGGTGGATCAAGAAGTCAGGAGTTCAAGACCAGCCTGACCAACATGGTGAAACCCTGTCTCTACTAAAAATACAAAAATTAGCTGGGCGTGGTGGTGTGCACCCATGATTCCAGCTACCCAGGAGACTGAGGCAGGAGAATTGCTTGAACCCAGGAGGCACAGGTTGCAGTGAGCTGAGATCATGCCACTACAGCATGGGTGACAGCGAGACTCTGTCTAAAAAAATAAAGAATAAAATGTGGTATATTCATACAATGAAACATTATTCATCCATGAGAAGGAATTAAGTACTGATACATGCTACAATACAGATGGCTCTTGAAAACATTATGCTCAGAGAAAGAAGCCAGATACAGCTAGACTACGTATTGTATGATTCTACTTACAGTACTACCCCTTTATCTTCAGGGGATAAATTTCAATACCCCTAGCAGATGCCTGAAACCACAATAGCATCTAATCCTATTATACTATGTTTTTTCCTATGCATGCATACCTATGAAGTTTAATTTATAAATTAGGCACCATAAGAGATTAGCAACAATAGCTAAGAATAAAATAGAACAATTAGAACAATATGCCAGCTTCTGTGAAGGGAGAGTTGTATGAAAAACAACAACCATATGCCAGCAGCACTGCTCTTGCACTTTGGGTCTTGATTAAGAGAAAGAAGTGTTGCTGGAACACAAGCACTGTGATACTCTGGCCGTTGATCTGGTAACTGAGAAGGCTGCTAAGTGACTAACAGGCAGGAAGTATAGACAGCGTGGACCATGCTGGACAAAGGGAGCATTCACATCCGGGGCGGGATGAAGTGGGATGGCGAGAGATTTCATCACGCCACTTAGAATGATGTGCAATTGAAAACTCATATATTGTTTATTTCTGGAGTTTAATATTTTAGGACTGTGGTTGACTGCAGGTAACTGAAACCATGGAAGGTGAAACCACAGATAAAGCAGGACTACTGTATTTAAAGTGTCCAGAATAGGCAAGTTCATGAAGACAGAGATCAGTGGTTTCCAGTGGGGTGGGGGGAGCGGGAATGGGATGTGACTGCTTAATATACAGTTTCTTTCTAGAGGGAGAACAATGTTCTGGAACTGGTGGTGATGACTGCACAATTTCTGAATGTACTGGAAGCCACTGCATTTGTACAATTTTTTTTTCTTTTTCTTTCTTTTTTTTTCTTTTTTTTTTTTTGAGACAAGGTCTCACTCTGTCACCCAGGCTGGAGTGCAGTGGCATGATCATGGCTCACCGCAGCCTTGACTTCCAGGGCTCAGGTGATCCTCCCACCCCAGCCTCCTGAGTAGCTGGGACTACAGGCACGTACCACTATGCCCGGCTAATTTTTGTATTTTTTTGTAGGGGTGGGGTTTCACCATGTTGCCCAGGCTGGTCTCAAACTTCTGGGCTCAAGTGATCCTCCTAACTTGGCCTCCCAAAGGGCTAGGATTATAGGTGTAAGCCACCGCCCCCAGCCTTGTACAATTTAAAATGGTTAAAATGATGAATTTTACATTGAATTTCACTTCATAGGAAATTTTTTTAAAAACAAAAACCATTTTAATGGATACATAAATTCCCTGGGGGTCTCATTGCAATGCAGATTTGGATTAAACAGTCTGGGTGGGTCCTGAGACCCTGATCCCCTTGCTTCTCACCTATTGAGAAGCACATTTTGAGAAGCAAGGCCACTCAAAGGGCCCCCATCTGTGTGAATCAACCCCTGCTCCATCTGCCCCTATAAATGACAGGAGTGGGGGTGTCCCCAGGTCTGAACCTGGAGGGGGGTTGCAGGCCTCCTCCAGGCATGGAAGTGGAGTGAGAGGAGGGTGTAGTTAAACGGGTTACTCTGTCAGCAGACACAGAGGAGACCAGAAGAATAGCTTTTATTTCACATGAAGCTAAGGAAGGAAGGTGAGAGGACAGGGCTGGTTCTGTGGGCGCTGCCTGGCAGGTGCACCACCTCCAGCTGCTGGGCTCCAGCTCCGGGGCTCAGAAGCCATCTGAAAGAAAGCAGAGGCCCCCAGTGAGCAAGCTGGGGTGCCGCAGAGTACCTGCCCTCGTGGTACCCAGCAGTTCCTTCCCTTCGTTCCCCGGCCCCCAGGAACTACTGCGTGCCGGACACAAGGATCAAGGAGAGAGCAGAGTGCAACCCCATCCCTGCCTGATCAGTGGGGATGCCCATCTTCCCTGCGAGGGTTTTGGGGTGGAAGAGGAGTGGCTGCTCAAGAGGAAATTAAAGGAGCTGAGGAGCTCCAGTCGTGAGAAGGCCAATGAAGGAGGCAGTTTCTCCGCGCAGGGGTTGTGCTGAGATGGCATCTAGGGCCGGCTCTTCCAGAACCTCATTTGATACTGGGCGGCAGCGACCGGGTGTGGCAGGTGGGGCGGGGAGCAGGGATGATGCCATCCCCCTTCCATCCCCAGGGAGCGCTGGGGCCCTCCCTGCCAGCCAGGCTACACCTGTGCGGTGGAGCAGCCGTCCCTGTCTCGCCTGCCCAGCCCCAGATGACAGCAGCCCAGAGGCTGTCCTCTGCCACCTGCACTGCTCACCTTCTCCGAGAAGGTCGGGAGCGGGGCTGAAGGGTCCCGGGGGCAGGTTCCAGGCCAGCTCCTCCAGCAGGCCCAGCAGGCCTTTCACCTCTGTCCCCAGGTGATCCACGGTCTTCTCTACCATCTAGAGTGGGAAGTGGGGTAAAGTCGAGGACAGAAGTGGTTCCACGTTCTGCATCATCAGCCAGGTCCTAAGAGAGCAGCTGGCGGTCCAGTGCGGTGCAGTGGGAAAGGACTGGGCGCTGAGTGACCTGGGTTTTCCTCACTCAGGCTCTGCCCCTACCTGCCTCAGTTTCCCCAGATGACAATATCCTAGGGGGCTCGCTCTCTATGGCTCCTTCTTTTTTGGCACTTAGTCACAGATTTGGATGAAGCGCCTGTAGAATACCTTCTCCCTTTTGGACTTTGCAGCCTGGAGCTCACATTCCTTTTGTTGTTCCGCCCCCTGGTGGTGTCTCTGCCAAATGACAGGTTTGGGATTCTGAAATTTGCTGAGTTCTTAATGGTTTTTCCCTGTGTATGCCATGGACCCCATTGGCAGTGTGGTGAAGCCTACAGACCTCTTTTCAGAATAATGCCTTAAATGCAAAAAATAAAACATATAGAATTACTAAGGGCACCAATTGCATTAAAATATTATTCAAGTATTAGGCCGGGCGTGGTGGCTCACACCAGTAATCCCAGCACTTTGGGAGGCCAAAGAGGGGCAGATCACCGGAGGTCAGGAGTTCAAGATCAGCCTACCCAATGTGGCGAAACCCTGTCTCTACTAAAAATACAAAAAGAAGCCGGGCATGGTGGTGCGCGTCTGTAGTCTCAGCTACTCAGGAGGCTGAGGCAAGAGAATCACTTGAACTGGGAGGTGGAGGTTGCAGTGAGCTCACACCATTGCACTCCAGCCTGGGTGACAGAGTGAGACTCTGCCTCAAAAAAAAAAAAAAAAAAAAAAAAATTCAAGTATTTAAAATTAAACTTTTTGGCCCAGCATGGTGGCTCACGCCTGTAATCCCAGCACTTTGGGAGGTTGAAGTGAGATCACTTGAGGTCAGGAGTTTGAGACTAGCCTGGCCAACATGGTGAAACCCCATCTCTACCAAAAGTACAAAAAATTAGCCGGGCATGGTAAGTACAAAAAAATTAGCTGGGCATGGTGGTGCATGCCTATAGTCCCAGCTACTCAGGAGGTTGAGGCACGAGAATCACTGGAACCTGGGAGGCAGAGGTTGCAGTGAGCCAAGATTGTACCATGTGCTCCAGCCTGGGTGACAGAGCAAGACTCTGTCAAAAAAAATTTTAATTTTTTGATGTAATATATGTATTGGCCAGGCACAGTGGTTCATGCCTGTAATCCCAGCACCTTGGGAGGCCGAGGTGGGCAGATGGCTTGAGCTCAGGAGTTCGAGACCAGCCTGGGCAACATAGCAAAACCTCACCTCTACAAAAAAATACAGAAATTAGCCAGGCATGGTGGCACGTGTGTCTGTAGTCTCAGCTACTTGGGAGACTGAGGTGGGAGGATTGCTTGAGCCTGGGAGGTGGAAGTTGCAGTGAGCCGAGACTGCACCATGGCACTCCAGCTGGGTAGACAGAGAGAGACCCTGCCTCAAAAAAAATAAAATGTATTTATTAACTCACTAAATCACATGATTTAACATCAGGCCTAATAACAACTGAAATTTTGACATAAGGAAGGATAAAAATTATATGTTGAGATATTCATAACTAGAAGATGAAATTATCTGGATTTCTATTGATGACAAAGTTATAGTGCTGTGAATAACATGGCTTGCTGTTTGTATTTCTGATGAATGAGAATGCTCAATTTCAGTTAAAGGCTTGTGACAATAAAGATGTAAACTTTTCCCCACACAAGTTAGGAATCATGGCTATATAACAAAACAGTGACTGAATTTCCACCTTCCCATCCAGTAATGATGTTGAAATATCCGGGTGGGGGTAAGCAAGGCCTTAGGGGAGGCAGGGTCCACTGGGGGCTGGGCAGCCTGGCAGCCTAGATGGGAGGGTGATGTTGGACCAGGTGGCCACAGGGCAGGATCGGCCCGGATGTCCTCACATTCCAAAGCAAACTCGCATCTGCCCATAAAAACACCATCCTAGAAGGTGGTCCTGAACTCGCATGTCCTTCCAAACCACCCTGTTACCTCCTCCATGACATCTAGACGGCGTTGCACAGCCATGTGTCTGTCACACGCTGTGCTCTGAGCTGAGTCTCCTCGCGGAGGGCTGAAGGGTTCTGCAGCTGTGGGAAAACAAGTCTTGTCACTGTGGGACCCTTAGTTTTCCATAATGCCAGAGACTCCTGTAAACACTGGGCTCAAATGAGGTCAGTCCTCAAAGCAAACTCAGGAGCAAGCAGAGGAAGGCCCAGGTGGGGGTCAGTGTGCGAGTGTCAGCCATCTCAATCCCACCAGTCTCTACAGCCACAGTCACCTACAGACCCAAATGAACTTCCTCAAGGAGGTGAAGCCCAGGGAGGAAGGGAGGATGGGCCTCAGCCAGGGAGAATGGCACCTGCAATGATGGAGAGGTCTGAAAGAGCAGGGCTCACTGTGCAAACCCTGCAGGGAGCCTGCAGTGGCTGGAGATACAGGGTGGGCGGGAGAGAGAGACTGGAGAGGGAAGTCCTGGAAATGAAGCCAAGGGGGCAGAGCTTTAACCCAGGGGCTTTAATAAACCAGTTCTGATGCTTGTTTGTTGTTTTTGTGTGTTTGTTTGTTTGTTTGTTTTGAGATGGAGTCTCGCTCTGTCGCCCAGGCTGGAGTGCAATGGTGCGATCTCGGCTCACTCCAACCTCCGCCTCCTGGGTTCAAGTGATTCTCCTACCTCAGCCTCCTGAGTAGCTGGGATTACAAGCACCTGCCACCACGCCCTGCTAATTTTTGTATTTTTAGTAGAGACAGGGTTTCACCATGTTGGTCAGGCTGGTCTCAAACTCCTGATCTCAGGTGATCTGCCCGCCTCAGCCTTCCAAAATGCTGAGATTACAGGTGTAAGCCACCAAGCCAGGCCAAGGGGGGTTATTTTAACAGAAAAGTCACAGAGTCAAACATGAATTTTTAAAATATAGGGAATAGATTGGAGGGAGATGCCTTTGAAGGCAGGAGGTTACTGCAGCAATCAGGGTAAGAGGGGTGAAGGAGAAGTGATGAGCAGAGGCAGGAGCTGTAGGAATAGTGAGGAAGAAAATGAAAGGAGATATTTCAGTAGCAGCATTGACACTGGGAACCCGTTAGTAACAGCTGGCATGTGATGAGTGCTTACCATGCACCATGTAGGGTGCTAACTTAACCTCTCCAACATCCCGTTGTTATGCCCAATCTACACGTAGGAAAACTGATGCACAGAAGGGTGAAAGGATGTGTCCAAAGTCACTACTCATAAGCAGAGGACTCATGAGGCCAAGAAGAGGGCCAATAAATTGGGAGAAATGGGGGCTGAAGAGACTGGAGGTCTTAGGAATCACAGGAGGAACAAGAGGTAAAGAATATTGCAATTTTAGCCAGGCACGGTGGCTCATGCCTGTAATCCCAGCACTTTGGGAGGCTGAGGTGGGCGCACGAGGTCAGGAGATCGAGACCATCCTGGCTAACATGGTGAAACCCCGCTCAACTCTTGATTCACCATTGTTCTCCTTGAGTTAGCTCTTCCAGGCACCATCAACGCTCACAGCAGAAGTCTGAGAGTCCTGATGCCAAGCTTGGGTTTCAGAGTTGGTAACCCTGAGATGCCTGTGGGGCATCAGGGTTGGCTGGAATCTTGGAGAACGCTGACATTCAGGAAGGAGGGTGCTGCCCCCAGAAGTCAAGAGAAGCCAAGAGCTTCACAGATTCTACAGAGGATGAAAAGGGTCAGCAGGGCCGAAAGCAGCGGAGAGGTCTAGCAAGATAAGGACTGGAAAGAGACCACAGAAAGGCCCTGCTAAATTTCACCCCAGCACTTTTAGGAGTGGTGGAAAAGCAGAGTTTGGATTACCATGAGATGAGAAGGGAAGGTGAGGTTGGGGGTGGAAATTTGGATTCTGGAAAATTTCACGAAGCTTGGCTGTGAAGGAAGGGAGATTGGTGTCACAAGGTCTAGAGAGGTATTTATGGTTGTCACTTTTTTTTAAAGCATTGGAAAACACAATCATGCTTACAGCCTGAGGAACAGGAGGAAGACAGGAGAACCCAAGGATGTACTTCCTGAACTGATGGGAGGCCCTGGATCCAGAGGGGGTGGGACCACATCTCGAAGGAAGACAGAGGGAATGCAGCAAAAATGGGCAAAGGCAAACCATCTAACTAGAGGGCCAAAAAGTGGAGTGAGCTCCCACCTGATGGCCTCTATTTACTCTGTGCAGTAAGATGGAGAATCACGTAGGGAGGAGAGCTAGATGTTAAAATTACAAGAATTCTACGAGTAGGTTGCTAAACACAGACATTAAAATAGTGACCATGGTGTCTGGAAATGGTAGCTCGTGCCTGTAATCCTAGCGCTTTGGGAGGCCAAGTGGGAGGGTCGCTTGAGGCCAGGAGTTCGAGACCAGCCTGATCAACATAGTGAGACCCCCATCTCTAAAAAGAAAAAATTTTTTAAGTTAAAAAAAAATGGTGGCCATGATGAGAACATTTACACTACGGAAATCAACAACCCCCCCTCCCCACTTTTTTTTTTTGAGAGCCAGTCCATCAGTGCACCACTAGGTAAGGGACTTGAATAAAGAGAGGGCTTCAAAAGGGGATGTGCAGAATGAGGCATGCAGTGTAGGAGGACCATGCAGATTAAGCCGGCATCAACAAGGAACCCTGGAAGCACGAGTCCACCCCCAGCAGTGCTCCACAGTCTGGGCGCAGAGCAGCAAAGACGGATGGCTGGATGGAGCTGAAACCTAGGAGGCTGCAGGATGGATGTGGTGGAGGCAAGGGGCCAAGGAACTGAAATTTGGCCAGAGGTTTAGGAGAGGAGGCCTGGAATCCAGCTGGGATAAGGAAGGAAATGAGGCCAAGAAGAGGGTCAATAAATTGGGAGAAATGGGGGCTGAAGAGACTGGAGGTCTTAGGAATCACAGGAGGAACAAGAAGTAAAGAATATTGCAATTTTAGCCAGGCACGGTGGCTCACGCCTGTAATCCCAGCACTTTGGGAGGCCGAGGCGGGCAGATCATGAGGTCAGGAGATCGAGACCATCCTGACTAACACGGTGAAACCCCGTCTCTACTAAAAGTACAAAAAAATTAGCCGGGCGTGGTGGCAGGCACCTGTAGTCCCAGCTACTCAGGAGGCTGAGGCAGAAGAATGGTGTGAACCTGGGAGGCGGAGCTTGCAGTGAGTGGAGATCGCACCACTGCACTCCAGCCTGGGCGACAGAGCTAGACTCCTTCTCAAAAAAAAAAAAAAAAAAAGAAGAAGAATATTGCAATTTTAGCTTTTAGAGGTAGAGCAGCTTCAGATAGTGACAATATTAAGGCTGTGGCCATGGATGTGGGCATCCAAAGCTCAATAGGGGGAGTTATGGAACTTGATCTCTCTACGTGCAATGCTTGTAGCTGTAAGGCTTTGGTATTGGATGGGTTGGCCAAGGGGCCATCTGCAGTTGTCTAGAAGTGGGGCAGGTCTTGAGGTAGGACAGAGCTGATGATGGATGTGTAACTCTGAGAGGCTGAGTGATTTCCCCAAGGTCACACCATCTGCAAATGCCTGGACCTCAGGCACCCTGACCTCCTGGCCTCATCTCAGCAAGGTGGGGCTCCCTTGCCCTGTGATGTTCTGATTCCAACTCTATCTAGCTCTCAGCTTTTCCACTCAGGGATGAGAACAAGACCAGAGACAAAATGTCTTCCACTCTGAGCATCTTTTGTGGAGAACAATCTGTTTTCCAAATTATCCTTTTCATTATTTCCCTCCACTGAACTTAGAAAAGACTCTTCAAAAGATAATGGTGTTATTGCTGAATCTGGGGAGGGAGGAGGACATTATAATGGCCCTTTGGTTATTTTTTTAAGGCAAGTCTTTTAAAGACCTATACTGCAATATTTACAGATGAAAGGCTGTGCTGTCTTGGATTTACTTCCAAAGTAAATAATCCAGGCTTCGGTGGGGATGGTGGAGAGGCATGCGTGGATGTTTAGAGCAAACAGGATGGGCTGAGAGTTGCTGATTGTTGAAGCTGGGTGATGAGCACATGGGGGTGCATTCAGCGATTCTGTCTACTGTTGTGTGCACGGTTTGAAATGTTCCATAACAAAAGCTGGCTGTCTGACGAGGTTGTCAGCAGAAAGCAGCAGCCATCGTGGACTGCAGGCATCCATGTAAAATATTCAGAGAGAGAGAGGCCCCTGGGGGCTATGCTCCATCCTGGCCCCACATCCTGAGAAGGCCCTTGAGAGGCAGGAGCAGGTCTAGAGGAGGCTATGGGAAAGGACTCCTCTTTTTTTTTTTTTTTTTAGACAGGGTCTCACTCTGTCACCCAGGCTGAAGTGCGGTGGCACGATCATGGCTCACTGCAACCTCTTCTTCCCGGGTTCAAGCAATTCTCCCACCTCAGCCTCCAGAGTAGCTGGGACTACAGGCACACACTACCATGCCTGGGTACGTTTTGTATTTTTTGTAGAGATGGGATTTCACTATGTTGCCCAGGCTAAGCTCAAACCCCTGGGCTTAAGTGATCTGCCTGTCTCGGCCTCCCAAAGTGCTGGGATTATAGGCGTGAACCACCGCACCCAGTCTGGGACTCCAAATTTTAACTCAATTTTCTCAGCTGAAACTGGGCTGCTCAGCTTGGAGAGGAAAAGCTCTGAGGGGGCCTCTGTTCTCACCCACAGAGTGGCTGTCCTAGGGGAGGGCCTGTTGTCATGAGTCTGTGGATACACACACGCCCCTGCTGGCTCTGTCCAGAGGCCTTTGGCCAAGCCTTTTCCCTGAGGCTCACCTGCCCTCTCCCAGACCCTAGCCACTCTCCCCTTACACACTTCCCCCAGGCTCAGGCCAGGGGGATGCAGGGTGACCCTCCAGCCAGATGGGAGTCTGGCTGCTTTGGAAGTCAGAACAACCAGAGCCTGCTCCTCTCCACTGGCCTAAACCACCCTGTTCTCTACGTGTCTGTGATGAGGTCTAACTTGGCTCCAAAACCCCTCCAGGGAAAAGGCTGGGCTGAGGTCGCTCCCAAGATGGCTCAGCACTAATCCTTCACATCTGGACAAAACTGTGCTCTGTGCACCCTGGAGCAACCGTCCATGAGCTCATCGGGGCCTCCACGGAGTGCATCTGAGAGAGCAAGCTTGGAGCAGGGCCTGACATTGTATTGCCAGCGTCCTCACCACAGCGCTGACTTGAACGCATCATGGTAGAAAACATGCTGGAGACCACTGTTCTCAGCCTGGTTCAGCCACTAATGATTGTGGGATTGTGAGAAAGTTTCTTCTGCTCCCTGAGCCTCTGCTGCCTCTTCCATAAAATGGGGTAGGGTAGGCCTGAGGCCCTGACTCCCCCGTGTAGCGCATCCTTAATTCTTCTGTCTTTTGGAGGCTGCAGAGAGGCCTCAAGAATTAGCTAGAAGAGCTGGGCTCAGTGGTTCACACCTGTAATCCCAGAGCTTTAGGAGGCTCAGGCAGGAGGATCGCTTGAAGCCAGAAGTTTGAGGTCACTCTGGGCAACATAGTGAGACTCTCTCTCTACAAAAATAAATT
Source organism: Pongo pygmaeus (assembly GCF_028885625.2). Classification (NCBI taxonomy): domain Eukaryota; kingdom Metazoa; phylum Chordata; class Mammalia; order Primates; family Hominidae; genus Pongo; species Pongo pygmaeus. The sequence continues at coordinate 62,491,961 of NC_072381.2, forward strand.
AAAAAAAAAAATTAGGCAGAATTGATGGCATATACTTGTAGTCTCAGGTATTTGGAAAGCTGAGGTGGGAGAATCGCTTGAGCCCAGGAGTTTGAGACTACAGTCAGCTACGATTGCACCCCTGCACTGCAGCCAGGGTGACAGTGAAAGACTGTGTCTTGTAAATAAATAAACAAATAAAAAATGTAGACACGCACATGTACCACAGGGCTGTCAGTGGCTCAGACAAGGGGAGTGGAAAAGGCTGAAGGATTATGATGATTAACCCTGAGCAGCCAAGGCTGTGGCTCCGCAGGGCTCCCTTCCTTCCTTTCCTCCCACTCTCCCAGCCCTGCCAGTTGGGAAATGGACCTCCTTGGATGTTGCGTTGTTTTCTCTGGCCCGGCTCCTGCTAGGGGCCTGATGTGCACCCTGGATGGTGGCCATGGGCGGGGCATCCTGTGCTGGTGAGAACACACTGCTGTGGAGCCCGGAGGCCCCAGGGGAGGGCTGGGCTGGGCTGGCTGCCCCAGTTAAAGAGACTTGGCCCCTGGGTCCCATCCTCTGAGGTGGAAGTACTGCTGCTTCTACTTACAGGCCTTATGGGGAGACCTTTTGTATCTGGACCCAAACGGTAAGAAAGGGCCACAACACAGATGATTTCTGCATGCTGAGTGATGAGAAATGTTTTCTCAGTGGCGTCTCTGAAAGGTGCTGCTGTATCTTCTGAATTGTCAAAGTCACACTCTGCTTTGAAAAGCAACCCTGGCCACTTGGGGGTCAATTATATTTGACCACATTTAATATAATAGAATAATAAATTTACCACATCCAATATTTGTATTAAAATGTATGATTCACTCAAAACCATCCACGGGTTTTGATTATTTTTGAAAGCAGCAGAAAACTATTCTTCAAGTGATTTTATAAAAAACTCCAAAATATGGGCTGGGCGTGGTGGCTAATGGTCTAAAAAGCCATCAGGGATAAAGGTTTCTCTGATTGCTGCTAAAAGAAACCAAGACTCGGGCCCAGCGCGGTGGCTCATGCCTGTAATCCCAGCACTTTGGGAGGCCGAGGCAGGCCAATCGCTTGATGTCAGGAGTTTCAGACCAGCCTAGCCAACATGGTGAAACCCCCCCGCAGCCCCCGTCTCTACTAAAAAATGCAAAAATTAGCTGGGCGTGGTGGTGCACACCTGTAATCCTAGCTACTTGGGAGGCTGAGGCACGAGAATTGCTTGAACCCGGGAGGCAGAGGTTGTGATGAGCCGAGATCGCACCACTGCACTCCAGCCTGGATGACAAAACAAGACTCTGTCTCAAAAAAAAAAAAAAAAAAGAAGGCCGGGCGCAGTGGCTCACACCTGTAATCCCAGCACTTTGGGAGGCCAAGGCGGGCGGATCACGAGGTCAGGAGATCGAGACCATCCTGGCTAACACGGTGAAACCCCATCTCTATGAAAAATACAAAAAAAATTTAGCCGGGCATGGTTGCAGGCGTCCGTAGTCCCAGCCACTTGGGAGGTTGAGGCAGGAGAATGGCGTGAACCTGGGAGGCGGAGCTTGCAGTGAGCCATGATTGCACCACTGCACTCCAGCCTGGGCGACAGAGCGAGACTCCATCTCAAATAAATAAATAAATAAATAAACAAACAAACAAACAAACCAAGGTTGGAAGTCAGACATGCTAGAGATAGCTCTCAATTTATAGAAAATATAAGGGGTGGAGGTATTTAAATGACATAAAAGGGATGCAATTAGCAAAATCTAAATGTGGAAAACTTTACAGGACAAACTTAGTTTCTTCAACAACAACAAAAAATTAAATAAAAAAAGGGGAGAGAAGACTTACATATTTAAAGAGATCTAACAGACATATTGACCAAATGCAGTGTATGTAACCTTATTTGGATCAAACAAATGAATTGCAAAAAGATATGACACAATCAATCAAGGACATTTGAACAGTGATTGAATATATTCATTCAATCACACACGGTTTTGGGAGTATGATCATAGCATTGCAGTTATGTTTATTTAAAGTGCTTATCTCTTAGAGGTACACAAAAAAATATTTATAGATGAAAATACATGATGCTAGTCCAGGTGTTGTGGCTCACACCTGTAATCCCAGCACTTTGGGAGGCCAAGGCAGGTGGATCACTTGAGCCCAGGAGTTCGAGACCAGCCTGGCCAACATGGTGAAACCCTATCTCTACTAAAAATATCAAAATTAGTCAGGTGTGGTGGTGCGTGCCTGTAGTCCCAGCTACTCAGGAGGCTGAGGCAGGAGAATCAGTTGAACCCAGGAGACGGAGGTTGCAATGAGCTGAGATTGTGCCACTGCATTCTAGCATGGGTGACACAATGAAATCCTGTCTCAAAAGAAAAAAAAAAAAAAAGAAAATATACAATGCCTGGATTTCATTTAAAATAATCCAGGGAGGGGAGAGAGGGTGGAGACTATAGATGAGATAAAACTGCCCATGAACTGATACTTGTTGAAGCAGGGTTGATAAGTATATTATATGATTCTTTCACATACGATTATTTTGTATTTTTTTTGTATCCAAAAGTTTTCATAATCAAAAGTGAAGATATATCATCTAAAATCTGAAAGATTATGCACAAAAATGTATGAAATCAGTGTGAAATTACACTAATACATGAATACTTTCCTCCTTTTCTTCTTCTTCTTTTTTTTTTTTGGAGACTGAGTCTTGCTCTGTCACCCAGGCTGGATTGCGGTGGCTTGATCTCGGCTCACTGCAACCTCCACCTCCCAGGTTCAAGTGATTCTCCTGCCTCAGCCTCCCGAGTAGCTGGGACTACAGGCGTGTGCCACCACGCCTGGCTAATTTTTTGTATTTTTAATAGAGACAGGGTTTCACCGTGTTATCCAGGCTGGTCTTGATCTCCTGACCTCGTGATCCGCCCGCCTGAGGGGTAGGTGAGGGGAAGAAAGGGGACAGTGAAAGGCAAGGAACCCAGCTAATGGAGTACCCAGACAGCCTGTCCCTTCCGCACAGCTCTGCACTTCCACCCAGTCCCCCATCTCCACCCAACACAGCTCAGTTCCCCAGCGAAGCTCCCTGGAAACCGGGAGGCTGACTTCTTCACCGATTGCGGATCCACCTGAGGCCACCTGGCAGGTGAATCAGTGGCCTTTCTCCTGGGCCCGCCTGCCTGGTTCCTTAAGGCTGTGCTGGGCTAGCCTGGGTCACTCACCCTTTGGAGTGTGGCTTCTTATGCAATGTCCTATAAAGCCAGGCCTGAGCCTCCACAGGCCCTCTGAGATGGAGCTGGCCTCCGGGGCTGCCCCACCCAGCAGCTGTGACCTCCCACTCCAGATCCTGGCTCCTTCTCTCTTGCCAGCTCTACTCCGGGCATCGAGCTTCCCTCTCTCTCCTTTTTCGTCTCTCTCAAATCTTTCTCTTTTCTTCAATATCCTCTCTCCCTCCACCTCTTGCCATTTTAATCACTCTTTCTCTTTCCTTCTCTTTTGTCTCTCAAACTCCTTTTTCTTTGTATCTTAGTTCATATCTGTTCAGGGGAAGCCTCTTTCTGTCTCAGCCTCTCCTTTTGCCTTTTCACTGTGTATTCTTTCCTATCTCCTTTATCTCTCCGTTGCTCTACTTCTCTGCCTTTTTCTGAGTCTGTTTCCTCTCAATCTTTCTCTCCATCCCTCCCTCCCTGCGTCTGCCTTTCTCTCCATCTCGCTGCTGTGTCCAGCTCTCTCTCCGTCTCTCTCTTGCTCATTCCTTCCTCGCCATCTGCGGGTCTCCCCGACTCCAGGTCCCCTGCCGCGCCCTGCGCCCCACTCACCGGCCAAAGAGCCCGCGGCGCGGAGCAGGGCCAGTCCGGTCAGCGCGCAGAGCAGGGGCCGCATGGTGCCGGCCCGACCGAGCGCAGCGCCGCGTCTGCCCGCAGCCGCCCTTCCCGGATCGCACCCGGCCGGCCCGAGAGGAAATGCACTCAGTTCGAGCCAAAATTCCTGGGCGGCTCCGGACTTTCTGGCTCGAGAGAACCCGCCCCCTCCAGAGGCCCCTCGGCACCCCGTGGGCAGCGTGGAGCCCAGAGACCCCGGGAGCTGAGGCACTGACGTGCCACCTGGGCGCCTCCCGAGGAAGGGGCCGCCCCCCGAGTTCCCACACCTCCTGGGGGCCCGGGAGGGAAGGCGGGGCGAGGAGGGGATTGGGTGAGGTCTTGGGCTCAAGGCGACCGAGCCTGGGGTCAGGGGTTTGTTATGAGCCTGTTTCACAGGCGGGCAGACTAAGACTCGGAGAGAAGTGTCTTCCTGGGCATCACTCTCAGCCATGGCACAGGATCTGAATCCCTGTCTCCTGGGAGTGTGGAAGCTTTTCTCTGTCTACCTACGAACAAGAAATTAATTCTAATTACATGGAACAGTGTCTGCCCCTAAGAGGGAGACCCAGAAACTCACTGCTCTGGTAAGGGAGTGATAGCAATGTGAAAAGGTACTTTTCAAAAAAAAGGTAAAATCGTAACTCTCGCAGAGATATGAAATTAGCATATACTAAAGATTTTATTTAATTCATTATTAATGAGGGGACAAGTAAGATGGTACAAGCAGCCCAAAGTTTAGAGCACAGTAGTGGAAACTTCCCCTATGGGACATGCCCTCCAACAAGTGCAACAACAAATTAAGTTTTAGTGAAAACACAAAGCAAAAAAGCTGCCGCTCTAACTTCTCTGCTGCAGAGCCTTGAGTGCCTTGTCTGGCTGTAAGGGGAACACTTTTATCACCAAGCCTGGGAGAATGCCTTTGTCCATCAAGGGTCCCCGTTGGGGTTACCTGGAGCCCTTGCAGATCAAGGCTGCTTCTCTGCCTTCTGTGTTCCTGGCTGTGGCTATGCAATTGTCCAAAACAGTCACCACCCTAACCAGTGATCCAGTTCCCACTCCCTCCTCCAGAGCAAGATAATAGCTTCAGACGGAGAAATTCTGGTTCTGAGCCCGAGAATCTGAGACAGACTCAGATTTAAATCTTTTAAAAGCCTTCAAGGAGATTATGATGCCCACATGAGCTGGCTCAGAATAAGAATTTATTTCAGGAATGCCAAAAATCTCTCATGCTTGGTGGTAGGACATTCCTTGATAGTTTAGCCAGGTGGGAAAAAAGTTGTCAAAGAACTGCCAAACCCATAAGGATTCTTGTAGCTTAGAGCCAGTGGGCTACCTTATATTTTGAATTTAATATTAAGAAAAAAAACCACAAAAAACATATACAATACATTATTGTTGTGGTAGAGCATAAAGTAATTAAGTATACAGAGTAAAACATGAAAGTCTTTTCTGTTACGAATTCCCTCTGTCCAACGATTCAGGTCCAGTCCCCTCAACTTGGTAGGCTCTGCCTGTTCCACGTCTATGCATTCCCCATCTATCTAATGTATATTCAGACACAAATGTATATACATGAGATCAAGTCATAGATATTTTGAAGATTTGCTTTCATTCATTTTTATCTCAGTCATAACATTAAATCTTGGCTGGGTGCAGTGGCTCATGCCTGTAATCCCAGCACTTTGGTAGGCCGAGGTAGGTGGATCGCCTGAGGTCAGGAGTTTGAGACCAACCTGGCCAACATGGTGAAACTCCGTCTCTGCTAAAAATACAAAAAATTAGCAGGGCATGGTGTTGGGCGCCTGTAGTCCCAGCTACTCAGGAGGCTGAGGCAGGAGAATCAGAACCCAGGAGGCAGAACTGGCAGTGAGCCAAGATTGCACCACTGCACTCCAGCCTGGGCAACAGAGCAAGATTCCATCTTAAAATAAAATAAAATAAAATAATCTTGGAGATCAATCTATGTGAGTACAGATAAATTCACTTCATTCCTTTTAAGAGTTAAAATATCCCATGAATGGATACAAGCAGCATTATTTATCCAAACAGTCCCCTATTGACAGACATGTAGATTGCTTCCTTTTTCTCTCCAATATAAAATAAGCTTTAATAAACATTCCTTTGCATATGTCTTTATGTACATAGTACATATTCCTGTATTTCTGAAAGGCTGGAAGAGGAATCATTGCGTCAAAGGGCCTTTTACATTTTGCCAGATAAGCCAAAAACTGTTTCCCAAATTGTCACTAAGCCCACAGGAGGGACAGGGGTCTTCCAGCGCTGTACCAAGGTGCACCTCAGTATATGTTAGTCTAGGTAGGAATTGGGCTGCAGGGGGCGCCATTTACATAAAATACTTCTGGGCTGGGCGCGCGGCGGCTCACGCCTGTAATCCCAGCACTTTGGGAGGCCGAGGCTGGTGGATCCCGAGGTCAGGAGATTGAGACCATCCTGGCTAACACGGTGAAACCCCGTCTCTACTAAAAATACAAAAAATTAGCCGAGCGTGGTGGCAGACGCCTGTAGTCCCAGCTACTCGGGAGGCTGGGGCAGGAGAATGGCGTGAACCCGGGAGGCGGAGGTTGCAGTGAGCCGAGATTGCACCACTGCACTCCAGCCTGGGCGACAGAGTGAGACTCCGTCTCAAAAACAAAACAAAACAAAAAAACAAAAAAAAATCCTTCTGGATTGGAGATACCTGAAGTGTAAACCTAGCAGTCACCTACATTCTCCAATACTGGATATGTATTATTTAAAATTTTGACAGTTTGATGATGGAAAATGTTACCTTGTTGTTATTGTTATTTACATGCTACTTATTATGAGTGAGGTTAAGCTTTATTTGCCTCTTCGATTACTTTTTTCTATTTTCCTCCCTTTCCTTTATATACTCTGATTATTAATGCAATGCCTGTTATATATGTTGGCAATGTCTTCTTCCAGCCTTCCATTATCTTTAAGTTTCTTGGTGGTGACTTTCATCATTCAGAAGTTTTAAATATTAAGTAGCCAAATCTCTCAATATTTTATTTTATGGGTTATAGAGTTTACAACTTGCTTATGATTCCTCGAATCAAGGCTGTAAAGATATTTTTCTATGTTTCCTTCAAATAGTTTTAAGGTTTTCTCAAGGTCTAATGTCTAATCCATCTAGAATTTTTATGTGGTTGCAAGGAAGGAATCAAACTTAAATTTTTCCCTAAATGAGTATCTAAATGTCCTAATGCTCTTTATTGCCTAGTCTATCCTTTTACCACTACTTTGAACATAAAGTAGTTTGCTAGCTACTCATTTCCGAGGGGAGTTCTGGGAAAATCTCTCTACATCATGTCTGTCACAAGGTCAAGGAAACAAAAATGCAAAATAGACATATAATTTCAATAAATGCTGAAACCATATTTGATGAAATTAAACAGGCCTCCCTAACTTAAAAACAGTAATAAAACAAACTTAGGATAAAAATAAAGGAAATAATGGGACATTTCCTTAACAAGATAACTGCTTTTTAATTTTTATATTTATAATTTTTCTAATTAAAAAAAGAATAAAAATAGAGATGAGGGGTCTTGCTGTGTTGCCCAGGCTGGTCTCGAATACCTGGGCTCAAGTGATCCTCCCGCTTCAGCTTCTGAAAGTGCTGGGATTACAGGAATGAGCCACCATGCCTGACCAACTACTTTTATCTTAAATAGTTCATATGTACATACCAGAGAAAGGAGAAATGTATTCTTTATTAAATCAGGAACGAGGTAAAGATGCCATTATTGGCCAGGCTTGGTGGCTCATGCCTATAATCCCAGCACTTTGGGAGGCCAAGGTGGGAGGATCACTTGATCCCAGGAGTTTGAAACCAACCTTGGGAACACAGCATGATCCCATCTCTACTAAAAATTAAAAAACAAAACAAAACACATTAGCCGGGCATTGTGGCACACACCTATTACTGGGGAGGCTGAAGCAGGAAGATCGCTGAAGCCTAGTAGTTTGAGGCTGCAGTGAGCTATAATCACACCACTGCACCCCAGCCTGGGTGACAGAGTGAGACACTGTTCTAAAAAATAAATAATTAAAAATTTTAAAATTAAATTAAAAATTTTAAAAATAAAAAAAGATGCCACTATAAACAAGTGTTTGGCTGGGCACGGTGGCTCATGCCTGTAATCCCAGCACTTTGGGAGGCAGAGGCAGGTGGATCACTTGAGGTCAGGAGTTCAAGACCAGCCTGGCCAACATGGAGAAACCCTGTTTCCACTAAAAATACAAAAATTAGCTGGGTGTGGTAGCACACACCTATAATCCCAGCTACTAGGGAGGCTCAGGCAGGAGAATTGCTTGAACCCAGGGGGCGGAGGTTTCAGTGAGCTGAGATCGTGCCACTGCACTCCAACCTGGGTGACAGAGTGAGACTTTGTCTCAAAAAAAAAAAAATTAACATAAGTGTTTGGAAATCAATTTATTTCTGTATACCAACAGAAACTAGCCCAAACATGTAAAGGGAAACTCCTGGGCAAAATGATAGTATGGAGCCAGTGGACCCAGTTAACAAACCTCCTTCCAATATTCTCGAAAGTGACCAGTGAAATTAAAGATAGGGGAGACTGGCATCAGTGGCAGGAACTAGAGAAATATGCCAACCATATGCCAGGCCTCAAAGCAAGGTGGGTAGCCAGCTGGATCTAATCATACCTCTTATTATTTATTATTATTCTATTATTTGCTAAACTTCTCTGAACCTGGTATTGTGCTAAGGCTGTATATACATTATCCTATTTAATCCTTGCATCAGTAAACCTATCAAGTAGATATCCTTATCCCCATTTTAAAAAATAAGATCTATTATATATATCTGATTCAAGGGTAGAGGGTGGCAGATCCCAGTTTGGAAGCTAGGTAGATCTGATTCCAAAATTCATGGTCCTCTGCATGAACAGGCCTCTTGACTCTCAAGTCCCAGGAAAGGCACTCAATAGAGAATCTGGAGAAGAGTGGAGGTGCGAAAGGGACGAACGGGATATGGGGGGCGCAGAGTGGCAAGCCCTGTGCAGTGAGGGGTGAACACTCATAACCACCTGCATGAATGAAGTGCCCTAATGTGCAGACGTTTCTCTTTCACTTAATGCTCCCATGACCCGGGCAGGTAGCCTCACAGTTGACGCAGACTGTGACGGTACCTGCCAGGGTCATGGCACATACAGAATGTGAGGCTTGGAGAAGTTAGGAGGTGGCACACAGAAACTAGTTAGGGATTTGGGGATTTGCCTCCTATGTGCCTGTACTGCCTCCACAGGCAATGCTACAGGATGTACTTAGGTCCTTCCAGCCTGGCTGGGCCGGGGCACAAGTGGTGGGAAATCTGGCAGGGGCTTGCTCTCCCAATCCATACCCAAAGGCAAAGGGCCAAAGGAAACAGGAAATAGGGGGTGGTCATCTCTCTGGGGAGAGAGATGGGGTGAGAGGACAGCCCAATTAAAAGAGCCTCAGTGGCTGGGAGGGCCTGAGCTGTACAAAGCCTCCTTGTCTTCTTCCTTTGGCACAAGAGAGGATTTCCAGAGGTACCAGGAAGACTCGTGCTGGGAGAGCTCTCAGTGAGTGCTGGGCAAGCCTAGCCCACTCTGCACAGAGGAAGAGGGGCTACTAACCCAAGGCACAGAAGTTATAGCCAGAGAAAGTGAGCCAGTGAAGTGTGAATGTGGATGTCTCTCTTGGGGGAAGGAAACAGAGGGGGGACTCGATGGGTTGAGATTTGTTTTTTTGAAGTTGGATGTAGTGGCTCACTCCTGTAATCCTAGCACTTTAGGAGGCTGGGGCAGGAGGATGGCTTGAGTGCAGGAGTTCAAGACCAGCCTGGACAACATAGCCATACCCTGTCTCTACAAAAAAATTTAAAAATTAGCCGGGTGTGGTGACACACACTTGTAGTCCCAGCTACTCAGGGGGCTGACGTGGAAGGTTGGCAGGAGCTCGGGAAGTTGAGGCTGCAGTAAACTATGATTACATTACTGCATGCCAGCCTGGGTGACAGAGTGAGACCCATCTCAAAAAAAGAAAAAAATAAGTTTTTTTTGTTTCTTTTTCTTTCTTTCTTTTGTTTTTTTGTTCCCAAGTTTTATTCCAGAACTCATACAAGATATTCCAGATAAATGAAATTTAATCCTCGTTTTCCTCTTCTTCGTCTTGGTTAATTTGGAAGTAACATAATTCATAACTCTTTGCTGTTAGCAGCTACGCAAACCAATCATGTAGATTATTCTTCTTCAAATATTTTTTGGTGTGATATTTCAAATACCTTTTGGAAAAAGGCACCTCAGATGTCACAGTGATCTTTCTCTTGCTCCTTTCGATGGTCACCACCCCTCCACCAAGTTTCCCAGCTTTTCAGTTCACTTTGATCCTCTCTTGCAGAAACTGCTCAAAATTGGCAGCGTCCATGATTCCATATTCTACGGAGTGGGTGCAATCAATACTGAGCTTCAGAACCTGCTTCTTTTTTTTGCCCCTTTTCACCACAAGCTTTTTCACAGGCGCCATAGCAGCAGTGGAGGCAGAAAGAGAACTGCTTCTTTTTAAATCGTTATTAATTTTATAAAATTTCAGTAGCTTTGGGGGTACAAGTAATATTTGGTTACATGAATGAATTGTATAATGGTGAATTCTGAGATGTTAGTGTATGCACCACCCAAGTAGTGTTCATCGTACCCAATATGTAGTATTTTATCCCACACTCCCCACCCATCCTCCCCCATCTGAGTTTCCAGAGTCCATTATATCACTCTGTATGTGTCTGTGTCCTCATAGCTTATCTCTCACTTATAAGTGAGAACATATGGTATTCGGTTTTCCATTCCTGAGTTACTTCACTTAAAATAATGGTCTCCAACTTCATCCAAGTTGCTTCAAAAGACATTATTTCAGCCGGGTGTGGTGGCTCACGCCTGTAATCCCAGCACTTTGGGAGGCCGAGGCAGGCAGATCATGAGGTCAGGAGATCGAGACCGTCCTGGCTAACACAGTGAAACCCCGTCTCTACTAAAAATACAAAAAAAATTTAGCCGGGCATGGTTGCAGGCCTCTGTAGTCACAGCTACTCGGGAGGCTGAGGCAGGAGAATGGCGTGAACCCGGGAGGTGGAGGTTGCAGTGAGCTGAGATCGCGCCACTGCACTCCAGCCTGGGCAACAGAGTGAGACTTCATCTCAAAAAAAAAAAAAAGACATTATTTTGTTCCTTTTTATGGCTGAGTAGTAGTCCATGGTGTATATATACCACATTTTCTTTATCCACTCATTGGTCAATGGGCAGTTAAGGTGGTTCTGTACCTTGGGAATTATGAACTGTGCTGAAATAAGCATACCCCCTTTAATCTGCCACCTTTCTTACGTGTGGTCCTGAATCCTCCCATGTAGGAGAAGATGTAGGAAGATAGGAAGATCTGCTTGGTACAGGGAGAAGCCAAGTGTAGAATGAGGGTAGAGGTTTAATATTAACAGTTATGGCCGGGTGTGGTGGCTCACGCCTATAATCCCCGCACTTCAGGAGGTGAGGTGGGCGGATCAGCTGAAATCAGGAGTTTAAGACCAGCCTGGCCAACATGGTGAAACCCTGTCTCTACTGAAAAAAAAAAAAAAAAAAGAAAGAAAAAAAAATACAAAAATTAGCCAGGTGTGGTGGCACATGCCTGTAATCCCAGCTACTTGGGAGGCTGAGGCATGAGAATTGCTTAAACCCAGGAAGCGGAGGTTGCAGTGAGCTGAGATTGCACCACTGCACTCCAGCCTGTATGACAGTGCAAGACTGTCTCAAAATAATAATAATAATAATAATAATAATGATATTGGCCAGGCACGGCGGCTCATCTTGTAATCCTCGCACTTTGGGAGGCCAAGGTGGGTGGACCACTCCAGGTCAGGAGTTCAAGACCAGCCTGGTCAACATGGTGAAACCCCATCTCTACCAAAAATATTCGAAAAAAATTAGCTGGATGTGGTGGTGTGCACCTGTAATCCCAGCTACAGGAAGACTGAGGCAGGAGAATCACTTGAACATGGGAGGCAGAGGTTGCAGTGAGCCAAGATCATGCCACTGCGTTCCAGTCTGGGTACAGAGCCAGACTCCATCTCAATAATAATAATAATAATAATATTAACAGTTATAATACCAATAGTTATACTCCTAACAGCCAACATTCATGATTTTGAATTCATGTCCAACCCGGTGTGAAGTACTACATAGTCTGGTTTTTTTAATTTGTAAAAATTTTGTTATAGATTTATTTTCTTCTGATTAAAATATTTTTAATTTTTATGGGTACATAGTAGATATATATTTATGGGGCACATGAGATGTTTTGATGCAGGCATACAATGTGTAATAATTACATCAAGGTAAATGGGGTATCTATCACCTCAAGCATTTACCATTTCTTTGTGTTACAAACATTCCAATTGTGTGTGCTCTTTCAGTTACTTTTAAATGTATATAGAAAAGGTACAGTAGGCTGAGCGCGGTGGCTCACACCTGTAATCCCAGCACTTTGGGAGGCCGAGGTGGGTGGATCACGAGGTCAGGAGATCAAGACCATCCTGGCTAACATGGTGAAACCCCATCTCTACTAAAAAAAAATACAAAAAATTAGCTGGGCGTGGTGGCAGGCGCCTGTAGCCCCAGCTACTTGGGAGGCTGAGGCAGGAGAATGGCGTGAACCCAGGAGGCAGAGCTTGCAGTGAGCAGAGACCGTGCGCCACCGCACTCCAGCCTGGGGAACAGAGCGAGACTCCGTCTAAAAAAAAAAAAAAAAAAAAGAAAAGGTACAGCAAAAATAAAAAGAAAAAAACATAAAAAATGTACAATAAATTATTGTTGACTATAATTACCCTATTTTGCCATCAAATAGTAGATCTTATTCATTTTAACTATATACATTTCAACGGTTTTTGGAACAGGTAGTTTTTGGTTACATTGATAATTTTTTTGTTTGTTTGCTTGTTTGTATTTTTAGTAGAGACAGAGTTTCACCATGTTGGCCAGGCTGGTCTCAAACTCCTGACCTCAAATGATCCACCCACCTTGGCCTCCCAAAGTGCTGGGATTACAGGTATGATGAGCCAGTGAGCCGGGCCAACATGGATAAGTTATTTAGTGGCAATTTCTGAGATTTTGGTGCACCTGTCACCTGAGCAGTGTATACTGTATTCAATGTGTAGTCTTCTATCCCTCACCCCCTCCCACATTCTGTTCCCCCAGTCCCCAAGTCCATTATATCATTCTTATGCATTGCGTCCTCATAGCTTAGCTCCCACTTACAGGTGAGAACGTATGATTTTTGGTTTTTCATTCCTGGGTTACTTCACTTAGAATAATGGTCTCCACCTCCATCCAGGCTGCTGCGAATGCCATTATTTTATTCCTTTTTATGGCTGAGTAGTATTCCATGGCTACATAGTCTATTTTTCAGTTAATCTTGGCTGCTACCCTATGTGATGGGTTCTGTGATTATCCCAGAGCTTAGCAATAGCAGTTTTCCAACCACTGTCTTTTGAAGTGATAAATCCACATTTAGAAGAGGAGGAAACTGGCCTAAATGGAGGGTCCAGCAAAAGAACTCAGCCACCCATAGTGCCTGGTATCCACTTACTCGGTTTTGAGATGTTTTTGCAGCAGATTCACATTGCTAAGTGTCAATTCAGTTCATTGTGAAATCCATGACTATTTCCTGAGAATCCGTCAAGCTATGATTCCTGAATTCCCTGTGGGATCAGAGGGTAGGAGTGGGTTGGCATTTCCCTCAAGCTCTTTGAGAATTTTCTCTGCAATGCTCTCTAGGGAGATGATCTTATTTTGGCTCCTTGAGGTGAGAGTTGAAGTAAAATATAAACTGTCTGAAGACATTGCTTGGCTGACTGTTCAAAGCATTTCCGAGTTAGTATCTCTTAGTAAAGGAGGCGGAGGAATTGAGTTCAAATCGTGACTTTGTCCTTATTGGTGGTGTAGCCTCAGGCAGTTCACCTCCTCTCCCTGAGCCTCATCAACAAAGGGGGAGTAATAATAACATCTATGGTCACAGCAGAATGTAAATTCTCTTGCTCACTTGCCTCTAACCTGCTTTCCTGGGCCTGTCACTATGTTTTCTTTGCGGTATGTACTTGTAGGTTATAAATTTCCTGAGGGCAGAAAGGGTTGTGAGTAATGCCAGCTAGGCCTGCAGTGATCCTGGAGGAGGATCAAGGTTTCCAGGAGAGATGACTGGTGACCAAGGAGGAGCTGGCAGCTAACTCTGCTTCCTGAAGGAGGTGTAAAGTAAAGGCCTCACAAAGGGGTCTTTGAACATGAGTAGGAGTTTTCTAAGCAGTGCATCCTGCATGCCATGGAGATTAACAAACATGGGTGGGTGACAGGCGAGTGGGCAGTAAATCTGGGGGAAGTTTTGGTCAGATTACGGAAGGCCTCAAATGCCACTCTCAAAAGAGCAACATTTCATGCTGTAGGCAGAGGTGCCAGCAGGGTTTTTGGCTGAAGAATGACACAATCCCATCCAATTCCCTCTTTCTTTTTGTCTTTTTCCTTGGAAATAATTTTGAGCTTACAAAAAGAGTACAGCAAATTCTTGTACAACCTTCACCACCCTCCCCAAATATTAACATTTTACATAGCTACAGAATTATCAAAGTCAGGAAATGAATATTACTGCAATACTGTGTGTGAATCCACAAGACTTATTCAGTGTTGCCAGTAGCGCCACTGACGTCCTTTTTCTGCTCCAGAATGCAATCCAGGACTGCAAGTGGCATTCCGCTGCCGTGCCTCAGTAGGATCCTTCCATTCAGAACAGCTCCTCAGTCTTTCTCCTCCTCTCATAATTTTGACAGTTTTGAAGCATCCAGGCTAGTTATTTTTGTTTTTCGTAAACTTGATACTCTTGAAGAGTACTGGCCAATTATTCTGTAGAAATGTCCTCCAACTTGAGTTTGTATAATGCTTTCTCAAAATGAGAATGAGATTATGTGTTTTTGGTGAGAACATCACAGAAGAGAGGTTATACCCTTCCCCATGCATTATATCAGGAGGCACATGTAATATTGTAGCATCCCATTACTGGAGATGTTAACTTTGAGAGACGATGTGGCAAAGATTTCTCCATTGCAAAATCCTATTTTTCCTTTTGAACTTAATGAGTATCTTATGAGGAGATATCTTGCACACTATGCAAATATCTTGTTTATTATCATACTTTCACCCAGCAGTTTTGGCATTCATTGGTGATTCTTGTCTGCAATAATCATTACCACTGTTTTTTCCAACAGGTGATTTTTCTACTTTCATAATTCCTTCTCTATTTATTTATTGTAATTCATTGGTAAGGAAGAGCTGTCCCTTGTCTCCCAATTACTTTTGCAATTATTTCAGTGTAGACTCGTGGATATTTAGTTTATTCTGCCAGTGATAATTGACGACCAACATCATTTGTTTCATTGCTCCAGTTGTCCCAGGTACAGCCACTGTGAGAGTCTTCAAGTCACCCCCTGTGTTTTTGAAATGCACTTATTGTATTTTGAGCACTTTCTTTCTGACATAAGATATTCCAGGATTATTTTATAATTTCACTGACCCAGCCCTGTACTTAATCATTTCTCCAAAAAACTCTGCTTCCTTTTTTGAGGGAATGGTATTTAGAAACTAAGATCTGGGTGCTGGATGTCCTCATTGTTACTGGGGTGTCACTGCGTCTAGGCCCTCTCAGCAGACAGAGCTAGGGAATATAGGTTACCAACTCTGAAACTATTTTATCGGTATTCTGGGATTGAGCAATTAAGTAAATATATTGTATTTAGTGGGAGGTAGGCTTCTCACTGTCAAAGAAAGAACTACAAATAAAATGGGAAGGGCAGAGTGAACCCTGTTGTGTTAAATTAGAATAAGAGGCATTGACATGAGCTCCTGGTATTTAATATATATACAGATTGACAGATATAGAAATAAATATGACCTGGCAATTCCATTCCTAGGCATAAACCTAGCAGAAATGCATGGTCATAAAAAATATGGACAAAAATGATCAAGATGGGTGTGGTGGCTCACGCCTGTAATCCCAACACTTTGGGAGGCTGAGGCAGGCAGATTGCTTGAGTCCAGCCTGGGCAACATGGCGAAACCCCATCTCCACTGAAAATACAAAATTAGCTGGGTGTGGTGGTGCGTGCCTGTAGTCCCAGCTACTCGGGAGGCTGAGGTAGGAGGATGGCTTGAGCCTGGGAGTCAGAGACTGCAGTGAGCCGAGATTGTATCACTGCACTCCAACCTGGGGAACAGAGTGAGACCCAAGAAGGAAAGAAAGAAAGAAAAAGAAAGGAAGAAAGAAAGAAAGGGAAAGAAAGAAAGTGAGAGAGAGAGAAAGAGAGAGAGGAAGGAAGGAAGGAAGGAAGGAAGGAAGGAAGGAAGAGAAAACACAAGAATGATCGTAGCTGCACTATTATAATAGTCCTAAGCTGGAAACTACTCAAATTCCCATTGCCATCAGACTAAAGAATGAATGACGTACCACTACATGCAACATTATGGATGAAAATACAATTGATAAAAGAAATTTTCTCAAAAAATGCTGTATAATACAATTTATATAAAGCACAAACCAGGCAAAATTAATCCACGCCACAAGAACTCAGTATCAATTTCCTGCAAGAGAAACGAGGGGGCTTCTGAGCTGCTGGTAATGTTCTGTCATTTGGTCTGGGTGCTGGTTTCATGGATGTGTTTAATTCTTAAAATGTATATACATGATCCATCAATAAAAAGTTTCTTAAAATATTCATCTCCTTGCTCTAAGCCTCATTTATATCTTTATTTCAACTCAGCTGCTGCAGCGACCCCATAAAATGAATAGAATGGGACTAACCTCTAAACCTGCTCTGCTTCTCTTCCCTTCCAGACTAGGATTGATATTTTTCTTCCAGGACTGGGACTCTTGTTTAATTTTCTTTTATTCCCTCTTCTTTTTTTTTTGAGACAGAGTCTTACTCTGTTGCCCAGGCTGGAGTGCAATGGCGCAATCTCAGCTCACTGCAGCTCTATCTCCTGGGTTCAAGCAATTTTCCTGCCTCAGCCTCCCGAGTAGTTGGGATCACAGTTGTGTGCCACCACACCTGGCTAATTTCTGTATTTTTAGTAGAGACAGGGTTTCACCATGTTGGCCAGGCTGGTCTTGAACTCCTAACCTCAAATGATCCACCCCCTCCCTTGGCCTCCCAAAGTGCTGGGATTACAGGCGTGAGCCACAGCGCCCAGCTTCCCCCTTCTTTTCACAAGTTTGATTTCTCTCTCTCTCTCTGCCTCTTGTTTCTGCCCAGGACTCTTGATCCAGTCCCACCTGCTGGTGTAGGGAGGGAAGATATTATAGCCCCAACCAGCTAGGAGGCTGCGTAAGTGTAGGAGAGGAAAGTAACTTGCCAGGGGCTGCCCTAGGTAGGAGATGGGGCCATATTCCAGAGTTGTTGAAGGTTAATACCAGCTAATGGTCTTTCAGTTACTGCCTTCCAGGTATTTGCAACAAGGATTAAGGAGGAGAATAAAACTCTAATGCAATAGGCTTCTGTCATTTGTAATGAATTAACTTATATTGTCCTCATTGTTAAAAGATTCATTTATTAAAAAGATAAAATCATCAGCCTGGAGTGGCAGCTCATGCCTATAATAGCAGCATTTTGGGAGAATGAGGTGGGAAGATCGCTTAAGGCCAGGAGTTCAAGACCAGCTTGGGCAATATAGTGCAACCCCCCACTACATAATAATAATAATAATAATAATAATGATAATAATAATAATTAGCCAGGCATGGTGGCTCATGTATGTAGTTCTAGCTACTCAGGAGGCTGAGTTTGGAGAATCACTTGAGCCCAGGAGGTCAAGGCTTCAGTGAGCCAAGCTTGCATCCCTTCACTCAAGCCTGGGTGACAGAGCAAGACGCTATCTCAAAAAAAAAAAGATAAAATCATGACTCTCCAATGGCAGATTATAACTGACTCAAAGGAGAAGTCAAAAAAGCTAAATTTATGTGGAGCAAAGGAATGTTGAAACATATTCACCAACAGAGCTCAAGCCAGCTTCTTCCAGGGTGGGAAAGGGAAGTCGATTGAATCTCTACTGGTAGAACTAAATGTACAGATCTAGAGCCAAGAATTAGTTTTCATTTCTATCAGTTATCTACATTTTACAAGCTGTAAAATGGCTCCCATGGAATCAAAAGCGGATAAATTGAAAGGGTATGCTATAGACAATACTTAATTTTCCATTGAAAGAAAATTTTCCTACACTTTCCCTCTCTTTTGATAAAAAATAATCTCATCTATTCCTGTGTAATTCACCAATAGTAGCATATCAAATACACCTATTTATTTCTGGCACCTCTCTTTTCATAAGGGGAAGTAACAAATCTTTTGTGATTTTCAATGGTATGTCTGGGAAAGCTCAGCTATCATTCCTTTTATTTTATTTCACATTTAGAACTAATTTTGGGAATACAAAATCCAAAATTGTCAGGAGATTTGAATACTTAACGTAGGATCATAGGTGTCTGAGAAGTAATACTTGCCTACCCATTTGTAAGAGACAATACAACATTTAAAAATAGGCCGGGTGCAGTGGCTTACTCCTGTAATTCCAGCATTTTGGGAGGCTGAGGCAGATGGATCAGCTGAGGTCAGGAGTTTGAGACCAACATGGTAAAAGTCCATCTCTACTGAAAATGCAAAAAATTAGCTGGGCGTGGTGGCAGGCACCTGTAATCCCAGCTACTCAGGAGGCTGAGGCAGGAGAATCACTTGAATCCAGGAGGCTGAGATTGCAGTCAGCAGAGATCACATGACTGCACTCCAGCCTGAGCAACAAGAGTGAAACTTTGTCTCCAAAAAAAAAGAGAAAATAAATAAAAAAATAAAAATAAAAATAAAGATAGAAAATAACATGATTGTAAAGAACTTTAGCTCCCTCCTAAATAACAAATCTTGTTTCTTTAAATAACCAAGGGCATAATAAAATCAACATGAAAATCAAAAAATAATCCTGGTAAAACACTGAATCTTTGCTATCTAGGTAGATTTACATAGAAAAAAAGAATAACCCTTCATAGTATAGGTGAAGACAACAAAGAGTAAACTAGGGAAACAAGGCCATGAATATTAAACAAAATTTTTTAAGATTGTTAGTAAATTTCATGTGTTAAAATGCATATGATGTGTTTTATATGCATTATATATTATAAAATATTATACATTATATGATAAACTGTATGGTGTTATAAAAGCAAACTTTTATAAGATTTTTTTTTTTTTTTTGAGACGGAGTCTCGCTCTGTCGCCCAGGTTGGAGTGCAGTGGCGCAATCTCGGCTCACGGCAAGCTCTGCCTCCTGGGTTCACGCCATTCTCCTGCCTCAGCCTCCCAAGTAGCTGGGACTACAGGCGTCTGCCACCACGCCCGTCTAATTTTTTGTACTTTTTAGTAGAGACGGGGTTTCACCGTGTTAGCCAGGATGGTCTCAATCTCCTGACCTCGTGATCCGCCCGCCTCCGCCTCCTAAAGTGTTGGGATTACAGGCGTGAGTCACCGCGCTCGGCCCTATAAGATCTTAATCACATTTCATAGTGTCTAACATATTTCAGACTCAAGTATTTTACATATATATATACGTGTGTGTATATATATACACACACATTATATATATATAAAAATATAGATTTCATTGAGACAGGGTCTCACTCTGTCGCACAAGCTGGAGTGCACTGGTGCGATCTCTGTTCACTGCAACCTCTGCCTCTTGGGCTCAGGTGATCCTCCCACCTAAGCCTCCTGAATAGTTTGGGACTTACAGGCACGCATCACCACACCTGGCTACTTTTTGTATTTTTTAGTAGGTTTTCCCATGCTGGCTAGGCTGGACTGGGAACTCCTGGGCTCAAATGATTCGCTGGCCTTGGCCTCCCAAAGTGCTGGATTACAGGTGTGAGCCACTGCGTCCAGCCCCCAAACTCAGGTATTATAAATCAAAGCAAATAAAATTCACTTCAGGTCAGGCGCGTGGCTCATGCCTGTAATCCCAGCACTTAGGGAGGCCAAGGCGGGTGGATCACCTGAGATCAGGAGTTCAAGACCAGCCTGGCCAACATGATGAAACCCCTGTCTCTACTAAAAATACAAAAATTAGCCAGGCATGGTGGTGCATGCCTGTATTTCCAGCCACTCAGGGGGCTGAGGAAGGAGAATTGTTTGAACACGAGAGGCAGAGGTTGCAGTAAGCCAAGATAGTGCCACTGTACTCCAGCCGGGGCAAGAGAGCTAGACACCATCTCAAAAAAAAAAAAAAATCATGTCAGCATGCTCTTTTGCATTCTACAGTAAACACGCCCTTTATTTTAGGACCAATCTCAAGGGGCCCATGAGGTCAGAACTAATTTCATAATACTGCTGAGGTGTATTTATTGTACTTCATTCATTGTTGCTATTTTTAAATGCATCATTAAATAAGCTTTCTTAAAAGTTATGTTTTATAGCAGCTGGGCATGGTGGCTCATGCCTGTAATCCCAGCACTTTGGGAGGCCGAAGTGAGTGGATTACCTGAGGTCAGGAGTTCAAGATCAGCCTGGCCAACATGGTGAAACCCCGTCTCTACTAAAAATACAAAAATTGGGTGGGTGTGGTGGAAGGTGCCTGTAGTTCCAGCTACTCAGGAGGCTGAGGCACGAGAATCACTTGAACGCGGGATGTCTCGGATTCACTGAGCCAAGATCATACCACTGCACTCCAGCCTGGGCGACAGAGCGAGATTCCATCTCAAAAAAAAAAAAAAAAAGTATGTTTTATAGGTATGTGCTGAGAGGAATGAAAAAATATTTTTTAGAAAGTTATGTTTAAATGTTTAACAGTAAATACTAATAGCTATAATCCACAAAGAAAGCTCTTTGGTGTCCTCAATATGTTGGAGGTGTGTAAAGAGGTTTCACCAAACAAACCGACCACAAAAAACTCCCAAACCCCCTGCCCCAAACCAAATCTGGGTACTTTAAGACAAAACTGCTGCTTTAAGACAAAACTACAGTTCTTTATTTTCCTTAAAAAACAGAAGGCCGGGTGCGGTGGCTCATGCCTGTAATCCCAACACTTTGGGAGGCTGAGGCGAGTGGATCACCTGAGGTCAGGAGTTCAAGACCATCCTGGTCAAAACGGCGAAACCCCATCTCTACTAAAAATACAAAAATTAGCCAGGCGTGGTTGCGGGCACTTGTAATCCCAGCTACTTGGGAGGCTGGGGCAGGAGGATCACTTGAACCTGGGAGGTGGAGGTTGCAATGAGCCGAGATCATGCCATTGTACTCCAGCCTGGGCAACCAAGAGTGAAACTCCGTCTCAAAAAATATATATAAATAAATAAGGCCGGGTGTGGTGGCTCACGCCTGTAATCCCAACTCTTAGGGAGGCAGAGGCAGGAGGATAGCTTGAGCCCAGGAGTTTGAGACCTGGCTGGGCAATATAGTGAAACCCTGATCTCCACAAAAAGGAAAAAAAAAAAGACAAAAAAAAAAAAAACCCAGAAGTGTAAAAAAAAAAAAGTATATACACTTAAATTATGCTTCATAATGCATGCTTTAGTCTTTCATTTTTCCTAGAAATTATTTATGTACCCAGCAGATATCCATCAATTAAATGAGTACAAGGTTTTGAGTTACCTAAAGATCTTTGAAATTATTCTAAAGTAGACATACCACGAAAGATAACTTTTTTTTTTTGAGATGGAGTTTGGCTGTGTCGCCCAGGCTGGAGTGCAGAGGTGCCATCTCCACTCACTGCAACCCCCGCCTCCCTGGTTCAAGCGATTCTCCTGTCTCGGCCTCCTGAGTAGGTGGGACTACAGGCCCACACCACCACGCCCAGCTAATTTTTGTACTTTTAGTAAAAACAGGGTCTCACCATATCGGTCATGCTGGTCTCAAACTGCTGACCTCAGGTGATCCACCTGCCTCAGCCTCCAACAGTGCTGGGATTACAGGTGTGAGTCACCTCACCCAGCCAAAAGACAATTTTTGAAATAAAATTCATTAGTGGAATAATTCAATTTTGTTAAACACAGATTGAAATTTACATATTTAAACATTATGTAAAAGCAACGCTAGCTTATTTTATCAGTAAATATGTATAAGTTTCGGAAAATCATATACAAGCAGAATAAAAATGTATGCTTGCATTATACAATAATATGGTGTACATTTCCAGAGTTATTTTATTCATACACTACATAAGAAGATACATATGTGTATGTTAGCATACTTATACACATTTGTCTCCGCTTACATCTTAGAGATCTTTCCTATCAGTATATGAGAGAACTTTCTCATTCTTTTTTTACAGGTGCTGAAAATTCTATTACATGATATGACAATTTTGTAATGAAAAATCTTGTCCATACATTTTTTGCATGAATCAGAATATATCTGTATTCCTGAATCAAAGAGTTTGTGCATTTGTGATTTTGACTGATAATGCCAAATTGCCTTACAGAAGTGACTTTAATATACACTGTCATCCTCAGTGTATAAAATGCCTTTTTCCTCACACAGCTCCAACAAGCATGTCATAAAACTCTTTTTTTTTTTTTTTTTTTGAGACGGAATTTCACTCTTGTCACCCAGGCTAGAGTGCAATGGCAAGATCTCGGCTCACTGCAACCTCTGCCTCCCAGGTTCAAGCGATTCTCCTGCCTCAGCCTCCTGAGTAGCTGGGATTACAGGGGCCCGCCACCATGCCCAGCTAATTTTTGTATTTTTAGTAGAGACGAGGTTTCACCATGCTAGCCAGGCTAGCCTTAAACTTCTGACCTCAGGTGATCCACCAGTCTCAGCCTCCCAAAGTGATGGGATTACAGGAGTGAGCCACCGCGACCGGCCCATAAAACTCTTTTTTTTTTTTGAGTTGGAGTTTCACTCTTGTTGCCCAGGCTGGAGTGCAATGGCGTGCTCTCGGCTCACCGCAACCTCCGCCTTCTGGGTTCAAACGACTCTCCTGCCTCAGCCTTATAAGTAGCTGAGGTTACAGGCATGCGCCACCCCACCTGGGTAATTTGGTAGTTTTAGTAGAGTCAGGGTGTCTCAATGTTGGTCAGGCTGGTCTCAAACTCCCGACCTCAGATGATCCGCCTGCTTCAGCCTCCCAAAGTACTGGGATTACAGGTGTGAGCCACCGCGCCCAGCCATAAAACTCTTAAACGTGTTCCTCAACATGATGGAAAATTGTTCTCTTAGTTCAGTCGTTTTTGCTTTTTGTTTGTTCGTTAGGTTTTGTTGTTGTTGTTGTTGTTGTTATTTTGAGATGGAGACTCACTGTCACCAAGCTGGAGTGCAGTGGCTGTGATCTCGGCTCACTGCAACCTCCACCTCCTGGGTTCAAGCGATTCTCCTGCCTCAGCTTCCCAAGTAGCTGGGACTGCAGGTGTGCACCACCACACCCAGCTAATTTTTGAATTTTTAGTAGAGTCGGGGTTTCACCATGTTGGCCAGGATGTTCTCGATCTCTTGACCTCATGATCTGCCCACCTCAGCCTCCCAAAGTGCTGGGATTACAGGTGTGAGCCATTGTGCCTGGCAATTTTTTTTTTTAATTACAAAAATAAGCCTAGGCTCAGTGGCTGGCCAGGCACAGTGGCTCATGCCTGTAATCCCAGCACTTTGGGAGGCCGAGGTGGGTGGATCACCTGAGTTCAGGAGTTCGGGACCAGCCTGACCAACATGGAGAAACCCTGTCTCTACTAAAAATACAAAATTAGCCAGGCGTTGTGGCAGACGCCTGTAATCCCAGCTACTTGGGAGGCTGAGGCAGGAGAATCGCTTGAACCTGCGAGGTGGAGGTTGCGGTGAGCTGAGATCACACCATTGCACTCCAGCTTGGGCAACAAGAGTGAAACTCCATCTCAAAAAGAAAAAGAAATAAAATAAAATAAAAATAAAATGTCCAGAACTGTTTGTATTTCCTTTTCTGTGACCTAGATGTTTATATCCTTTACTTCTTTTTATTCTTTTTGTGTTAGTGGGCTTCATTATATTGAATAGTCGAAGCTCTTTATGTATTAGGGAAGTTCACCTCTGCCCGTGCTATGAGTTGCACATATTTTTCCCAGTTTCATGATTGTTTTCTCAGTTTGCTTACAATAGTTTTAACACAGAACTTTTCATATTTCTATGTAGTAAGATTTTCCAGTACCTCCATTAGTGTCCCTTTATGACTTTTGTGGAGAACAGAGCTTTGGGCCCCAGCTGAGTGGCAAAGGGCACAGTTCCTCAGTGTGGAGTACCCACTGGAGGTGACCTTGATGCCCACGAGGGGTGGGCGGGAGGGATGAAGTTGATGACAATCTCCAACTACACTTGAGGATGAAGTGAGACATGAGAGTGACGGGATGAGAATGGAGTGGCCCAGAAAACCACTCATTTTTCCTTTCAGCAAACATTGTTTGTGAGGTTGCCACAGTCTTTGCCTGTGTTTTACAAATGTGATTGAGAACAGATGAAAGAGCTGCCCAACGTCACACTGGATTCTAAAGCCTGTTCCTAACTGTGTCATCCTCCAGAATGTGAATGTGCATCTTACTCTGGGGTTGATCCCCACACCAACATGTGATCTGAAAGTACATATTGCCCATAAAAAACAAAAGAGGACAGGTGCAGTGGGTCACGCATGTAATCCTGATGCTTTGAGAGGCTGAGGTGGGTGGATCACTTGAGGTCAGGAGTTCGAGACCAGCCTGGCCAAAATGGTGAAACTCTGTCTCTACCAAAAATACAATAATTGGCCGGGGTGATGGCTCATGCCTGTAATCCCAGCACTTTGGGAGGCCGAGGCGGGCAGATCACGAGGTCAGGAGATCCAGACCATTCTGGCTAACACAGCAAAACCTCGTCTCTACTAAAAATACAGAAAATTAGCCGGGCATGGTGGCGGGCACCTGTTTTCCCAGCTACTCGGGAGGCTGAGGCAAGAGAATGGCGTGAACCCGGGAGGCAGAGCTTGCAGTGAGCCGAGATTGCGCCACTGCACTCCAGCCTGGGCAACAGAGCGAGCCTCCGTCTCAAACAAAAAACAAAAAACAAAAAACAAAAAACAATTATTAGCCTGCCGTGGTGGCATGCACCTGTAGTCCCAGCTACTCTGGAGCCTGAGGTGGGAGAATTGCTTGAACCCGGGAGGCAGAGGTTGCAGTGAGTCAAGATGGCACCACTGCACTCCAACCTTGGCAACAGCATGAGACTGTCTCCAAAAAAAAAAAAAAAAGAGAGAGAGAAGCTTAGTGGGGAGTGGGGTGTGGGGTTGCTTGTTTCTGACTGAGGTATAAATTCATTTGTAATGCAGTGTTGAAATGATTGCTTCTCCTAAAAGCAGATCTTGAGAGAAAAAAAAAAAAGAAGAAGAAAGAAAGAATTGTTGAATTTTCAGTGCTGTTTGATCCTGAGTTCCCAGCAGGCCAGATAAGCAGAGGACTGCAGAGGGAATTCTGGCTGGGTGACAGCTGGGGCAAAGGTTAATATGTAATTAGGGGACTCAATGTTAGTGAGGAAACTTGCCTCAAAGGAGCACAAGTGTGGATACAGGACCAACAAGAGATATAAATATCTTGTTGTGCAGGAGTGAGGTTAGATTAGAATTTTTAGAATATAATAGGCAGAGAGTTTCATTTTGAATAATTGCCGCTGTTGCGAATCTCCAATTTGCTGTAGTTGATACATAGGCCTTGATTAGAAAATATGTATATTCATGCCAGGCATGGTGGCTCATGCCTGTAATCCCAGCACTTTGGGAGGCTGAGGTGGGCGGATCACCTGAAGTCAGGAGTTCGAGACCAGCCTGACCAACATGGAGAAACCCTGTCTCTACTAAAAATACAAAATTAGCCAGGCGTTGTGGCAGACGCCTGTAATCCCAGCTACTTGGGAGGCTGAGGCAGGAGAATCGCTTGAACTCGGGAGGTGGAGGTTGCAGTGAGCTGAGATCACGCCATTGCACTCCAGCCTGGGCAACAAGAGTGAAACTCTGTCTCAAAAACAAAACAAAACAAAGAAAATATGTATATTCAGAACAGAAAACCGAGGGACTGCCATATGCAAGCGATTGCAGTCATGTGATTTAGATAAAAACAAAACAGAACATCAAGCACTGGCCAGGAAGTGAGGACTCCAGGCAACTGTGCCACTTGTTTGTTCTGTGACCTTGGGTAGGTAGCTTGCTGTTTCTGGGTGTTAGTTTCGCCTTCCGTAAAATAAGGCTGCTGGTGAAGGGCTCAGAGCATTTGTAGCCCCAAGCAGCAGAAGGCAGCTTTCTGCTGCAGGCTGTGGGAAAGCGGCTTTGTTGGCAAGCCTGCTGTCTGCATTCCACACTCAATTCCCTGCCTCAGAGGGAGATGGGTAGGAGGCAGGCAGGTCACCTTGCACCCAGATCCCAGGCCAGTGGGAAGACACGCCCACCCCAGAGCCCGGAGTCTGCTGACAGAATTGGGTGGTGATTAGGACTTGGTGGGGGCCACAGCAATCTGATTTCCAATCTCCATCTCTCCCTAGCTGTGAGATCTCTGGTTAGTGCTGCCTCTGATCAGACGATATATCCTCTGTACAATGGGGATAGTATCCACCCCCCACCCCCCCTTGCAATTACTGAAAGGATCAAATAAATGAGACATGTGTAAATGCTTAGAACAGTGCTGGGCACATATTACATACTCAATGCTATTTTTTATTATTGACTTAATTATTCAAATCAAATATTAACCTCCTACCTAATGTACGAATTTTGTCTACAGTGTATCAGACAACTGACTATTCTCACTCTGCTTGAATGCTTCCAGAGACAGGGGACTCACTACTTCTCCCAGGGGACTCACTAATTCTCCCAGATAGTGCTTCTGGAATTTTATGGAATTTTAAAACTGAGAGGAATCTTATAAATCAAGTGTAACTGCCTCACAAGAAAACCCAAGTTTAAGAGGTGAAATGAGGCCAGGCATGGTGGATCATGCCTGTAGTACCAGCACGTTGGGAGGCCGAAGCGGGTGGGTCACCTGAGGTCAGGAGTTCGAGACCAGCCTGGGCAACATGGTGAAACCCCATGTCTACTAGAAATACAAAAGTTAGCCGGGCATGGTGGTGCATGCCTGTAATCCCACCTACCTGGAGGCTGAGGCATGAGAATCACTTGGACTTGGGAGGCAGAGGTTGCAGTGAGCTGAGATAGTGCCATGGCACTCCAGCCTGGGTGATAGAGAGGAGAGACTTTGTCTCAAAATAAAAAAGAGGTAAAATAATTTGTTCAAGGTTTCATGGCTAGTGAAGTGCCACATCTTCTGCCTTCTAATCTTGCTCTCTAAGTCCTTACTCCTTTCCATTTGAGAGTCTTGGCACTGCATCCACAAATCCCCAACCATGAAGAACAATTCCTGGCAAAGCTGTTTGTTTGCTGGGCCTGTTTGGATCCCAGACAATATTAAAGGTTTACTGATGGTTGGGCATGGTGGCTCACGCATGTAATCCCAGCACTTTGAGAGGCGTTCTAGACCAGCCTGGCCAACATGGTGAAATCCCGTCTGTATTAAAAATACAAAAATTAGCTGGGCATGGTGGTGGATGTTGGGGTGATCAGACCCAACACCAGACCCTGGAGGCTATGAAGTCTGGCGGAGTCAAAGAAATGAGAAGAGACAAGTTGAGAGAGAAAGTGGGACCAGGGGGCCAATGCTAGTATGGAGGCTGTGAAGGCCCCGAGCTCTGAGAGCCCATGCGATTCATTGGTGATCAAACAAAGAAACAGGTGGTGAGGATGTGGGGGTTAAAAGGAAGTGGTGTATCAAGCGAATGAACTACAGCTATAACGGTTTAGCATTTTCTTTGAAACATATGGCTACTTGAGATAATGGGAGTGCTAGAAGCAAGGAGCCAGCAAGTCTGGGCACATTCCAAAGGCCACCAGTGGTTTTACCCTGGACACTGGACATGTTCCAAGCCCTGCCTCAACTTCTCTCCCAACACTCAGTTTTTCTCCCAACATGCTCCTCTTTTCTTTTTTGTAAAATCACCATAGCTATTATTGCTTGTTCTTGATGGCAGCTTTCTCTCCAGTGGCAGCTTCCGCATCTGCAGACTAGAAGGAGACAGCACAAGCACATAATTATTAGAATAAAATCTGCAAGTGTAGAGCTTCCAATGGCTTTAGTCTGTTTAAGAGGATCAATTGCAGACAACCCATTGGCTGTCTTGTTCAAAATATCAGTTCCAGGGAGCAGGTTCAAGTGAGCCTGAGAGGCTTCAAAAACCTGCTCTTTTAGTTTTACCGTATAGAGCGTGAGATTTTCATCTCTGCCCTCCAGATGGCATTTAAGAGTAACATAACACAGCTTTGAATCCAAAAGATTCTGTTTTTAAATTAATTGAGCAAGGCAATTGCAGGCTGTGCAGCCCTTAATTGCCAGTTGGTGATCCAGCTTCATTTTTCTTAGTCCTTATTCAAAATGGAGTTGCTCTGGTTTGAATGCTTCTTACATATTTCCCCTTTCCCTTTCACAAGAGGACCCTTAATTCTAAGGGTTGCAGAAGGCTGAAGGCCCGTCTTCTGTAACTTTTTCATGCTAAATAGGGGCAATGATATTCCTGCCTACCTATTAGGGTCTCTTGTATTCAGGGTAGAGAGGAGTTCAGTCAGAAAGCATTGGTCCGTTAAGCATCTATTGTACCTCTGAATCCCAGCAAAAGGTAAAACCCTGGCGCTCCAGCAGTTTCTCAGCTTCCTGTGTGGTTTTCTTCATCTGTCCCCATGTTATGGGGGTTGTCAGCGTGACTCTGGTCAGTCCTCGTTCCATCTTTGCATTCAGATTCAACTGGCTTATGGCTCGTACCGGGGGAACCTGGTCCATGGTTGGGATCCATGGGTCCCTCCAGTCTCCCGTTCCATGGTCATACACATCTTGAGGGCACCCACACAGTTTGTTCATCTCCTGCAAAAACACAAGCATATCCTCACCCCCACGTTAGTAAATTTGCTGAAACAGAAGCAAAGGCCTTTTCTGTTTTTTTATTGCTGAAGCATTTGTAACCCAGCTTCTGCCTCTTTGGTTAATTACCGTGGGGTAAAACTTACCACTGATAATGAGAAGCAGGCTTTTTCTGATTTACAGAAGGCATAGAGAAAGCCAATCAAGGCTTATCCTTCTTGTGCAACAGTATAGCAAAAAAGCAATCCTTAAACTTCAATTTGCACTGTACAAGTGGATCCACTAGATGCTGTGGTTCATGATAGATCTTTAGATTTTTGGTGAGCACCCACACAGGCACCTGATTGTCACCTGGAGAGACATAAGCAAATCCTCTTCCCCATATAATTATCTTTCTTTTTTCCCAGCTCTTTATATGTGCATCCCTCCACCATATATCTTGTCTAGCCTTTTTATTTTCCTTTTGTCCTGTCAGGTGTTGTTCAGCTGAATTTTTGGAAATCATTTAACATTTTAAAATTATCTCTTTGAATTTGAACCTTTTGAGGCTTTTCCATTACTAGAGAGCATTTCCTTTTACACGTTCCTTTTTTGTGTGTCCAAATTGCCCTCAATTAAAGCAAGAGCCTGAGAAATGGGGCATACTCTTTCCTACTTTCAATCCAGACATAGTCTGAGCTAAACGCGTAGCCTTATGTAAGTTACCTCCAATGCCATTGCCAGCCTTAATATATTCAGCTAAATGAACCTTCCCTCTCAGGGGTCTAATAGCAGTTTGACACTCTGCATTAGCATTATCGTATGCAAGAAGCTGTACTGCAACATCCTCAGCTGTTTTATCAGTTATGGCTTTATACACAGCCTCTTGGAGCCAAGCAATAAAATCAATATATGGTTCTTTAGGTCCTTGTTGGACAGAACAGGGAGAAGGATATTTTTCCCCTGTAACGTTTATCCTTTCCCATGCCTGTAAGCACACAGAGCGCAGCTGAACAATGGCAACATCCTCCATTACTGCTTGATTCTCTAATCGACCCCAATTAGGGCAAACTCCCATTAACTGTTCAAAGGAAACAGGCACAGGTGGCTGCACTTGTGTGTTTTCCCTTGCCTGAGTTTGAGCTTCATCAGCCCACCAGGTTTTAAACTGTAAATACTGAGACGGAGTGAGAACAGATTTTGTATCCTAATCATGTGGTAATAACCTATTATCAAGAGCCACATTTTTCCACAAAATTTGCACAAAAGGAGAGTTTGGTCCGTATTGACTAATGGCTTGCTTAAATTCCTTTAATAACTTAAAAGGAAAAGTGGCCCAATTAGCTATATTCTGTCCTCCTTGCTGAGTTATAGTAACTGTAAATTGCCATGCTTCAAGGTCTCCCTCAGCTCTAGCTTTTTGAATAGAATTTTATATAGCACCACCAGTTGCTCCAGGTTTTAATGTTGCAACTACAGGAACAGTAAGTTTTTCAGCTAATTCATTTTCTCTCCCATTAAGGGGAGAGAGAGGAGGTGGCCATTCACTTAATTCAGCAGATGGAGCTGACGGGCTAGTAAAACATACTTTTCTAAGTTTTCCTTTCTTTTCTTTAATCTCCTCCAGTAGCTGTTCCTCACACTCAGAATCTGAAGTTAGTTTTTTACACTCGTCCTCCTCTTCCTCATCTGAATCTGCCTCATCATCTGTTTGAAGTGGCTCAAGAGCTGCCTTTATGAGTGCCCACATTGAACAAATGGAAACTGGAATTTCTGCTCCATCTTTATACGCCTTTTTAAAATCTCTTCCAATTCTCTCCCACTCATCCAACTTCATAGTCCCTTGTTCCGGAAACCATGGGCAAAACTGCTTTTCTGTGCTAAAGAGTGACAACAAATTCTGACTACTAACTTTCATTCCCCCTTTTCATAATAAATGCCTTAAGAAATTCAAAGAAGCAGCATGTTTGCTTTCACTTTGTCCCATTGTTACCCTGGTTCTTCCAAGTGCTCAGCTTTCCCACCGAGCTTCTTTCAGTCATCCTCAGGTGTCCTCTGACGATGGGTCCTCCGCTTTTACACACTCTACCATTCCTTCACCAGGGTCTTCATCGCCCCATGTTGGGCACCAGGAATGTTGGGGCGATCAGACCCAACATCAGGCTGTGGGGGCTATGAAGTCCGGTGGAGTCAAAGGAATGAGAAAAGACAAGTTAAGAGAGAAAGTGGGACTAGGGGGCCAATGCTAGTATGGAGGCTGTGAAGGCCCCAAGCTCTGGGAGCCCACACAATTGGTGAGCAAACAAAGAAACAGGTGGTGAGGATGTAGGGGTTCAAAGGAAGTGGTGTATCAAGCAAACGAGCTACAGCTGTGACGGTTTAGCATTTTCTTTGAAACATATGGCTACTTGAGATAATGGGAGTGCTAGAAGCAAGGAGCCAGCAAGTCTTGACACATTCCAAAGGCCACGAGGGGTTTTACTCTGGACCCCAGACATGTTCCAAGCCCTGCCTCACCTTCTCTCGCAACACTCAACTTTTCTCCCAACAGGTAGGTACCTGCAATCCCAGCTACTTGGGAGGCTGAGCAGGAAAATAGCTTGAACCCAGGAGGTGGAGGTTTCAGTGAGCCAAGATCCTGCCTCTGCACTGCAGCCTGGGTGACAGAGTGAGACTCTGTCTCAAATTAAAAAAAAAAAAAAGTGTACTGACTCATCTGTGGACCCCAGGAAAAGACCCTCTGTTCAGAACTTCTAAATAATGAAGGCCAAGTTCACCCTCTACATTCTGCAATACAATCCTGCCCCTACCCCTGCAATATTATAGGGGTGATTCAGCTCCGCCCTATACCTGAGCACACTTCTTAGGTTACCCAGCCCCCTCTAACCTCACCTGCTTGAAGATGCCTGGTCTCTGGTTCACAGCCCCAGAAGGCCAGTATCCATTTACTGATCTGCTCCACTTTGTACATAACTTGATACTAGAAGTGGTACCCTGTGGGCAGTTATAGCTGATCTTTTTGGGGCCATTTCCCCCATAGTGACCATGGGAGAAGGGCGTGTGTACCTGCTCAGGGGAGGGGCCTGGCCACACCTCCCCCAGAAGCCCTCAGGGCCACTAACATGAACTTGGATTGATGTCTGGTGGCCACGTCAACCCTCCCCACCCAGCCCTATACCCTTGAGCTGCCCCCTCCTCCTCCTTTTATTTTATTTTTGAGGCGTAGTCTTGCTTAGTCGCCCAGACTGGAGTGTAGTGGTGCAATCTTGGCTCACTGCAATGTCCACCTCCCAGGTTCAAGTAGCTGGGATTACAGGCCCTTGCCACAATGCTCAGCTAATTTTTGTATTTTTAGTGGAGATGGGGTTTCACCATGTTGGCCAGGCTGGTCTCAAACTCCTGACCTCAGGTAATCCACTCGCTTTGGGCTTCCAAAGTGCTGAGATTACAGGCGTGAGGCACCACACCCAGCCTCCTCCTCCTTTTAAATTAACTCCTTATGATGAGAAAGGAGGAGAATCATGAGGTAGAAATGTAATAATTTCCACATAAGGAATGAAATGGTAGAGTCCATTTTAAATATGTCTTTCACAGGTGTCTGTTTTCTGTTGCTATGACTGAATACCTGAGACTGGGTACTTCATAAGTAAAAATATATATATTTTTCTTACAATTCTGGAGTCTGGGAAGTCTGAGGTTGAAGGGTCACATCTAGTGAGGGCCTTCTTGACGGTGGGGCCTCTGTAGAGTCCCAAGGCCGTACAGGGCATCACATGGCAAGGAGGCTCAGGAGAGATGGCCAAACAGGCTTTTCTTTTTTCTTTCTTTCTTTTTTTAAATTTTTTTTCTGTACTTCAATGGGGGCAAAAAAATTGGCTTTTATAACAGACTCACTTTTGTGGTAACTAACACATTCCCTTATTAGTCCATTAGTCCATTAATCCATTAATCCATGAATGAATGAATCCATTCATGAAGGACCCTATCACCTCCCAACAGCCCACTTCTCAACACTGATGCATTGGGAACAAAGTTCCCCACACATGAACTTTTCAGGAACACATTCAAACCATAGCAACAGGAAAACCTATTTCACGTGAATATATTAATACTGGGGAGAGATTTTATGCTACAGTCACCTCTGCAATTTACAATAGTTAGGCTGTGAACACATGATACAAATGCAGGCCTTGAAATCTAGGTTTGATTCCTGGTTCCTACCACTCATTAGGTTTTTGTTTTTGTTTTTGTTTTTACACTCACTAGCTCTGACTGTAAACAAGGTACTTAATTCATTTGGCCCCAGTTTTCTTTTCTTTTCTTTTTTTTTTTTTTGAGATGGAGTCTTACTCTGTCACCCAGGCTGGAGTGCCGTGGAGTGATCTTGGCTCACTACAACCTCTACCTCCCAGGTTCAAGCGATTTTCCTGCCTCAGCCTCTCGAGTAGCTGGGGCTGCAGGTGTGTGTCATGATGCCTGGCTAATTTTTGTATTTTTAGTAGAGATGGTCTTGAACTCCTGACCTCAGGTGATCCGCCTGCCTCGGCCTCCCTAAGTGTTGGGATTACAGGTGTGAGCCACCGCACCTGGCTGGCCCCCATTTTCTAACTGGGAAAAATGGGTTAGCAGCACCTACTTCCTAGGGTTTAAAGTGATAATTAAATGAAAGAATGCAAGCAAGGCTCTTAGCATAACACCCAGCACATAGTGAGTTTTTAGTTCATGTTGGATCTTCCTGTTATTAACACAGAAGGAATTCTGTGGGACTCCTTCAGATTGAAAGGATATAATGAGATTTCATAAGGCATCCCTTCCTGGTCAAAGTGTGTTTTGCAGCAGGCATGACAGGACGCCAGAACAACACTAGTGACACACTGAAAATTGAAATTTCATAATGTATTTATTTTCAGTTTCCTAGGAAATACTCTGATATGCAGAACATAAGCCAGCAAGCTCTCTGGCTGTGCAGATGTTAAAGCTTCATAAATGCTGTAACTACTGCCATTCTGCGTACATGTGCAACATATTAGCGCTGCACCTTCAGCCAATGGCAAGAAAACCCCTGGGACAGCAGAGTGTTTACAATGTTTGCACATTGCTATGGATACAGTATCAAAGGTAGACGCCAGTAACATGAACAGGATGTGGGGGTTTAAGGCAGTTAACAATCACAGAAACTACTCTCACTCTTAATACATCATTCTTAGATAATATTTGTAAAATATTTGGGAAGTGAGGCATGCTGTTGAGAACATTACTTTGGATGTTTCACCCAACACCGCTGACAGGCAGCTTGGTGAAATATCAAGGTGTCAGGGACCTAGGTCTGTCACCAAATTAGCTAGCTGGGTGTCATTGGTGGTTGCCTTCCTTCATATGCCCTAGTTCCCTCCATGGCGGGAGTTGGGGGAGGAGATTTCTGCCATCCCTTCCGGCATTCTGATTACAAGTGGAGCTCAAACATGATTTCATCTCTTATCCTGTGTTGTTTAACGCAATTCTAGCTAAGTTGAGCAACATTTAGAGATTTTTGGAGGCATCCAAGATGAGCTACGCTAAGTGGCCAGCCTGGACTTTCTTTTTCTATTGTAACCCATTTTGTTCACACACCATGCAGATCCAGTTGGCTCTCACGCTTTCTTGAAGACAGATTTCTCCCCACTCCAAGAGAGCAACATGGAATGTGGGCAACTTAGCTTTTGTTGGAAAATTGTCAAGAAGTAAAGGAAAAATAATTTTTTCCAAATAGAAACCACTATACATAGATTCTATTTTTATTCTTATGGTAGTTGCATTGAATTCCTCATTTCATGTTTATTTATTCCAGTTGCTTTCTTACATTTATTAGCATCTATATTGCCCTTAATAATGCAGCCAGTACAGGCCAGACATGGTTGTTCATGCCTATAATCCCAGCAGTTTGGGAGGCCGAGGCGGGCAGATTGCTTGAGGTCAGGAGTTCGAGACAAGCCTGGCCAATGTGGTGAAACCCCATCTGTACTAAAAATACAAAAATTAGCCCAGAGTGGTAATATGTGCCTGTAATCCCAGCTACCCAGGAGGCTGAGGCAGGAGAATCGCTGGAACTTGGGAGGCGGAGGCTGTGGTGAGCTGAGATCGTGCCACTGCACTCTAGCCTGGGTGATAGAGCAAGACTCTGTCTCAAAAAAAGAAAAAAAAAAAAATGCAACTAGTTCAGCGTTGCTCTCCTGCCCAGTTAATTTATACCCCCCAGCTGATCCCACCACACACACACATACACACATATATGTGCCACTATGGAGGTTATATGGAACAAATATAGTTTTAAACCAGGGTTGTTTTGAAAACATTACTATCCCTCTTTTTATTTTTCTTTGATGACTCTCTCCTCTCTTCTTCCCTTTTGCCTCCTGCAGCATTACCTGGGTTTTTTTCTTCCTTTCATTTTTTGAGATCTTCTTCCGAAAGTGTTTTTAATGTGGGTCTGTGTGTGGCAAGTGCTCTGAGCCCTTGAATGCGGGTGATTCTTCCCATCACTCTCTCCCATTTGTATGATAATTTGGCTGAATATAAAATTCTACCTTCAAGACCAGGCGCGGTGACTCACGCCTGTAATCCCAGCACTTTGGGAGGCCAAGGCGGGTGGATCACCTGAGGTTGGGAGTTCCAGACCAGCCTGGCCAATATGGTAAAACCCCATCTCTACTAAAAATACAAAAATTAGCTGGGAATGGTGGCAGGTACCTATAATCCCACCTATTCAGGAGGCTGAGGAAGGAGAATCACTTGAACCTAGGAGGTGGAGGTTGCAGTGAGCCAGGATTTCGCCACCGCACTCCAGCCTGGGTGACAGAGCGTGACTCTGTCTCAAAAAAATAAAAAATAAAATAAAATTCTACCCTCAAAATTACTGTCTCCTAATACTTTATAACTACTATGTAGTTACAGTTAACTATTATACTACACTGTCTCCCAGGATCTCATGTGTCATTCCTTTGGAGGTGATCTGCTCTCTCTTTGGAAGCTTTTAGAACTTTCTCCTTGTCTTTATTACTATTATTATTATTTTGAGAGAGGGTCTCACTCTGTGGCCCAGGCTGGAGTGCAGTGGTGTGTGATCACAGCTCACTGCAGCCTTGACCTCCTGGGCTAAACTGATCCTCTTGCCTCAGCCTCCCAAGTAGGTGGGACTACAGGCAAGTGCCACCATGACTAGCTAATTTTTTTTTTTTCAGATGGAGTCTCGCTCTGTCGCCCAGGCTGGAGTGCAGTGGCGCAATCTTGGCTTACTGCAACCTCCCCCTCCCAGGATCAAGCGATTCTCTTGCCTCAGCCTCCCGAGTAGCTGGGACCACAGGCATGCGCCACCATGCCTGACTAATTTTTTGTATGTTTAGTAGAGATGAAGTTTCACCATTTGGCCAGCATGGTCTTGATCTCCTGACCTCATGACCCACCTGCCTCGGCCTCCCAAAGTGCTGGGATCACAGGCATAAGCCACCACTCCCAGCCTTATTTTTTTTGTAGAGATAGATAGTGTCTCAAAATGTTGTTCAGGCTTGTCTTGAACTCCTGGCCTCAAGTGATTCTCCTGCCTTGGCCTCCCAGAGTGTTGGTATTAGAGGTATAAACCACTGTGCACAGTCTCCTCATTATTTTTACTTATTTTTTTTTTTACTTATTATTTTTAAATTTTATAGTTGTACCTAGGAATTGATTTTTCCTTATCTCTCGTTGTCTCTTTATAAGTCCTTTCAAATAAGGTCATTTTTTGGAAATGTAGCTCCATTATTTGTTCAAGTAGTTCCTCCACTTTATTTTTATTTCTTACTCCAGCTGGAACTATTGCTCAGGTGTTTGCACTTTAATGTTTATCATCCACATTTCCAAGCTTTTCTTTTCTATTTCATGTTTTAGTCTTATTGTGAGACTGCCACAATCGTGTGTTCACATATTATTTCTTCAACTATATCCATTCTATTTCATTTGTGCTATTTCCATTTATCAAATTCTTCATTTTAACTATTTTATTTTTCCTACCTAACATTTTCACTTAGTTTTTTTTTTTAGGATGTCTTGTTTTTACTGCATATTACTAACATTTTCTCTTACCTCCTATTTAAGGAGCATTTTTAGATTTTGGGTCCTTCTGCTTCAACATGTGTGATCAGATGATACCTGCTGCTTGTGGAGACTTGTCCTCCCCAGCTGTCCAGTTATTTGGCTGTGGGCTCGTTTTCCCTTGGGAAAACGTCTGATCATACATACTGGGCGGGGCCAAGGACAGCTTCACCTATGTTGGTCCCAGCGATGTAAGGATTGAGAATCCAGGGACCACCAGTCCACTAGTCGCTCCTTTGGCTAGAGTTTTCACTTTTAAACCCTTAGGAGAAAGTAAGATAATCCACAATCCTGGAGATTTGGTTGGAAGCACCGGTGGAGGAACTACCTGAGGGCTGTCTGCGTCTATTTTTGTGAACTCTCTCCCATGCCCCTGCGGAGTTTGTGTTGCTGATATGGGTGGACACTGCTCGGGGCACTATGTTAACTGTCATGCTGAAGGAGTCAGGCTGATGACTGTCTCTCTCAAGGCAGCTTGAGGGAACAAGAGCAGAAGATAAAGGCTGCCCAACCAGTTCTTCATGATACCCAGGCTACAGCCATTAGCCCTCCCCCCCGCAACACCAATGTCAGTAGTCTTCAGTCCCGGAGGCGGGTAGTGAGGTATTCCCTAATTTCCCCGCTTAGTGTTAGGAATTCATGTGTCTCTCTCTTGTCCTTCCACTATTTGTTTAGGGTTGATTTTGAGGATCTTGGCAGGGATTCTCTGCCGTATAGTATTTTTTTTTTTGAGACCGAGTCTTGCTCTGTTGCCCAGGCTGGGGTGCAATGGCGCGATCTCCGCTCACTGCAAGCTCCGCCTCCCGGGTTCAAGCCATTCTCCTGCCCCAGCCTCCCGAGTAGCTGGGACTACAGGCGCCCGCCACCATGCCCGGCTAGTTTTTTTTGTATTTTTAGTAGACACAGTGTTTCACCGTGTTAGCCAGGATGATATCGATCTCCTGACCTTGTGATCCGCCTGCCTCAGCCTCCCAAAGTGCTGGGATTACAGGCGTGAGCCACCGCGCCCTGCCGCCATATAGTATCTTATTTATGTATTTATTTAGAATGAATGAATGAGGTGGGGTGTTACTGTCTTTTTCTTTTCCTCTTTTTTGAGACAGGATCTCACTCTGTGGCCCAGGCTGGAGAGCAGTGGCATGATCACGGCTCACTTAAGCCTCGACCTCCCTGGGCTTAGGTGATCCCCCCACTGCAGCCTCCCCAGCAGCGGGCACCACAGGCATGCGCCGCCACGCCTGGCTAATTTTTTGTGGAGACTGGGTCTGGCCATGTTGCCTCAGGCTTTTCTTGAACTCCTGGGCTCAAGCGATCCTCCTGCCTCACCTTCCTGAAGTGCTGAGATTACAGGTGTGAGTCACGGCGCCTGGCTAGTATCTTCATCTATAGTATTTTGTAGTATCTTCAACTATGAAGTGGGGATAATGGTTACCTCAAAGCAGTTGTGGATTTTGGATATTTTATATCCGTGTCTAGAACAAAATAAATATTTGAAATATATTAAGTTCTTTTTACTTTCAAAAGACCCAATCCCTAATTTTTATTCTCCAGGAGGGAGGAATATGCAGATAGGTCTGTTGGCTAATTCCATCAGCATTTTCAGCCCTGGAACAACGCTCTTTGCCAGATTGTGTTATGACTCCAAATACTGTTTGCATTAACTACTAAGCTCACAGGAACAGTGCCTAGCAGTTTTTCTTATTGACAGTGTTGGTACATACAGAAATCAACCCAAAGACTCAGAAATCAAGGCTGAACCATCTGATTTCTAGTTTTAAATTTTCTCTATTTTGCTACTCAAAGTGGTTTACAGGTCAGCAGCATTAACATCACCAGGGAGCCTGCTAGCATGCAGAATCTCCTACTGGCTCCACACTTAATCAGAACTCCCCTTTTCACAAGATCCTGTGTGATCCATCCGTGTGGTCAAGTTTGAGGAGCACAGTCTGCATCGTGGGCAATCCCACACTTTCCAGGAAAACTACTCGTGCTTTACACGTTACAGTTTACAAAGTTTCCCTTCCTCCCTCCCTCCCTTCCTCCCTCCCTCCCTTCTTCCTTCCTTCTCTTTCTCCTTCCTTCCTTCCCTCCCTCCCTTCTTTCACTCTTTCTTTCTTTTTCCTTCCTTCCTTTTCTTTCTTTCTCTCTCTCTTTCTTTTTCTTTCTTTTATCTTTCCTTTCTTCTCTCTTTCTTTCTCTTCCTCCACCTCTTGGGTTCAAGCGATTCTCCTGCCTTAGCCTCCCGAGTAGCTGGGATTACAAGTGGGCACTACCATACCTGGCTAATTTTTGTATTTTTAGTAGAGACGGGGTTTCACCATGTTGGTCAGGTTGGTCTTGAACTCCTGACCTCAAGTGATCCACCTGCCTCAGCCTCCCAAAGTGCCATACAAATTTTAGGACTTTTTTTTTTAATTTCTGAGAAAAAGTGTTGTTCGAATTATGATGGGGATGGCATTGAATCTGTAGATTGCTTTGGGTGGTATGGATATTTAAACAATATTAAATCTTTCAATACATGAACATGGCATGTCTTTCCATTTATTTGTGTCTTCAGTTCCTTTCGTCAATGTTTTGTAGTTTTCAGTGTAGAGACCTTTCACTTCCTTGGTTGAATGTACTCCTAGGTATTTAACTTCTTTTTAACTACTGTAAATGGGATTGCTCTCTTTCTTTCTGTTTGTGGATGGCTTGTTGTTGGTGTATGAAAATGCTACTGATTTTTGTATTTTGACTTTGTATCTTGCAACTTTATTGAATTTGTCGATAAGTTCTAACAGGTTTTGAGTGGCATTTCAATTCTTTTATTATTATTATACTTTAAGTTCTCGGATACATGTGCAGAATGTGCAGTTTTGTTACATAGGTATACATGTGCAATGGTGGTTTGCTGCACCCATCAACCTGTAACCTACATTAGGTATTTCTCCTAATGTTATCCCTCCCCTAGCCCCCTACTCCCCGACAGGCCCTGGTGTGTGATGTTCCCCTCCCTATGTCCATGTGTTCTCATTGTTCAGCTTCCACTTATAAGTAAGAACACATGGTGTTTGGTTTTCTGTTCTTGTGACAGTTTGCTGAGAATGATGGTTTCCAGCTTCATCCATGTCCCTGCAAAGGATATGAACTTGTCCTTTTTTATGGCTGCATAGTATTCCATGGTGTATATGTGCCATATTTTCTTTATCCAGTCTATTATTGATGGACATTTGGTTTGGTTCCAAGTCTTTGCTATTGTGAATAGTGCCACAGTAAACATACATGTGTATGTGTCTTTATAGGAGAATGATTTATAATCCTTTGGGTATATGCCCAGTAATGGGATTGCTGGGTCAAATGGTACTTCTAGTTCTAGATCCTTCCGGAATCGCCACACTGTCTTCCACAATGGTTGAACTAATTTACACTCCCACCAACAGTGTAAAAGTGTTCCTATTTCTCCACATCCTCTCCAGCATCTGTTGTTTCCTGACTTTTTAATGATCGCCATTCTAACCGGCGTGAGAGGTATCTCATTGTGGTTTTGATTTGCATTTCTCTAATGACCAGTGATGATGAGCATTTTTTCATATGTCTGTTGGCTGCATAAATGTCTTCTTTTGAGAAGTGTCTGTTCATATCCTTTGCCCACTTTTTGATGGAGCTTTTTTTTTTCTTGCAAATTTGTTTAATTTCTTTGTAGATTCTGGATATTAGCCCTTTGTCCAATGGATAGATTGCAAAAATTTTCTCCCATTCTGTAGGTTGCCTGTTCACTCTGATGATAGTTTCTTTTGCTGCACAGAAGCTCTTTAGTTTAATTAGATCCCATTTGTCAATTTTGGCTTTTGTTGATAGACCGCTAGCCAGACTAATAAAGAAGAAAACAGAGAAAAATCAAAAAGACGCAATAAAAAATGATATAGGGGATATCACCTCTGATCCCACAGAAATACAAACTACCATCAGAGAGTACTATAAACACCTCTACACAAATAAACTAGAAAATCTAGAAGAAATGGATAAATTCCAGGACACACACACCCTTCCAAGTCTAAACAGGAAGTCAAATCCCTGAATAAACCAATAGCAAGTTCTGAAATTGAGGCAGTAATTAATAGCCTACCAACCAAAAAAAGCCCAGGACCAGACAGATTTACAGCTGAATTCTACCAGAGGTACAAAGAGGAGCTGGTACCATTCCTTCTGAAACTATTCCAAACAATAGAAAAAGAGGGAATCCTCCCTAACTCATTGTACGAGGACAGCATCATCCTGATACCAAAACCTGGCAGAGACACAACAAAAAAAGAAAATTTCAGGCCAATTTCCTGATGAACATCAATGTGAAAATCCTCAGTAAAATACTGGCAAACTGAATCCAGCAGCACATCAAAAAGCTTATCCACTATGATTAAGTTGGCTTCATACCTGGGATGCAAGGCTGGTTCAACACACACAAATCAATAAACGTAATCCATCACATAAACAGAAGCAATGACAAAAACCACGATTATCTCAATAGATGCAGAAAAGGCCTTTGACAAAATTCAACACCGCTTCATGCTAAAAACTCTCAATAAACTAGGTGTCAATGGAACATATCTCAAAATAATAAGAGTTATTTATGACAAACCCACAACCAATATCATACTGAATGGGAAAAAACTGGAAGCATTCCCTTTGAAAACCAGCACAAGACAAGGATGCCCTCTCTCACCACCCCTATTCAACACAATATTGGAAGTTCTGGCCAGGGCAATCAGGCAAGAGAAAGAAATAAAGCGTATTCAAATAGGAAGAGAGGAAGTCAAATTGTCTGTTTGCAGATGACATGATTGTATAATTTAGAAAAATCCGTCGTCTTAGCCCAAAATCTCCTTAAGCTGATAAGCAACTTCAACAAAGTCTCAGGATACAAAATCAATGTGCAAAAATCACAAGCATTCCTATACACCAATAACAGACAAACAGAGAGCCAAATCATGAGTGAACTCCCACTCACAATTGCTACAAAGAGAATAAAATACCTAGGAATACACCTTACAAGGGATGTGAGGGACTTCTTCAAGGAGAATTACAAACCACCGCTCAAGGAAATAAGAGAGGACACAAACAAATGGAAAAAAAATTCCATGCTCATGGATAGGAAGAATCAATATCATGAAAATGGCCATATTGCCCAAAGTAATTTATATATTAAATGCTGTCCCCATCAAGCTACCACTGATTTTCTTCACAGAATTGGAAAAAACTACTTTAAACTTCATATGGAACCAAAAAAGACCTGCATAGCCAAGAGAATCCTGGGCAAGAATAACAAAGCTGGAGGCATCATGCTACCTGACTTCAAACTCTACTACAAGGCTACAGTAACCAAAACAGCATGGTACTGGTGCCAAAACAGACATATAGACCAATGGAACAGAACAGAGGCCTCAGAAATAACGCCACACATCTACAACCATCTGATCTTTGACAAACCTGACACAAACAAGCAATGGGGAAAAGAGTCCCTATTTAATAAATGTTGTTGGGAAAACTGGCTAGCCATATGCAGAAAACTGAAACTGGACCCCTTCCTTACACCTTATACAAAAATCAACTCAAGATGGATCAAAGACTTAAACATAAGACCTAGGACCATAAAAATCCTAGAAGAAAACCTGGGCAATACCATTCAGGACATAGACATGGGCAAAGGCTTCATGTCTAAAACATCAATTCTTT
This sequence comes from Pongo pygmaeus, assembly GCF_028885625.2. Taxonomy (NCBI): domain Eukaryota; kingdom Metazoa; phylum Chordata; class Mammalia; order Primates; family Hominidae; genus Pongo; species Pongo pygmaeus. The sequence goes on from NC_072381.2 coordinate 62,534,599, forward strand.
TAATGATGAAACTGAGGTCCAGAAACAAACTTGTCTAAAATCCTGTGGCTAGAGCCAGGTTAAACCCCATGCTTCAGCCTCAACTAGTAGAGTAATACTTTCTGATTTTTAAGTGTGTCAAACGTATCACTAGTATGCATGGTATTTTAGGTAATAATTATCCTTTCTTCTCGTACGTATTAGAAAAAATATAATGAACAAACCAAGCCCGGGACTTCACAGTTATTCTTGTTTAGGAATTTTTTTTTTAAGTGAATTTCTGGCCACGTGCAGTGGCTCATGCCTGTAACCCCAGCACTTTGGGAGGCTGAGGCCGGCAGATCATTTGAGGCCAGGAGTTTGAGACCAGCGTGGCCAACATGGTGAAAACCCATCTCTACTAAAAATACAAAAATTAGCCGGGTGTGGTGATGGGCACCTGTAATCCCAGTTACTTGGGAGGCTGAGGCAGGAGAATCGCTTGAACCTGGGAGGTGGAGATTGCAGTGAGCCGAGATCATGCCACTCAACTCCAGCCTGGACAATAGAGCGAGACTCAGTTTAAAGAAAAAAAAAGTGAATTGCTTTAAATAATAAATAATAAATTCAGATGGAGTGTAGACATGATTAAAGTTGTGGAGGTGGCCTCTATGTGCTTGAGATTTAGGGAACTGTTCCCTACCTTATATTATAGATGCCATTCCTCTTATTTATAACAATGTTAAGATTTCATCAATTTTAGTAGCGACTCATCCTGTGCAATGTATTAATACAAGGAAAAGGTAAGTAAAAGTTCTTTCATGAATATTTTCCTCAACAGCATTTGTCTTTCTTACTTTTAAAAATTACTTTTCCATTTCCCACACCAATGTAACTGAACAGTATTCATTGTACACCAAAAGCATTTCCCTTAATCCAACATTATGACTTACTACAAATAGAAATGAGGCAATTGGTGTACTTACTCCTTTATAAAACCTTAGAAGCCATCTTAAAATGTTTCACAGAAATTGCAAATACAGTATTTTGAATAGGGTTTTCAAATGTTTACTGGGGATTCAGAGCACAAATCTCCTTTACAAGAAGAGAAATGTGAACATTAAAGACTCTTATTGTCCAGTGTGGATGAAAACAGAAACATAATTCACAATTTGTTGCGGACAAGGAGCCTGGCAGAGAGAACGTTTCCATGGTCTTACAAGCGTATTACCCAGCTACCCTACTAGCATTTTTTTTCACTGTGCTGACAAGAAAGGAAAAATACTTACAACTAGGTTGCTAAACTAAGAGCTTTAATTAATGAGACTCCAGAAAGGGCCCTAGCAAGATAAAAATTTGATTGCACTGTGTTCTCTGACCTCAATTGCAGGTTCTCTGACTTCTCTTTTGTGTTCATAGACCTTCAGTGTAAAGATATAAGGGCTCTCTGAGATGGCAAGTTGTTTTGCTAAGAAGCCTCTTTACACATCTGGAATATAACCTCTTAAACCTAACCCAGGTTTATGTTAACACCATGGCTCATAAACCATGCTTAGACTGCGTGGAACCATAAACATGTTGAATGTAGGAAACACGGTTAGTTTATAAATTGGGCCTGCTATTAAGTTCTGAGGTCATTAGCTTTTTTTGTTTTTGTTTTTTTTTGTCTTTTCTTTTTTATTTTTCCAAACTATACATGCTTTGGAAATCTAAGGGGTGGGTAAGAAAACAGTTCAGTCTGTTTTTTTCCCATGGTTGCTTCCACCAAGATGCCTCTGGCCTTTACTCATCCAAATGCAACATAAAGCTGTTTCTCCCATTTCACCACCGTGACTACCACACAAAGCCAAGATGTCTCCATTTTTAAATTTTTTGCTTCACAGACTTACTACTAAACTCGGGGTAATGGGGGAGGTGGCAACATGAGGCCCAGAATCATGCGTCTCTGTGTGATATTGGGTAAGTTACTTCACCTCGCTGAGATGTTTATGGGTCTATGAAAGGAATGATCTGCATCATTTGCTCACTAGATCCCCCTTTACATCTAAGCCATGATAATACTCCAAATAAGATGATAGGATTTTATACAGGCGTGCCTATGTATTGACCTTTTTTTTTTTTTTGAGTTGGAGTCTTGCACTGTTGCCCAGGCTGGAGTGCAGTGGCACGATCTTGGCTCACTGCAAGCTCCGCCTCTCGGGTTGATGCCATTCTTCTGCCTCAGCTTCTCAAGCAGCTGGGACTATAGGCGCCTGCCACCATGCTCGGCTAATTTTTTGTATTTTTAGTAGGGACGGGGTTTCACCATGTTAGCCAGGATGGTCTCGATCTCCTGACCTCATGATCCGCCCGCCTCGGCCTCCCAAAGTGCTGGGATTACAGGTGTGAGCCACCACACCCGGCCGCATATTGACGTTTTGATCAATCACAGACAGCACATATGACACTGGTTCCATAGGATTAGAACATCACATTTTTACAGTATCTTTTCTATGTTTAGCTATTTTTTTCGTTTTGCTTTTTGAGACGGAGTCTCACTCTGTTGCCCAGGCTGGAGTGAAATGCTGCAATTGCAGCTCACTACAACCTCTGCCTCCTGGGTTCAAGCAATTCTCCTGCCTCCTGCCTCAGCCTCCTGAGTAGCTGGGATTACAGACACCTGCCACCACGCCTGGCTAATTTTTGTATTTTTAGTAGAGATGGGGTTTCACCATGTTGGCCAGGCTGGTCTTGAACTCCTTACCTCAGGTGATCTGCCTGCCTCAGCCTCCATATATATATATATATATATATATATATATATATATATATATATATATATTTTAATCCCATCCTAAAGAAAAGCTAGTACACAAATGCTTACCACTGTGTTACAGTTACCTTCAGTATTCAGTACTAATCTACATGCTGTACAGGTTTGTAGCCTAGGGGCAACAGACTGTACCATATAACCTAGGTGTGTAGTCGGCTCTACCATTTGGTTTGTGAGTACACCCTATGATATCTGCAAAACGATGCACTCACCTAATAGTGCATCAGAATGCATCCCCATTGTTAAGTGATGCATACTGGACTTCATGCATTTAAAAAAATGCCAGAACACTCCTTACTTAGTGCATAGACTTCATCAAATGTTGAATAAAAACAGAAACAAAAAGGAGCCAATCCTACAATGAAAAGGAGACACTCATGTCCACCCTAGTGATTCCTTGTACGCGGAGGAGGTAAGTGGGACATGGACAGTTCTAAAATATAATACGTATATACCCAACAACCAGTGTTTTGCATTTCTTTATCAGTGAAAAACAAACTGATATCTGAAGTGTATAAACAGTTCTCTAGTAGAGTCTATCTGAGAAAAAGTATCAAATGTGCATCAATGTCAAAACTGACAAATACAAGAAAAGCATTCAGCTAGAGATAATTCACAGCATTTTATTCAAGTTAATCCATTTCATTCAATAATCTGCCATATTGTTCCCAGCACCACTATTACTGTTATTATTTCTCTTTGAGGAAGACCAGGTATTAAGAAATCCGGTTTGAATTTCCATGATGCCTAACTCTATGGTCAAAAATCCTTTTCCTTACCAAAAAGCAACTTCTTAATCACCAGAGAAACAGAGGGAAGACTGAGATATATTTACAGAAATTTATCTCCACTAGAGACAATTCATAGTTCATAATCTTTCAGGGTTGTGCTTTACTTGGGGGCTCCGTTTTGGGGAGGGGGTTGTTTCCCATAAATGTTTGCTTAATACAAATAACTTGCCCCACTGTTATTTGTATGAAGGGAAATGAGGGCTAGTGTCCCCAGAAAGCAAGCAGGCAGTCCTCCAGGGAAGAAGCCCTAATGGCTCCTAGTGGTGACAGAGTCATTCTGCCTCCCCAACCTGTGAGCAATAATAAAGTATAACTAAGTGAACAGAAGAGGTAATAACTAGCCAGATAACCCATGGGCTAGAATCTCTAAACAGAAATGCTTGTGTGTTTTGAATAAATCAGAGCTGGAAAGAGACACTTTTGGAGAAGTGATTAAGAATAGAAAGGTATGAAAAAGGTTTCTCACCAAGGAACCCACAAAAAAGGTGGTACCAGTCAAAGGTAGACTTGGGCTTTTCTTTTGGGATGACGGTACCCCAAATGGGTTATGCCATTTTCACATAAAAATTGGAATGATAATGAACAAGTGAAAGTGAAATCAGTTTCCCTCTTTTGTTCAATAAACATGGTTAGAGCACCTGTGTGCAAGATAGTGGGACAGGTGCTGAAGGGAAAGGTAAAGCTGTTTAAGCTGTGGCCCTGAGCTGAAGGAGAAATCTAGCAGTGCCATCAGGCCCTGCACACTGCAGAGCACAGTGTCCCAGAGGCCAGGTGGAGCGAAGGATCACTTCCGGCAGCAGCATCAGGGAAGGCACTCTGCAGTCTCCCCTCCGGGTTCTCAGCGTGCCTCTATGCCTGTGTGACCGCTCAGCCTGCCCCATTCCAGGCACTTGCTCATCTTCCTTATCTTTCTCTGTAGCATGAGAAATGGAAGTTTGAGAGGACAGGATCCTACCTCACAGGTACCTAATAAATGTGTGTGGAATTGACATACAGTGGAAGTGTCACTTTATCTTAGTGCAGCAAGGTGGAAAGAGCTTTGGAAAGCAGAGGAAAGATGGTGGTTGTGAGGGTAAGGTGTTTTCATCAGAAGGCGGGAGCAAGGGTATACAAACCAAAAAGTCAATTTAGTATGTGGCTTAGCTCAGAGCACACGAGGGCACCAACACAGCCAAAGACCGTAAGAAGGTAGCTGAAGTCCTCTGCCAAATAGGATTGAAAAGCTAAAATCTTTCTCTGTTTCTTCTTAAGTAATAACTGGTCTATTCAAGCTCAACCAGAGCATATAAGAGAAAAAACTGACTAACGATGGGGTCTTAAAGAGCTTTGAAGGACAGTTTCCAGAAAGTAGAAAGATCACTGAGTAAATACTGCACCTCCTCTACCCCACAAAAAAAAGGTGAGGATGAATGTAAAAGTGTAGAGCAAGCTTTCAGACAACTTCAAGTTTGTTTTTGGCATTTCCCTTTGTAAGCAATCAAGATGGTGAGAGACGCTATCCCAAAGAAGAAAGTCTGTAGGAACCAGAGTAGCTGAGCCCGACCACTTGTGATGCCTTTATGCCTAAAAAAGAAAAAACAAAATTTAAACACCAGATGTTAATCTTACAGTTTCATGGGAGTTATTGTCTTCTACATATATATTTTTAAAATTATACCTTCCACTATTTTCATTGGGTTTATTTTGCTGCTTTTCTCTGGCTTCTTATCTTGGATGGTTCGTTTATTTTTCATCTTTCTTGTTTTCTAACAAATGTATTTTGGATGGTAAACTATTCCCCGAGAACTAGTCTGGCTACTGTCTAGGGCATAGTATTATAAGACTGTTTCTCATGTGATTCTGATGAGCGGATGGAGTAAAAAGCACTGGTATGGTTTCAGAGCAAATGTTTTGCAAATAGACCAGATATAAATCCTAGTGTGGCTACCTACCAGCTGTGACCTGGGCAAATCACTCAGTATCTCTCAGAATCAGTTTTCTCATCTGAAAAACAGGAACAGCAGTGGCTATCTCACTGAGTCAGTTGAGATGATTTATGGGATAATACACACAATGTGCTCAGGAAGGAGCCTGGCACACAGTCATGATAAACACCTGCTTATATTGTCATTCAAATTCAACTGCCTAACATGAAGTGCAAAAAAAAGATGACCCAATGAAGCGAATGGCTTGCTACAGTCTCATCTGTACATAAATAAGTCTCACTTGGATGACTTTTATTTAAAACAAACTTTAAAAACAATATATGTAAAAACAATATAATTTTCTATAGTAACATTAAAAGAGAAAGATCATATGAATATCTTAATAAATGCAGAAGTGGCATTTGACAAATTTTTTTTTTTTTTTTTGAGACGGAGTCTCGCTCTGTCACCCAGGCTGGAGTGCAGTGGTGCGATCTCGGCTCACTGCAAGCTCCGCCTCCCGGGTTGATGCCATTCTCCTGCCTCGGCCTCCCGAGTAGCTGGGACTACAGGCGCCTGCCACCATGCCTGGCTAATTTTTTGTGTTTTTTTAGTAGAGACGGGGGTTTCACTGTGTTAGCCAGGATGGTCTCGATCTGTTGACTTTGTGATCCACCGCCTCGGCCTCCCAAAGTGCTAGTATTACAGGCGTGAGCCACCATGCCCAGCTGCATTTGACAAATTTCAACATCCGTTCTTTTTCCACCCCCCCAGAGATGGGGTCTCACTCTGTCACCTACAGTGGAGTGTACTGGTATAATTATAGCTCACTGCAGCCTCAAACTCCTGGGCTAAAGCTATCCTCCCACCTTAGCCTCCCAAGTAGCTGGGATCATCACAGGCACGTACCACCATGCCTGGCTAGGTTTTTTTTTTGTTTTTTGTAGAGACAGTGTCTTGCTTTGTTGCCCAGGCTGGTCTTGAACTCCTGGCTTCAACTGATTCTCCCACCTCAGCCTCCCAAAGTGCTGGGATTACAGATGCGAGCCACCTGTGTCCACACCCAACATCCATTTTTAATAAAACTTAACAGCAAAGTTAGAAATACAATGGAACTTCCTAATTTTGACACAGGAGATAACAAAACTCTATAATAAACATGATGCAAAATGTTGAAAGTTCTCCTTTGAGGTCAAGAACAAGGCACACTTCTAGTCAGCACTGCTGGAAGTTCTAGCTAGTAGAATAAGGGAAGAAACAGAAATAAAAGGTATACAGAATTGAAAGAAAGAAATAAAACTGTATTTCTGGACAGTTTTATACCTGAAAAACTGAAAATAATCTATAAACTGTTACAATTAATAAATTTATTTAGCAAGATTGCTGGGTATAAGGTCAATATAAAAAACTGACTATATTCATACAAACTACCATCAGACAATTAGAAAATGAAACAAAGGGAGCCGAGATCACGCCACTGAACTCCAGCCTGGGCGACAAAGCTAGACTCCATCTCAAAAAACAAAAAACAAAAACAACAACAAAAGTTGGCCAGATGTGGTGGCTCAGGCCTGTAATTCCAGCACTTTGGAAGACCGACGCAGGTGGACTGCTTGAGCCCAGGAGTTTGACATCAGCCTTGGCAACATAGTGAGACCCTATCTTTTTTTTTTTTTTTTTTGAGATAGAGTCTCGCTCTGTTGCCCAGGCTGGAGTGCAGTGGCGTGATCTCAGCTCACTGCAAGCTCCGGGGCCTCCTGGGTTCATGCTATTCCCCTACCTCAGCCTCCCGGAGACTCCCCATCTTTTTTTTAAAAAAAGTCATTTATAATAACATCTCAAAGTAGAAGTTGCTGGAAATTAATGTAACAACAATGTGTAAAACCTCTTAAAAATTATATATATATATTAAAGGAGATCTAAATAAATGGAAACAGATCATTTCATCATTTAGAAGACTCAATAACAGAAATATTTGATGCTTTCTTGACCTTAAGGAAAAAAAAAAGAAAAAAAACCATAATGGAAATATGCCAATATTCTCCAAATTATTTCACATGGTCAATCCAATGAAAATCTCAACATCTTTACTTTTTGTTTTTGTAGCACAAGACAATGCATAGAATATGCAAAGGCGTAGGCAAAGGCAATCCTATTGAACAAGATGAGAGGAGATGCTTTGTCAGATAACAATGATTATAAAGCTGCCACTATTAAGACAGTGTTGTGTTAGCCCAAGGATAAACAGGCCAATGGAACAGAATAGAGTGTTCAGAAATAGATCCACACATATAAGTATGTATGATATAAGACAGGGCACATCAGTGGAGACTGAATGTCTCAATAAGTAGCTCTGGGATAACTGGGCATCCAGATGGAAAAGGTAAAGATCTTAAAAAAAAAAAAAAGATCTAAGTAGATTGAAAACTTAAATGTGAAAGAAAAAAATTCTAAAACTGTTAGAAGATACTGTAAAAGAATATAACTTTAATATCAATAAATTAATAAAACTGACTACATTGATAAACTTCTGTTTATCAAAAGGCCCAACAGAATAAAAAGACCGTGAGAAAGGATATTTGCAAGACACCTAAAGGACAAAGTACTCAAGATTAGAAAAAACAAGGAGTGCCTATAAACAGGTAAGAATAGGACAGACAGCCCATTTGAAGAGTATTGGTGAGATTGTGGGGAAATGGGCACTATCATATACTTACGTTAGAAGCATAAATTAGTTCCATACTTTTGAAGGCAATATGGCAATACATATCATTTAATTTAAAGTATTCATTCGTTTTATTTTTAGGCAGAGTCTTGCTCTGTTGCCCAGGCTAGAGTGCAGTGGTATGATTTCAGCTCACTGCAACCTCCGCCTCCCAGATTCAAGCTATTCTCTTACCTCAGCCTCCTGAGTAGCTGGGATTACAGGTGCCCGCTACCATGCCCTGCTAATTTTTTTTTTTTTTTTGTATTTTTAGTGAAGACAGGGTTTCACCATGTTGGCCAGGCTGGTCTCGCACTCCTAACCTCAGGTGATCCACCAGCCTCAGCCTCTCAAAGTGCTGGAATTACAGGTGTGAGCCACCACACCCAGCCAAAAGTATTCATTCTTTAATCTTCAAATTCCAGATCTTGGAATTTTTTTCTAAGGGAACAAATACCAAAGTGGGATAAATGCATGAAATTAATGTTCACTGCCATATTGCTTGTAATAGTAAAAAAGTAGAGACTTAAAAGTCCATCAGAAGAAAGATTTTTTAAATACGTTAAGGCACATCTATGTAACAGAATGCTATGCACTGTTATTAATGGATGGGTAAGTTTATATGTATAGACATAAACAAACAGGGATATGTTAGCCCAGTACAGTGGCACACCTGTAGTCCCAGTTACTTGGGAGGCTGAGGCAGGAGGATCACTTGAGCACAGGTGCTCAAGGCCAGCCTGGGCAATAGCGTGAGACCCATCTCTTAAAAAATAAAATAAAATTTAAAACAGGCATATATAACAATGGAAACCAATTATAAAAGAGATTACATCTATATGTATATATATAATTGGATTATAGGCATCAGCCACCATGCCCAGCAACTTTCAATTTTTTTTTCTTTTTTTGAAATGGAGTCTTGCTCTGTTGCCCAGGCTGGAGTGCAGTAGTGCGATCTCGGCTCACTGCAACCTCCACCTCCTGGGTTCAAGTGATTCTCCTGCCTCAGCCTCCCGAGTAGCTGGGACTACAGGTGCCCACCACCATGCCCGGCTAATTTTTTGTATTTTAGTAGAGACGGGGTTTCACCATATTGGCCAGGCTGGTCTCAAACTCCTTACCTGGTGATCCGCCCGCCTTGGCCTCCCAAAGTGCTGGGATTACAGGCGTGAGACACCACGCCCAGCCAACTTTCAATTTTATTAGCTGAGTTTTTAGCACAACATTATTATTTTTTAAAAACAAACATGTTTGTTTTGAAATAGGCAAAACAACAAAAATATTTTGTTTTGGAAAGTAAATTTATATGATCCTGTAAATGTGTATGATATTTAGTAAAGAAAAATAAAGATGAGTTGCCATCTTGGAAGAGCAGGCTCACTGAAGAGCAGTGCTTGTTTCCTCCTCCTTCAGAAGGGTCACAGTTGGTGGCTAGGTAACCCAGAGAAGGGTTTTCCTGGGATCATCATGACTTGTTCTCATTCACATACCTTTATCCGTATTCTTAGCTCATTTTGCCTATTTAAAAGACAAAAGTCTTTTAAGAAAGTTTTCTTAATTTAATTCACATTTCCCTTAATGATTCCACCAAGACCCAGGCAGATGTAAAAATCTCTTTGTGAGTACACTTTTTCCTGCCTTAGGAAAAAATGTTACCTCTGATACTTGAAAAATTTCACAATTTACCTGTTTTGGTCATTCGAGGCTGCCCTGTCACAGAGTACTTCTACTTGTCAAGAACTTCTTTTCTGTTTCTACATTGTAATAAAATCTACTCTACATACAAATTTTTGCAAAACCTTAAAAACCTTTCTAAGGGCTGCAGAGCCAACTGGGGTATGCAAGCAGCAAGAATCTAATTTCTGAACTAAGAGAATAAGCCATATATTCTGAATGGAAAACTCCAGACTATAAAAAGCTAACAATGAACATGAATACTGGCCTCAAAGAGATACTATTTTATTTATCCCTAAGGAAAAAACATTCTATTTTTCTTGTTAAAGTATTATTATGTAACAAGAACTACAGCACCTTTCAAAGAAGAGTTGAACCTTACTTTGTAATCAAATAAATACAGGTTAAAATGGCTAGATACCCTTTTGAATCTACCAAAATAGCAAAAGGTTTTTTGCCCCCTCACCTCACCAAAAATGGCACTTTCTTTTTCTTGTCTTTTTTTTTTTTTTGAGACAGAGTCTCACTTTGTCACCCAGGCTAAAGTGTAGTGGTGCGATCTCAGCTCACCGCAACCTCTGCCTCCCAGGTCCAAGCGATTCTCCTGCCTCAGCCTCCTGAGTAGCTGGGGTAACAGGCATGTGCCACCACATCCAGCTAATTTTTTTTTTCCATACTTTTAGTAGAGACAGAGTTTCAACCATGTTGGGCAGGCTGGTCTCGAACTCCTGACCTCAGGTGATCCACCTGCCTCAGCCTCCCCAAGTGCTGAGATTACAGGCATGAGCCACCGTACCCAACCATCATCTCATAATTCAAAAGGAATATTTATTCTGATTTGTAGTGACTAATCATACATTCTAACATGTTAGACCATAAAGAAATGATTTCAAGAACATAATAGTAACCTAACCTCTATGCCTGTTCTCCCTCTGCCCTTCAAAAAAATTGTATATTAAATTTGAGGGCCGGGTGCGGTGGCTCATGTCTGTAATCCCAGCACTTTGGGAAACCTAGGTGGGCGGATTACGAGGTCAAGAGATCAAGACCATCCTGGCCAACATGGTGAAACTCTGTCTCTACTAAAAATACAAAAAGTAGGCTTGATGGCGGGCGCCTGTAATCTCAGCTACTTGGGAGGCTGAGGCCGGAGAATCGCTTGAACCAGGGAGGCAGAGGTTGCAGTGAGGTGAGATTGCACCACTGCACTCCAGCTTGGTGACAGAGCGAAATTCCGTCTCAAAAAAAAAAAAAATAAATAAAAATAAAAATAAAAATTTTAGTATTTTGGTTTTCATCAGATACTCCAAATGCCAACAACAAAATAGGTGTCACGCACTCCTACATTCCAAGTTGAGGGGCTGGACCAGACACTTCCAATCCGAGATTCCACTGCGATGCTGCAGAGGCCATTGGAAAGAGGTCCTAGTAGGCGGTGGCATTTCCCACAAGTCAAGCCCAGAGAATGGCCTCAACAGAACCATTTGTAGAGCTTGACATGAGTCTCTGGAATTTGGGGAAGGGTTTCATATCTGATTCCAAAGAGTAAACACTGTTTGGCCTGCTTGCTGGGAGAGAAGGAAGCGCCGCCACACTGAGAACTGCATGCACTTGTAGATTATCCCACTGGAGGGATACGGAAGTTGTTTACTGTGAGCCATACAGATCCTGGAGAAGGCACTGGACATGAGTAGGTTTAAAAGGAACCCTGTACCACAGACCCACCTGAAAGATGGAAGTGATCTCAATAAAAGGGTAATTCTCCCTAGAACACAGACTCTGAGGGTGAAACTGCAAGTGGCATGCTAGAGGGGGTGTCTGAACAAACCATCAAGGAAACTGCAGAAGGGAGATCCCCGGTGATGAGTAGTGTCTCAAAAATCTACCACATCCCCTCTAGAGAGAAAGAGCCAGTACTGGATATGCAATATACACAGTACCTAGCTGCCTGATCACAAGGCAGCAGCTTATTGTTTTTTTAAATTTTTATTTTTTTTGAGACAGGGTCTTGCTCTGTCACCCAGGCTAGAGTGCAGTGGTGTGATCTCGGCTGACTGCAGCCTCTGCCTCCCGGATTCAAGCGATTCTCGTGTCTCAGCCTCCTGAGCAGCTCGGACTGCAGGCACGCACCACCATGCCTGGCTTTTTTAGTATTTTTTGTATTTTTAGTAGAGATGGGGTTTTGTCATGTTGACCAGGATGGTTTCAAACTCCTGGTCTCAAATGATCTGCCCGCCTTGGCCTCCTAAAGTGCTAGGATTACAGGTGTAAGCCACTGCACCCGGCCAGCAGCAGCTATTTAAGGCTGAGCCTTGTTCTCCCTAACTACACCCACTATCCCAAGGGACCACAAGCAGTGATTATTAGTGAATAGAGGAGAAGGTGAAGTGCAAGAGAAGATATCAACTGCACCCTTCTCCCCACTGCAGGCTCCTGAGCCCCAGCTGGATGAAAACAGACATTTTGAATTAGAAGAAAGTTTATAGTTTTAACAAATAGACTGGGCTAGAATGGATAATATCAGATGGTGACTGGAAATCCTATGATCTGTTTGAAATTCCATCCAGAGATACGGTGGAAGGTGGGGAACGATCTACAAAACAAATTTACTTGGAGAGGGGTGAGAAAGAAATAATAAAGTTACTTTCTGCTCCTCTTCATAGAAAGTCTAGCTTGTGGCCAGGCACAGTGGCTCATGCCTATAATCCCAGCACTTTGGGAGGCCAAGACAGGTGGATCACCTGAGAGGTCAGGAGTTCAGGACTAGCATGGCCAACATGGTGAAACCCCGTCTCTAACAGAAATACAAAAATTAGCTGGGCATGGTGGTGGGCTTCTGTAATCCTAGCTACTGGGGAAGCTGAGGCAGGAGAATCGTTTTAACCCAGGACGCAGAGATTGCAGGGAGCCAAGATTGCGCCACTGCACTCCAGCCTGGGTGACAAAGCAAGATTCCCTCTCAAAAAAAAAAAAAAAAAAAAAAGTCTAGCTTATTTGTTTAATAAACAAGAAAACAGAGTAAGATAATTCTATTTAACATACTTAGCAGTCTCTGACATAGTAGTACACAATCAATATTGATTATTTTTATTATTGAAACATAGCAATAGCAATAGAGTATCTTATTTTCCACTTTAAGAATAGAAAAATAATAGAGGTGATAGTATATCTTGACCAGAAATTAATTCAATTAATTATTATCTCGACCAGAAATTAATTGGAAAGAAGCAATTTGGCATTTCCATAACCATGTTTTTCATTGTGCCATACTTTCTGTATATGCTTATATAAGGTACAAATATAATTTTTTCTTGTATTCTCACACAGTATTAACCTACACTAGCATCTGCTGAGTGGGGTCTGGTTTGGGGGCTTTTAACTAGCATTGCATCCTAGAATTATCTGTGGAGCTTTTAAAAAGAGCACATTCCTATCTCTGAGGCAAGACTTACCCAATCAGAATCTCTGGGTCTGGAAACCAGACGTGCGTATTTTGAAAAAGCTCCTCAGGTGGCTCAATTGTAAAACGAGGATTGTGAGTCATCGGCCTAGGTCAGTCACTTAGCTCTTTTGTAAACTAGAAGCCAGGCTCCCAGTCTTTTGGTCTAGTTGGGGCTACCCAGAAAATTTGTTAAAAAATAACAAAAGTCATCTGAATTAGATAACTAAGTAATTGGTTAACCAACATAAACAAAATGAATGCATTCATCAAACATTTACTGGGTACTCCCTCTGCACCAGGCTCAGTATCAGGCATGGGGATTCCACTCTACCCTGAGAATGTTCTCAGCCTACAAGTGTGTGAATTATTTAAATGTGGCTACTCTCAATTTATATTAGCTACTAAGAGAAAGGCAACAAGCACCTACTTCAAAGACTTACTTGCACAATACTATGGCATACAAGGACTCTCCCACATGAATCAGCCAGGCAAGCCAATACCTGAAACCAAAAAAAAAGTTAATCTTTTTTAAGGTGATAGTTATCTGCTGATGAAATCTAACACAGCAATCTCAAAAAGAAAAGTGCCTTAATGTGAACCGACACTACTCTTAGATACCAAAAGGCAGCTGCAGGCCTTCCAGGTTTCCCGTGAGACCAGAGCTCCAGTGTCCACAGTCCACTTGTGTAGCTCTCCTTACCCATTGCACAGGAGGGTGTGATGGTGGTCCACCAAGTACTGAGTGAAGGGGCCCAGGGGCCCAAGGTTCTGATAAGGGATACTCTGAGGCCAGAAGACAACCCACTGAAAGAGAACCAGAGACACAGAATACCTATTAGGTCACTTAAAACCTGTTTTTTGTTTTTGTTTTTGGTTTTAGAGAAAGGCTGTGAAACAATACAAAAATTACTACAGACCGAAGAAACTCTGAACAGTCATTTGGGTCTCCATTCTTGGCTTCTATTTTCTTTCTTTCTTTTTTTTTTTGACAGGGTCTCACTCTGCTGCTGGGGCTGGAGTGCAGTGGCATGATCATGACTCACTGCAGCCTCCACTACCTGGGCTCAATCCATCCTCCCACCTCAGCCTCCCAAGTAGATGGGACTACACATGTGTGCCACCATGCCCAGCTACTTTTAAAAACTGTATGTGGAGATGGGGTCTCACTATGTTGCCCAGGATGGCTTCCAACTCCAGGACTCAAGCAATTCTCCAACCTTGGCCTCCCAAAGTGCTGGGATTACAGGCATGACCCACTGTGCCAGGATGACTTCTATTTTCTAAAAGCAACTCTACTGCGAGACTTATGTTGAGGAAAGTATGTGGTTATCAGACTCAGTGCCCATGGTGGATGACTCTTAGTCTTTTTTCTTCCTTTTCTTCTTTTGTTTTCTTTGTAGAGAAGGGATCTCGCTTTGTCACCCAGGCTTGAGTGTAGTGGCATGATCACAGCTCACTGCACCCTTGACTTCCCGGGCTCATGCGATCCTCCCAACTCAGCTTCCCCAAGTAGCTGGGAATACAGGCATGGCTACCACGACTGACTTATTTATTTATTTATTTATTTATTTATTTTAGATGGAGTTTCACTCTGTCGCTCAGGCTGGAGTGCAGTGGCACAATCTCGGCTCTCTGTAACCTCCGCCTCGCGGGTTCAAACGACTCTCCTGCCTCAGCCTCCAGAGTAGCTGGGACTACAGGTACATGCCACCACGCCCAGCTAATTTTTGTATTTTTAGTACAGACGGAGTTTCACCATGTTGGCCAGGCTGGTCTCCAACTCCTGACATCAGGTGATCCGCCCTTCTCGGCTTCCCAAAGTGCTGGGATTACAGGTGTGAGCCACTACCCATGGCTAATTTTTTGTGTGTGTGTGTGTAGAGATGAGGTTTCGCCATGTTGCCCAGGATGGTCTCGAACTCCTGGGCTCAAGTGATTTGCCTGCCTCAGCCTCCCAAAGTGCTGGGATTACAGGGGTGAACCACCATGCCTGGCTGACTCCTATTAATACATTCCACCAAAACCATTATTTTATAAAAGATATTAGAAAATTTTGAGTTTATGTGCTTTGGCTAGTTTCTTTACTGCAGAAACTGGCTCCAGCCAAAGCTCTGTTTAATTTAGAATTCCTTTCTCGGCTTTCCCTTTTTGTATGGCTAAAACTGAGAATGATCCACAGCATAGAGATGGAAAATAAGTGAGATAAGGTTTGTGACATTTTAATAGCAACTGCTTAATCACATAAATTTTTCGTAATCTTAACTTTCAGCCTCTGTATTGTAACTTCTGTCAGCTAAGACTTTTCTGAGAATAACTGCTAACAGTTTCAAAATGTATTGTCCCATTCAAATCTTTGTCAAGAGCAGTACTACCTCTCTCACGATGTTGTTTCACATCTGAAATTTAAATAATGCACAAATATCACTGCATCCTCCCAAACCAAAGGGAAAGGGGAGCATCTGCCAGCTCCCCAAGATCCCAATTTGAAGTCCCCAAAGCTTTCCTCCAACTATATTCTAACTAGTCACAGACACCAAATTGTAGAACAGAAATGCACCTTTGAAAATTTTCAGTTCAACACCTCCATTGTACATATGAGGAAATCAGGACATAGGTTGTCAGATTTGACACCAACAAACAACACTGTGGACAAGACAAATCTCCAGTCTCCAGGATCTATTGGTATATCCAAATAGTTTCGCCTTCCTTCAAAATTTTACCACCTTATCACTTGACGTCAGGAGTTCGAGGCCAGCCTCACCAATACCTGTGTCTACTAAAAACACAAAAAAATAGCCGGGCGTAGTGTAATCCCAGCTACAGGTAAAGACATGAGAATCGCTTGAACCTGGGAAGCAGAGGTTGCAGTGAGCCGAGATCGCGCCAAGGCACTCCAGCCTGGGTGACAGAGCGAGACTCCGTCTCAAAAAAACACAAAATTACAACCTTAGCCCCCAACCTACTTTTCCACGCATCTTTCTCGTTATCCTTTAAACAGATTATTTCTCAGCCAAACAAACGTCGCTCTTTTTCTAGGTACAGCTTTCTTCTTGCTTCCACACCTATGTCATAACAGTTATAGCCTCTTTATCCTCCCTTACCACTTAAATCCTACCCATCCTTTAGGTTTATCCCCGTTTTCCAAACAATTCCTATTGGCTCAAACATTCTGCTTCGGAAGCCCTATTCTGACTTGGCAGGCCTATGGCAGTCTGTTAACTTGACTTCCCGCTTCGTGAGAGGCTTAGACTCGGATAACCCGTTAGTAACCATGCAGAGGTGAGGACCCAAAGACAGGAACACTAGAAAGCAGAAACTATCGTAAGAGCCCACCGAATTCCCGCTTACATGAGTAACCTAGACAACCGTCAGATGCGCGTGCGCACAGGCCTCGTTCCCACAGCTCCCCTCGCCCTACAAGGGCCCGGCGGGCCAAAACAGAGGCCCGCCCCGCCCCACGCCTCACCGCGAAGTAGCCCAGCCCCAGGACTGTGACCAGAGAGGGCAAGGGTCTTGCTGGACGGAAATAGGCGGTAGCCGCATTGCTAGCCTCCGACTTCACCATCCTCTTGAAAAAGCCAGACACAGAGTTGGCTGGGAGCTCCCCAGCCGTCCCCGCCCCCATATAAGAAAAGCCTGGCTAGCCGGTTTCTCAGGGCCCTGGGCGCCGGCCCAAGACCCTGGCGGACCAGTATGCCTGCTCTCATTCCGGAGTCTGGTCCCCTCCCCTCCGCTCCCAGCGCGCGGGAGTCGGGATTGTGCTTGCACGACTTCCCCCGGCCTCCGGCCTGTGGGCCCAGGTCCTGGGGTGAACCGAGCGCTCGCTCTTTCGTCAGACAGTAGCGCTCCAGCGGCTGCCCTTACTGTGTAGTAGCCAAAGCTGAGGGTGATGACTGTGAACCAGAACAGACTGCCTCGCTGAAAGTAGGCCGCGCCGGCTGCCGTCGCCATGGCTGCAACACCTCCCCGGGAGCGCGCTTCAGGACACCGTCGAGCGCGAGCGCGGAGGCAGGTCCGGGGCGGGCCCGCGCTCCCTCGCCATCCCCGCAGGGAGAAGATGGTGCGGGTTGGGAAGTCCCTGAGAGCGAGTCTCCCTGTCTGGCCCCAGTACAGCGGCCTTGGACTCACACCTGGGCTCAGGTCTGGAGGGCTGGTCATCATCTTGTAGGGGAGACACTCCTCTGTCACTTTTCTGGGTTTAAAATAAAGATGTTAGGGCTGGCGCGGTGGCGTGTCCCTGTAATCTCAGCACGTTGGGAGGCTGAGGCAGAAGGATCTCTTGAACCCAGGAGTTTGAGACCAGCCCGGGTAACATAGCTAGACTCTGTCTCGAATGAATGAATGAATGAATGAATGAGGTGTTGGAATAAATTCCAGCAATTTGGGAGGCCGAGGCGGGCGGATCACTTGAGGTCAGGAGTTTGAGACCAGCGTGGTCAACATGGTGAAACCCCGTCTGTACTAAAAATACAAAAAATTAGCTGGGCGCAGTGGCGCCTGCCTGTAGTCCCAGCCACTCCAGAGGCTGAGACAAGACTCTCTTGAACCTGAGAGGTGGAGGTTGCAGAGGGCCCCAATCACGCCACTGCACTCCAGCCTGGGCAACACAGCAAGACCCTGTCTCAAAAAAAAAAAAAAGGTGTTTTACTAAAAGTCTAATTTTTGAAGTTCTCTGTGCTGTGCACCTTGAGAAATAATGCTGTCCTCATTAGTTAAGATGTTTGGAACTATACAGCACCATGGTTATGAGCAGGGACTGTGAAACAGGCTGCCTGGATTTAAGTCCTGGCTCTGTCTCAGCTATTTGTGTAAGCTTAGATTAATTACTTAGCCCGGCTGTGTCTTAGTTTCTGTGTCTGTAACATGAGGATATGCCAGTTTCGGGAACCTCAGGGTTTTTAGGGTGGGTTAAATGAGTTGATATCTGTAAAGAAAGCACAGCGGTGTCTGGCCCATAGTGCTTTGTAAGTGTGGGTGATTATCAATACTGCTGAGCCTTTAGCATGTGTGCCAGGCCCTGCGCGAACTGTTGTATCATCAATGAGCTGTGGGAGGTATATGCAGCTGAAGTGTCTGATTAAACACTATTTAATCATAGAAATAGAAAATCATAGAAATAGAAAGACTATTTCACCTGGGCCCTACAAATGGGTTACTGGCCAAGTGCAGTGGCTCAAGCCTATAATCCTGGCACTTTTGGAGGCCGAGGTGGGTGGATCACTCAGGAGTTCGAGACCACCCTGGGGAACATGGTGAAACCCGTCTCTACTAAAATACAAAAAAGTAGCTGGGGGTGGTGGCGCGTGTCTGTAGTCCCAACTACTTGGGAGGCTGAGGCACGAGAATTGCTTGAGCCCGGGAGGCGGAGGTTGCAGTGAGCCGAGATCCAATCACTGCACTTCAACTTGGGCTATAGAGTGAGACTCCGTCAAAAAAAAAAAAAAAAAGTTACTATACTATAGCTGGTATTTATTGAACACCTACTATGTTCAAGGCATTGTTCTAAGTACTATACAATAATTAACTCATTTAATTCTTAAAACAATCCTAGGCAGTAAACTATTGTCCTTATTTCAAAGAGGAAGAAACAGCACAGGGTCCTGTCATGCCCAAGTGGGTGAGAAATACCGGAAACCAATTGGCAGCTGAGTGTTCCAGTTCCAGAGAGGGCACTCTGGAACCAGCCAAGGTTCTCTTTCCTCATTTTTTACATGAGTATCTTGGGATATAAAATCTTAAAGAATGAATTTCAGAATATGTGAGGAAATCCATTTCCCAGGTAGACCACAGTGCCCTTGAATATCAAGATTAACGATAACAATTGTAACAATTGGTGTTTTCTTAGTCCTTATCATCCTTGATCACACCACCCTCTTTATTCTTCTCCTCCTTCTGAATAACTCCTTGTTTTCTCAGCTTTCCTTTTATTTCTTCTCTCCTAGAATAAGTTTTGCTTATTATCTTCTTTGTGTTTTCAGTACCTATCAGATTCAATTTTCACCTTCAGATGACTAAAATAATCTCTTCAGCCCTCACCTCTTCCCAGTTGGTCACCTTTACCAAAGATTACTCACACCTCAAAGACATGAAGTCCATTATCATTATCCACAGAATCCATCCTCACCAAGGCGACCCTGTCCATGGTGTTTTTTTTGTTTTTTTTTTTTGAGATGGAGTTTCGCTCTTGTTGCCCAGGCTGGAGTGCAGTGGTGCGATCTTGGCTCACTGCAACCTCTGCCTCCCCAGTTCAAGCGATTCCCCTGTCTCAGCCTCCTGAGTAGCTTGGATTACAGGTGTGCACCACCACGCCTGGCTAATTGTAGAGACGGGGTTTCACCATGTTGGCCAGGCTGGTCTTGAACTCCTGACCTCAGGTGATCTGCCTGCCTCGGCCTCCCAAAGTGTTGGGATTACAGGCATGAGCCACCTCGCCCGGCCTACTCTGTCTGTGTGAACAGCACTTTCCTTCTACCTTGTACCCAGATTCCTTGCTTTGACTTCCCCCATATCATATAAAGATTGCAGACTAATCAGCTGTCAAGAGTTCTACTGATTGGGTAATACAATATCTAATCCTTCTAGATTAAATCATGGCTTCATCTCCACTGTCTCAATGAGTCAGTCACTCCTTCCTACTTCCTGCCACTTCAGCCCACATGCAGTCCCTTTATGGAATCTGTCTGACAAATGATAGGATCATCTTTTTCAAGTACAGTTCTGATCAAGCCTTTACCATACCAAAACTTTTTTTTTTTTTTTTTGAGACGGAGTCTCACGCTATTGCTTAGATTGTAGTGCAATGGCGCAATCTCAGCTCACTGCAACCTTGGCCTTCTGGGTTCAAGTGATTCTCCTGCCACACTCTCTCTAGTAGCTGGGACTACAGTCGCATGCCACCACGCCCAGCTAATTTTTTGTATTTTTAGTAGAGATGGGGTTTCGCCATGTTGACCAGGCTGGTCTCAAACTCCTGACCTCAGGTGATCCACCCGCCTTGGCTTCCCCAAGTGCTGGGATTACAGGTGTGAGCCACCATACCCAGCCTACCCTACCAAAAGTTTTCAAGAACTTCCCCAATTTTAGGCTGCTGTTTTTCAGTATTTCTATTTAGGTATTAAATCTGCAATGAGGGAGATAGTGGAGAAATAATTCATGCTACAATAAATGTTGGAGAGGCAAAATGGCTTCAGTCAACAGACTATAGGGAGCTAGGTTTTAGTTTCATGTCTTCTACAACCCTGCTTGGAGCCCAGCCTGTTGCTTAGTGTCCTATGTCTTCCAACTCCACACTATTTTTTTTTTTTAATAGAGACGGGATTTCACTATGTTGCCCAGGCAGATCTCAAACTCCCAGCCTTAAGTAATCCTTCCACCTCAGCCTCCCAAAGTGCTGGGATTATAGTTAGAGGCTGTACCTGGCCACCAACAGCCCAACACTAAACATCTTACTGTTAGCCCCTCACGCACAGATAAGGAATCCAGAAGACAGTACCAGAAGATCTTTGTTCAGATGTGAGTAGTTTCTGCAAATTCATGAAGAACTTACAGTCAACTGGATGTTCAGAAGGCATTCCTTTGTTCATTACAGTCACTCTTCACACATGGCAGGGGTGACTGAATTCTCTAACGTCCAGGCACCCTACACTGCTGTCCCATCTGAATTGGCAGAGAAATATCTCATCCCTGGACATTTTATCCCTCTCTCTAGGTGGATTAGTGACCTAAATATGAAAAATAATGAAGAAAGTCGGGGAGAATAGTTTTACAACTTTTGAGGGAGGGGAAGGAAACCTTTTAGCAAGTTATTAAAATTAAAAGCCATAGAAGGAAAGATTGAAAATTTAACGGCATCCAGATGAAAAGCTTCATTCATATGAATGACACTGTAAATAAAGTTGGAATACCTGGAAGAAGGAATTCTCCAATATATGTAATTGACAAATGATTAAAGGATATGAATTGGGCATCCTCAAAAGAGAAAACTTGAGACCAAGAAAAGTGAAAGGATGGTTCAATCTTAATGGCCCTATGGGATACGCAAAATAAAGCAAAAATAACATTGTTTTTCCGCATAAGATTGGCCTACTAGATATCAAGACACACTGTAAAGAGCTATAATAATGTAAAACATTTGGCACTTGACATGCAGAAATCAACAAATGGATCAATGAAAAAATAATGCAGACTCCAGACATGGATCTGGTATATACATATCCAAGTGTTTATTTTATAATAAAGGTAACATTTCAAATTAAGGAAGGAATAATGGATTATTCAGTAAATTATTTTGGGGCAATTAGGTATCTATTTCAGAAAAAATATTTTAAATAATACTGTCCACTCGCAAACACAAATACACAAATAATGCAGTATCGACAGATACAGAGGTATTAATAAGTAGTCCTCCTTGGGGAGTTATGATGAGGTGGCTATAGGATGGACAAGTGCTGAGATACAGCAAAAAACTCCCACACCTTCCCAGGATTATAGGATGGGGGAAGGGCAACCTAAACAAATTTACAGAAATTTGAATAGAATATTATGTGTCCCGGGAATTAGGAGAAGTTTTTTGTTGCTAGAAAAAAACAATGTGAAGAAGTTGAGTGAAGGAAGTTGAGGCTGCAAAGACAGGTGGAGTCCTGATCATGAATGGCATTTGGTATCAAACTGAGGGGTTTTTATTTGATCCCTTAGCCAAGGTAAGTCAGTGAAATTCTGTTTTATTTAATTAATGTATTTATTATTTGTAGAGACATGGTCTCCCTATGTTGCCCAGCTGGTCTTGAACTCCTGGGCTCAAGTGATCCTCCTGCCTCAGCCTCCCAAACTGCTGGGACTACAGGTCAGGCTTGGGCCACCATGCTGAGCTAATTATTATTATTATTATTATTTTTAATGGAGATAGGGTCTCGCTATGTAGCCCAGGCTGGTTTTGAACTCCTGAGCTCAAGCTATCCTCCCACCTTGGCCTCCCAAAATGCTGGGATTACAGGCATGAGCAACCATACCTGGTCTGTTTGTTTTAATTAGTGGAGTGAACATATCTTGTGTACATTGGATGGAGGTAAAATTGGAAGCAAGGAAGGAGGAGAAGAAAAATTACTGAAACAGTTTAATGAGAATGCAGAAGGAAAATGCTACGTTTTTTAGGTAGGGAAACCAAGGAATCATTCACTCAAATAGTCAAGAAATATTTCTGAAGACTGGCTGGGTGCGGTGGCTCACGCCTGTAATCCCAGGACTTTGGGAGGCTGAGGCGGGCGGATCATGAGGTCAAGAGATGGAGACCATCCTGGCCAACATGGTGAAACCCTGTCTCTACTAAAAATACAAAAATTAGCTGGGTGTGGTGGCGCATGCCTGTAGTCCCAGCTACTTAGGAGGCTGAGGTGGGAGAATCACTTGAACCCAGGAGGCACAGGTTGCAGTGAGCCAAGATTGCGCCACTGCACTCCAGCCTGGAGACAGAGCAAGACTCCATCTCAAAAATAAAATGAAATGAAATAAATAAAATAAAATTTCTGAAGACCAGTGTAGTGTCAGTTACAGTGCTAGGCTCTGGAAATACGAATGTAAATCAAAAATAATATTCTAAGGCCCCCCCCAACTATCTGAATGGACTTTCTCCTCAGCCAGGGCTCTTTTAAAATGTAACCTGAGAGACTGGTTCAGGCCATGACTGAAAGTGGGAGTCAGACATGCCTCATTATACCTTTCTGGCATTGACATCAACATAGACTGTAAGTCTGATAAGAAATATTTTACAACCTGTTCTCTCTGAAGCCTACTACCTGAAAGCTTCCTCTGCAAATAAGAACTTGAGTCTCCACGATCCTTAACCCAGATATTCCTTTCTCTTGATCCCAGGTCTTTAGATAAACTCAACCAATTGTCAACCAGGGCTGAGTGTGGTGGCTTATGTCTGTAATCCCAGCAGTTTGAGTGGCTGAGGTGGGCAGATCACTTGAAACCAGGAGTTTGAGGCTGGCCTGGCCAACATGGTGAAACCCCATCTCTACCAAAAATGCAAAAATTAGCTAGGCGTGCTGGTGCATGCCTGTAGTCCCAGCTACTTGGAAGGCTGAGGTGTGAGGATCACTTGAATCTGGGAGGGAGAGGTTGCAGTGAGCTGAGGTCATGCCACTGCACTCCAGCCTGGGCGACAGAGTGAGTTCCTGTCTCTAAATAAATAAATAAATAAATAAAAATAAAAAATACAATAACAACTGTCAACCAGGAAATTAAAAATCTACCTAGATTTTTTAAAAAAGAATAATCTTCGGCTGGGCATGCTGGCTCACGCCTGTAATGCCAGCACTTTGGGAGGCCGAGGCAGGCAGATCACGAGGTCAGGAGATCGAGACCATCCTGGCTAATGTGGTGAAACTCCGTCTCTACTAAAAATACCAAAGTTAGCCGGGCATGGTGGTGGGCGCCTGTAGTCCCAGCTACTTGGGAGGCTGAGGCAGGAGAATGGCGTGAACCCAGGAGGTGGAGCTTGCAGTGAGCCGAGATCACACCCCTGCACTCCAGCCTGGGGGACAGAGCAAGACTCTGTCTCAAAAAAAAACAAAAAACAAACAAACAAAAAGAAAACAAATAATCTTCTCTTGTACAATTTTTGATAAATAAGATATGGAATGAGAAACTGAACTGTTGCTTTCGTAGGTAAATGAGAGTCTGAGTTTCCTCAGCTCCAAAGAGAAAGGGCATTTTGCTCCTCGCAGCTGAAAGGCACCCCTGGGTGACCAGGGGCCTTGTGGGAGTGTCTGTGAGTTTCACCCACCCATCATGACATGAAGCGCAGCAGCCCTACAGGGAACCCCCAACAAAATTAGTTTTAAAAAGGCTCATCCAGGAAGCACATATGGGAGCTCCAGGTTTTGAGCCCTCTGAGAGGTGCTAGATCTTCTGAGAGATAAATTGAGACACATAAGAGGGCAACGATGACTCAGTGGTGACACTGTGGAGTCCTGCCTGCAACCAGCACGCTTCCACCCACTCCACAAAAGCCCTAGGCCACAGCTCAGTTCCTCCTTTAAAAAGTATTGAGAAACGAATAATCTAAGTATGAGGAGAAAACAAGGAGAATGACCCCCTTTGGGCACTCCATCAGTATTATGATGGCTCTACTTATTAGAGTTTATGTGAAATTGAAGTATTATGGTGTTTGTGCACATTTACATTAAGGAAAAAGAGCCCTAAGGTTGACCTGCAAACTATAGAGTTCCTAAGTTCTCCTTTTCTTTGTTTTATTTTCTGTCTGACTTACATCTGCTGTTACTTTTCTACTGAGATTAAAAACCACTGATTTTTTTTTTTTGAGATGGAGTCTCACTCCATCATGCAGGCTAGAGTGCAGTGGCACGGTCTCAGCTTACTGCAACCTCCGCCTCCTGGGTTTAAGTGATTCTCTTGCCTCAGCCTCCCGAGTAGCTGGGATTACAGGCATCCGCCACCATGCCTGCCTATTTTTTCTATTTTTAGTAGAGACGGGGTTTTGCCACGTTGGCCAGGCTTGTCTCAAACTCCTGATCTCAGGTGGTCCACCCACCTTGGCCTCCCAAAATGCTGGGATTACAGGCATGAGTCACAGTGCCTGGCCTAAAACCACTTTTTGATCTAAACTTTTTTTTTTCAACCCAGTGCATTTGTATTTATCTCATGACTAAAGTTCAGAAGTAAAAGCTATGGGATTGTTTGTGTGTATGTGTGTATATGTGTGTGTGTATATATTTTAAAGGCTTTTACAATAGATGTATATAATTTTAATTGGTAGTTAAATTCATTTTAACTTCACTCTAGCACACCTGACTTTTCCTCTTGAGATGTAAATTTTGCTAATTGATTTTTCGCTTAAGAGTTGTTTCCTTCAATATGCAAATTTAGTATTATTTAGCTAAAACTGCCTACGGTAATAAAATGGGTTATCAAGAATTTAAAAGTCTAAGGAAAAAAAAAATAGGTCTTATGAATCTGTAAGATGTACTTCTATTGGTATGCCTAATATGTCTATGTATTTATGTGTTGTGTATATAATATTTTACTACTAAAAAGATATAAAAGAGCTTGCATTAATTAAGTGGTTTAAAGAAAAATGAAAGTGCTTAAATCAAATACTTTATCAAAAAAAAAAAGACTAGTCAAATATTTTTCAAGTTCATGTGAGATGGGATAATTCCTTTGACCCCTTTCATGGGTGGGAACTGGAGTGGCTGGTTTCATTCAGCCTGCTGCTATCCACTCCTTGCAAGAGGGATCATGCATGGAAGTGAGTGCAGGAACTGGAGCGAACAAACGCTGGAACTGGCTAGTTGCTCCTCTCTGGCAGGAGCAGGCTCTGTGTGGGCCCTGCAGCAGCATCCAAGTGTATTACAATCAATGCTCTTTCAGCTCTGCTGTCTGGAGATGGCCAAGTGCCAACTAGCTCAGTGGAGGGTCAGGGTGGCAGCAGCTGTCCTTTTGGCACTTGGGTTCTTGTCTGACATCCAGGAAGAATCAGGTCACACAAATGGATTGAAGGGTAGTGTACAAGGAGGATTTTACTGGGTAATGGAAGTGGCTCTCAGCGGGATGGGGAGTTGGAAAGGGGATGGTGTGGGAAGAAGGTGATCTTTCCCTGAAGCCTGGCTGTCTCTGGCTGGGACCCTCTCTGAAGCCGCAGTGTCTGAAGTTTGTTGTGTCTATCCATAGTCTCGAATGTTCAGTTGCTTCTCTGCTTGCCACTCAGCTGCTTGTATTCCCACCACTCAGCTGCTTGTGTTGCTCTGCCAGTTGAAGATGTTTTTTCTTTTCTTTTTTTTTCTTTCCTGTTTTGTTTTTTATTTTTTCTTTAGCAACTGAAGTCTTTTTATGGGCACAGGATAGGGGTGTGGCAGGCCAAAAAGGCAATATTTGGGTGGAAAAACAGGGTCAGCTGTTTTCCCTTAGGGCCATGGTCTAGGCTGAATGGTGGGGTTTAGCCCTGAGCCCAGCCCTTCTGTATCACATGTGACTTAAGTAAAATCTTTAATAAATAAGCTTGCTTTAAAATTGTTGGTGAAATAATACTAGAAATGTCTTAAGAATTGTTAGTATTTTTGTTTGCATTTATTGATCAAGTGGTTTCATGCTTTATTCCTGCAGAATGCTATAAGATTTACCATAAGGGTTGTAAAACTATAAAACCCAGCCCAAAACTGAATGATCTTTGCTTGTATAATTTTTGATAAATAAGACACAAAACATTGTTGGTTTAATGAAAACAGCTAAATCCTGAGTTATTGGTAAAAACACCCTTATATTAAACCTTAAGCTTCGTACTTAAACACCTGAAATTCACAGCTATAAAAATAATTAACAGAGAATCAACTTGAAGTGATGGCTATCACTGTTTTCATAAATAACCTAGGTAAACTATTAGATAAATTAATCAAGTAAATGTGTAGACTAAATGCTTATAAACAAACTTGTCATAAAATTTAGAATCTAAAGTCATATTAAATAATAGATATTAATTGAATATCTGGGTAATTTACAATTTAAAAATTATAGGAAACCTTTTTTTAAATATTCTTATTAAAAGGTAAATATGGTAGATGTGGCGGCTCACATCTGTAATCCCAGCACTTTGAGAGGCTGAGGCAGGTGGATCATGAGTTCAGGAGTTCAAGGCCAGCCCGGCCAAGATGGTGAAACCGTGTCTTTACTAAAAGTACAAAAATTAGCCAGGCGTAGTGGCGGGTGCCTATAATCCCAGCTACTCAAAAGGCTGAGGCAGATAATTGCTTGAACCCAGGAGGTGCAGGTTGCAGTGAGCCGAGATTACGCCACTGCACTACAGCCTGGGTGACACAGCGAGATTCTGTCTCAAAAAAAAAAAAAAAAAAAATTTAAAAAAATTTAAAAAAAGGTAAATACCTTTGTCTAATTCAAAGCTTATTTAAGGTTATGCATAAAACAATGTAAACAGAACTAGGAAATATGAGATGTAAGGAAAGCTACAGATATAAAGAGTTATTTTTGGAAAAGAAAGTAAAAAGGAAAAAAATTTTTATATGAGAATCTTGTATGGTAAATTTTTCCTAAAATAAGATTACTGGTTTTTCAAGAAACAGGGATCTTTAGGACAAAACAAACAGTCTAAGCATGTTGTAAATGGTCTATGTAAGTCATAACAAGGTTAGTAAAAAGGAATTTAATTTTTTTAAAGGGGTTATGTAATTCAGTTGGCTGTGATTAAGAAGAAATTATAATAGTCTTTCTAGAGATGGGTCTTCGATATTAATATCAATGAAAAGAGTTGAACTCTGTAAAATATTTGAAGAGTCTTATTCTGAGCAAAATATGAGTGACCATGGACTGTGACATAGCCCTCAGGAGGTCCTGAGAACATGTGCCCAAGGTGGTTGGAGCGCAGCTTGGTTTTATACATTTTAGAAAGGCATGAGACATCAATCCAATACATTTAAGAAATACATTGGTTTGGTCCAGAAAGATGGAACAACTCAAAGTGGGGGCTTCCAGGTTATAGGTGAATTTAAACATTCTCTGGTTGACAGTCAGTTGAGTTTGTCTAAAGACCTGGTATAGATAGAAAGGGAATGTTCAGGTTAAGATAAAGATACTGGAGACCAAAGTTCTTTTGAAGTCTTATAGTAGCTGCCCTTAGAGACAATAGGTGACAAATGTTTCCTATTCAGATCTTAATCTCTTTAGGATTGGGAGGGTCTGGAAGAAGAAGATCTAGCTATGTTAATAGAGATTCTTTACAGATGCAAATTTTCCACCACAAAGAACAGCTTTGCAGGACCGTTTCAAAATATGGCAAAGAAACACGTTTTAGGGTAAAATATTTTGATTTTCTTCTTTGTCTCTTAATGTTATGCCAGAGTCAAGTTGGAAAATAAATCATGATATATAGGGTTAAATAAAACCTATCTGAGGGCATGACTCCACAGACCCCTTAGATAGGAATTTGGGCATAAAATAATAAAAATAAATTTTTTAGTTTATTATTATTTATCAAAAATTATTGTCTTATTTATCAAAAATTATACAAGCAAAGATCATTCTTTCTTGGGCTGGGTTTTATATAAATAAATAAATGTTTAAATAAATAAAAAATGTTTAAATAAATAAAAAAGTCAGAGCTTAGTACTCATTAACAAAACTACACTAATACAAAACTAAATAATTGGTTAAAACAAGATTTTATTTAAAATATTGACTTACTCTTTAATGCAAGAAGTTTTTAATTCTTAAATTCTATAATCTATCTCTTTGACACTCTTCAGATTGATATCTCAGAAGTTCAGCTCTTTCTCTTTTGAAAAGGTCTTGGATGATTAATCTCTCCTTTGCCTTTTATTTGGCTCCTGTAACTTTTTATTAATTATCTAAAGTAAGGGAGATAATCTTTTTTTTTTTGAAAATAGGCAAATAAATATCTTTGGACCTGCCTTTTTTTATTCTGCATGTGGGAACTAGTAAGATTGCCCGAGCCCACAAAGCAGAGTAGAAGCTAGAGTGCTTGCTAGTCATGACAAATCCTCTACTTCATAGCCCTTTGTGGAGCATTTATTGGGATTGATGGCAAAAGACGGTAAGTACTTCCCAATGACAATGACTGAACTAGAGAATTTCCACCTGGGAGGCATTTATTGCCTTACTAGGGAATGTTAATTGAAGCCACCCCTATGCTAATGGGTTTCATTTGTTTGTTTGTTTGTTTTTGAGAAAGAGTCTCCCTCTGTCACCCAGGCTGCAGTGCAGTGGCACCATCTTGGCTCATTGCAACCTTCACCTCCCAGATTCAAGTGATTCTTGTGCCTTAGCCTCCCGAGTAGCTTGAATTATAGGCATGTGCCACCATGCCTAGCTAATATTTGTATTTTTTTTTTTTTGAGACTGAGTTTCGCTCTTGTCACCCAAGCTAGAGTGCAATGGCATGATCTCCAGTCACTGCAACCTCTGCCTCCTGGGTTTGGAATTACAAGTGCCTGCCATCACGCCTGGCTAATTTTTGATTTTTAGTAGAGATGGGGTTTCACCATGTTGGCCAAGCTGATCTCAAACTCCTGACCTCAGGTAATCCACCCACTTCTGCCTCCCAAAGTGCTGGGATTACAGATGTTAGCCACCACGCCCGACTAATTTTTGTATTTTTAGTAGATACGGGGTTTTGAATTCCTGGCCTCATGTGATCCACACCCTATGCTAATAGAAATAATGGTCCCCAAAATAGTTCCATGCTAAAATAAAAATGGTTTATATAGAATCTTGCTACCTTGGGATATAAGGAGGAGATACTGATAAGCGGGGAGCCCCTTTCTTAGGACTAATTCTGACTCTGTGAGGAGCTGCTAGATTCTACAGTGCCTGATAGACAGTTCTCATGAGCTGCTTGATTTGTGAATGGCATTTCCAAGGTAAACAAACATCCTGTTTGAAAGCTGCTTCTCTGCCTAAAGAAGGGTCAAGAAAATCCTTTTCTTTTTGACTTATTTGGGTGAATATGTTTTTTGTTTGTTTGTTTTTGAGACAGAGTCCTGCTCTGTCACCCAGGCTCTAGTGCAGTGACGCCATCTCGGCTCATTGCAGCCTCCATCCCAGGGGGTCAAGCAATCCTCACACCTCAGCCTCCCGGTAGCTAGGACTATAGGTGCATGCCACCATGCCCAGCTAACTGTTTGTTTTTTTTGAGACGGAGTTTCACTTTTGTTGCCCAGGCTGGAGTGCAATGGCATGATCTCGGCTCCCTGTAACCTCTGCCTCCAGGGTTCAAGCTATTCTCCTGCCTCAGCCTCCTGAGTAGCTGAGATTATAGGCATGCACCACCTCACCCAGCTAATTTTGTATTTTTAATAGAGACAGGGTTTCACCATGTTGGTCAGGCTGGTCTCGACTTCCTGACCTCAGATGATCCACCTGCCTGGGACTCCCACAAGTTCTGGGTTTTCAGGCATGAGCCACTGCACCGGCATAATTTTTATATTTTTTGTAGAGATGGGGTTTTGCCTTGTTGCCCAGGCTGGACTCAAGCGATCCTCCTGCCTTGGCCTCCCAAACTGCTGGGATTACAGGCGTGAGCCACTGCGCCCAGCCGGGAGAAGTATGTTTTTGTAAGCAAATTTACCTTTCCATCTAGGTTCTTCAAACTTTGGATTGTAGTTTTATTACAATACAGTTATTTGGATAAGTTCAGTAAGTCTTTTGAAACAGAACAATTGAAGACACTCGTTATATTACCAAGACTTTAACTAAAGTAGCTTTTTTTTTTTTTGAGATGGAGTCTTGCTCTGTCGCCTGGGCTGGAGTGCAGTGGCACAATCTCAGCTCAGCAGCCACAACCTCTGCCTCCCGGGTTCAAGTCATTCTCCTGCCTCAGCCTCCTGAGTAGCTGAGATTACAGGAGCGTGCCACCACGCCCAAATAATTTTTGTATTTTTAGTAGAGATGGGGTTTTACCATATTGGCCAGGCTGGTCTTGAACTACTGACCTTGTGATCCACCCTCCTTGGCCTCCCAAAGTGCTGGGATTACAGGCATGAACCACCACGCCCAACCAAAGTAGCATATTTTTAAGTAAAGTTCCAGCAAAGCCAACTTAAAAGGAGCCTATATGGCCAATCAATTCTTGCTGCATGTTATGCAAATAATCAGCCTAGTATAATAAGCCTAAAACTTACTTTGCACACAAATTTTGTTGTAGTATAATTTCTCCTTAATAGAAAAAAAGAGGCTAGAGAAATTGTTTCAAAGGAAAAGTGTAACAGTTAATACTAGATTTCAGACCTAGCTTTTGCTTTTTTGAGTTCAGTTTGAATTATTATTTCTTGACTACAATAATCCTCTAGAGATACCAGATGATAATTTTTCTTCATATTTTTAGCTGGTGCCCTAATGGAATAAGTTTCTTTTTCTGTTCTGACACACAAATACTCTTTTGATTGTGAAACTATAAACGTTATTTCTTTCTCCTTGTTTTATTGCCAAGGAAACCAAAATCATGGTATTCTGAAGACCAGAGATGTGAATCTCCCTCATTTGGCATCCCACTGGGCCCCAGTGTGTTTTTCACTGCAAACGCCCTGCTGCTAAAACTATATAACGACCCTTCCTCTAGGCCCAGGGTTGTGCAAGAGTTGGGCACATGAGATTGTAAGAGCCGGTTTTGAGGGCTAAAGTTAGGTCAAGGTCAAACCCTCCAAATCAAGGAGAGGTACAAAGATGCCTAAACAGCTGGTAAAACAAGGAACTTTGCCTTCTAAACGATTATGTGTCACTGTAGCATCCACCCCAAACATAAATAACTTTTTTTTTTTTTGAGATGGAGTCTGGCACTGTCGTCTGGGCTAGAATGCAATGGCGTGATCTCGGCTCAGCCTCCTGAGTAGCTGGGATTACAGGCATGCACCACCTTACCCAGCTAATTTTGTATTTTTAATAGAGGTGGGGTTTCACCATGTTGGTCAGGCTGGTCTCAAACTCCTGACCTCAGATGATCCACCCGCCTTGGCCTCCCAAAGTGCTGGGATTACAGGCATGAGCCACCACACCCGGCCAATAAATTTTTGCTTCCTGTAAAATTAAAGGAAAATATTTACTAACAGGATAAAGATACCTTACAACAAAGCCTCCTGGGTATAATTATCCCAGTTATGAGTTGAGAGCATAAATCCCTCTGTCTCTCATATATATACATATACATATTTAAAATATTTTCTCAGAACATTGCCAATGTTTTATACAGCTAATTGCTGTAAGTCTATAAAACCAAGCTTACAGTAGCTCAACACATAGAAGTTGAAATAAGTCAGTGTTGCAACTTTGCCTTTAGGTTTTTGTTTGTTGGCGTTTTACTTAAAATAATAATTTAAGAGGTAATGAATGCCTGTCCACATCCATTCCTATCTGGCCTAGAACAATTAATTGGCTACAAATCTTTTGACTTTTTTTTTTTTTTTTGAAACGGCGTTTCCCTCTCGTTGCCCAGGCTGGAGTGCAATGGCACAATCTCGGCTCACTGCAACCTCCGCCTCCCGGGTTCAAGTGATTCTCCTGCCTCAGCCTCCTGAATAGTTGGGATTATAGGCATGCACCACCGCGCTAGGCTAGTTTTGTATTTTTAGTAGAGATGGGGTTTCTCCATGTTGGTCAGGCTGGTCTCGAACTCTTGACCTCAGGTGATCCACCTGCCTCATCCTCTGAAAGTGCTGGGATTACAGGTGTGAGCCACCACGCCTGGCCAGTCTTTTGACTCTTAAGGCCCTCAGCCATAGGAAGTCCCACCAAGGGACAGGATGGATGGGGGGCAGGCAGCCATGCCACCCTGGCAATGCTATGGGACAAAATAAAGATTTGATGGCCTTTGATGTTGCCTCTGGTAAATATTGGCCAGAAGGGGGAGAATGTAAACCAAAAATAAAATTCTAAAGCCCTCCAACCATCTGAATGTACTTTCTCCTCAGCCATGGCTCTTTTAAAATTTAACCTGAGAGACTGTTTCAGACCATGATGGGAAGTGGCAGTGAGACATGCCTCTTTATATGTCTCTGACATTAACATCAGCACAGACTTTAAGTCTGATAAAAAACATTTTACAACCTATTCTCTCTGAAACCTACTACCTAAGGCTTCCTCTGTAAATAAGAATGTGGGTCTCCACAATCCTTTGTCTTAACCTAGACATTCCTTTCTGTTGATCCCAGGTTTTTAGATAAACTCAACCAATTGTCAACTAGGAAAATTTTAAATCTACCTATAAGCTGGAAGCACCCCCCCCCGCCACACACACACCCACAGCTTTGAGTTGTCTCACCTTCCTGGACCAAACCAATGTATTTCTTTTTCTGGTTTTTTTTTTTTTTTTTTTTTTGGAGCAGAATCTTGCTCTGTCGCCCAGGCTGGAGTGCAGTGGCACAATCTCGGCTCATTGCAACCTCTGCCTCCCAGGTTCCATTGATTCTTGTGCCTCAGCCTACCTGGTAGCTGGGATCACAGGCACATGCCACCATGCCTGGTGAATTTTTATATTTTTAGTAGAGACAGGGCTTTGCCATGTTGGCCAGGCTGGTCTTAAACTCCTGGCCTCAAGCAACCTGCCCACCTCAGCCTCCCAAAGTGCTGAGATTGCAAGCGTGAGGCACATCGCCTGGCCATATTTCTTAAATATACTTGATGGAATTATCATGTCTCCCTAAAATGTATAAAACTAAGCTGCACCCCGACCATCTTGGGCACAGGTTCTCGGGACATCCTGAGGGCTGTGTCACAGGCCATGTTCACTCATATTTGGCTCAGAATAAATCTGTTCAAATATTTTACAGAGTTTGACTCTTTTCATAGAGTCAACTGCGAACAAGACAAATTATCTCAGGTTGAGCATACTGTAGTTCATATGACAGACAACGGAATAATCAATAAGCATTTACTAGAGGCAGCATAATAATGTTTTAATGCAGGTTTCTATTTAGCACTTATCAGATTCTGTATTCAAAGATTGCAAACAGAAATCTTCTCAGGGCATTGAATTAATGAACGAGGGGGCAGGGATAATCCGCGAGGGTGTTGTGGTAGAAGGGAGGAAACCAGGGTGTGTTTGCCCTTCCTAAAAATCTTCAAATAATGATAATGATGATAATTAGATTTTGTGCAGAAATTTGACCTATATGACATTAATATATATATATATATAAAATATGTATATATATCACTTTTCAAACATATATATCTATGTTTGGAAAGTGCTTATTTTTTTTTAAGAGGGAGTCTTCCTCTGTCACTCAGGCTGGAGTACATTGGCATGATTTTAGCTCGCTGCAACCTCCATCCCCCGGCTCAAAGGATTGTCATGCCTCAGCCTCTGAATAGCTGGGATTATAGGCGTGTGCCACTACACCCGGCTAATTTTTATATTTTTAGTAGAGATGGGGGTTTCACCATGTTGGCCAGGCTGGTCTTGAACTCTGGGCCTCAAGTAATCTGCCTGCCTCAACCTCCCAAAGTGCTGGGATTACAGGCATGAGCCACCAGGCCCGGCCAGCGGTTAGCTTAAAAATGGCACAAAGTAAAAACATAATAAATATTCTATATTGTTACAATTTAGTGAAATAAGTTTTGTGATGTGAAAGAAGCAGACAAGTAGCTGAAATTCAGTTTGAGAAAATATAAATTTATTGAATAGTCAGTTGACATAAAATCATCAACAAAATGTGTTGAAAGCCAATTTGCTGAATCACTGATTTGCTAAATTCACTGGTTGTGTCATGCTTTAATAGTAATGATAAATAGCTTTATCAAACATGTTTACTTTTGGTCATGAAGAAGGCAAATGCTACATTTTGAAGTAGGGAAACCAAAGGACTAAACTTGCTTTTGGACATTAAGTTAAAGGAACTTTTAACATTCATTGTATCCAATGAATTCACTGTATCTAAAAAGTGGAGAAAAATGTCCCCAAAAGCTGGGAATTTCCTGCCCCCAACCCTGAAAAAAAAAAAAAGAACACTTAAGGAAAACAAGATCATTTTACAGAACACTAGAATCTTACACACCTGTTGCTAATGATGTCTTTTTCGTTTTAACCAGATAACCATTAAAATCAAATTGCCATGTTGATAACTTTGTTTTGGTCAAAGTGTTTTTTTTTTTTCCAGAGTCACTTGGAACTCTTCTGTGGCATCTGAAGCAGATGGATGAAGCCAAGAGGGCTGAGAGTATCTTAGCACCTAGAAATGGACAAGGCTGGTTATTAGAACAAAGATTTCGCAGGTGGTGAGTCTCAAAGGCGAAGCTGAATGGTAGTATAATTTTTTTTAACTTTAATTATTAAAAAATATTTTTTGGAGGGGATAGAGTCTTGCTCTGTCACCCAGGCTGGAGTGCAGTGGCACTATCTCAACTCACTGCAACCTCCGACTCCCAGGTTCAAGCGATTCTCATGCCTCAGCCTCCTGAGTAGCTGGGATTACAGGCATGTGCCACCATACCTGGCTAATTTTTGTATTTTTAGTAGAGACGGGGTTTTGCCATGTTGGTCAGACTGGTCTCGAACTCCTGACCTGAAGTGATCCATCTGTCTTGGCCTCCCAAAATTCTGGGATTACAGATGTGAGCCACCACTCCCGGCCTGAATGGGAGTTTAATAGTAGTTAGGTCATGAAACTCCCTGCCAGGCATTCTAATACTTTCTGACTTTTCTTTGCAGGTGATAATTAGGAGTTATGTATATATTTTTGTTTTGTTTTGTTTTGATACAGAGTCTCGCTCTGTCCGCAGGCTGGAGTGCAGTGGCAGGATCTCAGCTCACTGCAAGCTCCGCCTCCCGGGTTCACGTCATTCTCCTGCCTTAGCCTCCCAAATAGCTGGGACTACAGGCACCCGCCACCATGCCCAGCTAATTTTTTGTATTTTTAGCAGAGATGGGGTTTCACCGTGTTAGCCAGGATGGTCTCGATCTCCTGACCTCGTGATCCGCCTGCCTTGGCCTCCCAAAGTGCTGGGATTACAGGCGTGAGCCACCTCACCCAGCCGGGAGTTATGTATTTTTAAAAGTTCACCAGAACGTTGATTTTCAGAGACTGCATTTGTGCTATTCACAGCTGCATTGCAGGTCTCAATACATAGCACTCAGTATAAGCTGGGCCCTTACTGTTTCGAGATATTTTGAAAAAGCATTAAGGACTCAGTGGACATCCACCAAAGCCGAGCTTGATAAAGAATCTGGCCCAGGGCCGGGTGTGGTGGCTCACTCCTGTAATCCCACCATTTTGGGAGGCCGATGCGGTTGGATCACGTGGTCAGGAGTTCGAGACCATCCTGGCTAACAGTGAAACCCTGTCTCTACTAAAAATGCAAAAACAATTAGCCGGGCGTGGTGGTGGGCACCTGTAGTCCCAGCTACTCAGGAAGCTGAGGCAGGAGAATTGCTTGAACCCGGGAGGTGGAGGTTGCAGTGAGCCGAGATCATGCTACTGCACTCCAGCCTGGGCAACAGAACAAGACTCTGTCTCAAAAAAAAAAAAAAAAAAAGGAAAGAATCTCACACCTGTAAGTAACCCTGCACTTTGGGAGGCTGAGGTGGGCGGATCACCTGAGGTCAAGAGTTGGAGACCAGCCTGGCCAACATGGTGAAGCCCTGTCTACTAAAAATACAATTAGCTGGGTGTGGTGGCTTGCGCCTGTAATCCCAGCGCTTGGGAGGCCAATGTGGGTGGATCACTTGAGCTCAGGAGTTCGAGACCAGCCTCAGCAAAGTTGCGTAAACCTAGTCTCTACAAAAAATACAAAAATTAGCTGGGTTTGGTGGCACGTGCCTGTAATCCCAGCTACTCGCGAGACTGAGGCAGGAGAATTGCTTGAACCTGGGAGACGGAGCTTACAGTGTGCCGAGATCCTGCCACTGTACTCCAGCCTGGGTGACAGAGCAAGACTCGGTCTCAAAAAATAAACAATAAATCAACAACCACAAAGTGGGCCCGAATTACTGGGAAGACAAAAAAGCCAAAGAACTCAGCATAGGCCCAATCTAATTTTGGTTTGCTCTACTCTGTCAGTCGTTGATATTCTCCAAGACTTCCAGCTCCCTAAATATTTCTTCAACTACCCCAAAGCATCTGGCACTGCTTGAAAGGACCTGCTGGAGTCCCAGGATGAAAGGAGGTTATGTTAACCATCCTTGCGCGGAAATGAAGAAAACCACGAGTTGTTCCTCCTGCTTTTTCCTGTTTTTTTTTTTGTTACAGAGGCGCGGTCCACCCTGGAATGAAGTGAGAAACCGAAATCATTTGGGGCTGTTTCCTTCGGGCAAGTCAGCCATTACCTTGCCCAATTCAAACTTTATTTTCACCTGCTTTAATTCCTGCTAGTTATTTTCCTCTTCTTAGAGTGTGACCTCAGGTAAATTAGCTAATCTCTCTGTGCTTCAGTAGTCACCTGTATAATAATATATATCTCCGTAAGGCACTGTAAGATTTAGGTAAGATAATGTGAAAACTCTGTTCTTTGGGCCGGCCATATAATGAGTCCTCATAAATTGTAGCAATTAGTTTAAGTAGAACGAAGAATATATGTATCACTCTGAATTAAGATGGATTAATATAAAACAGTTGTCGAGGATGAGCTGCATTTTCCAAACCTGGAGGACAAAAAACCCTCCAAGTGTTATTACCTTATTCCACGCATTTGGGAAAGTGCAATGTCCTAGAGTTGTGAAAAAAGCAGAAAAGCCCACAGTTTCCTTGTCTGTAATATGGAGGTTTTGGTATCTCATAGGGTGGTTTTTAGAATAAGATGGATTAGCAAATGGTTTAATGTTTATAAAACATTAGTTTTATATCTTAGAATGTCCTTATTCAGTGTTAATCTCTGGCCACTCCTGCCTCCAATCTCAGTATTCTGTAAGCAATTATATATCAGGTGATGTGGATCTTCTGTGAGCCTGACAAGGCTTCCGTCCTCACAGAGCGTGCAGTCTATAAATGTGAAAGTGATGGCCACAGGCAGGAGGTTCAAGGTCAGACTGCCTGGGTCAGAGGCTCACTCTGTGGTCTAAACCTTTCTGCCCCCGCCCCGTCTTCAAGTCTAAGTAGGATTAAAATAAGATGCACATTATAAGGGTGTTGTAGGGATTAAATAAGCAAATTGTTTTCACTGGGTGCTCATTGAGTGAATGGGATTTGAAAAGTTAGGTAAAGCCATCAAGAGGTGTGTCTAGGGCAAGGCTGTGCCTAGGGTGGGGCTGTGTCTGGGGCGGAGCTGTGTCTAGGGTGTGTGAGGGAGGGCGTCTCAGGGTTATGTTTGATGATTGCTGCTTCAGAGTTAATCACTTTATCATTCAGAACCTGGACTAGAGATTCATCTTAACTTCCAATGGTGAGTTTCTGTGTTGGAGACCAAAGCATGTTTCTTTTGCAGGAGGCTCCTTACCTAATGCATTAGTGTTTTGTATTAATAGATGTTTGGGCTTTCACTTTTTTTTTTTTTCTTTTGAGACAGGGTGTTACTTAGTTGCCCCAGCTGGAGTTGGGGAATCTTGGCTCACTGCAACCTCTGCCTCCTGGACTCAAAGCTATATTCTCCAGCCTCAGCCTCCCAAGTAGCTGGGACCACAGGCATGCACCACCACACCTATCTAATTTTGGGTTTTTTGTAGAGACAGGGTTTTGCTATGTTGCCCAGGCTGGTCTCAAACTCCTGAACTCAAAGCAATCTGCTCACCTCAGCCTCACAAATTGCTGGGATTACAGGCATGAGCCCCACCATGCTAGGCCTGACTTTCACCTTTTAAAAGTTCAAGCTTATAGGCTGGGAACAGCTGATTTCATCAGAGTAATTGTGTGTGGTTGCTGTATGGTAGAATTTGGTATAGGACTTAACTAGAGGCTCAGGTATTTAAATCTTAACCCATCATAGCATTAAGAGAGACTTTATATTTTAGAGATACATATGGATGTATTTTTGGGTGAATGACATGTCTGAGATTCACTTCAAAATAATGAGGGTGGGGTGTCAAGGAGATAAAATTGGCCAGGTATTGCTATGTATTAAATTTCAGTGATAGGATCATCAGGCTAATTATATGCTTCCGTCTACTTTCCTGTATGGTTAAATGTAAACAGGATGAATACTGAAAACAAAAACGTCCTCAAAGCAAAAGAGCTATACTGGAAGAATTGTAGAAATGGCCCTAGGCATTTTTTTCCCTTTTGTTCACAGATTTGATATTTCATGAAATTCAGAAATAATTTGGAGCTTTTCAAACCTGGGATATGGAAGAAACTGACGCTCCTGTTCTCTGGGAAGGTGGGCTTGCAAAATATGGGGATTCTGGATTTCTTTTTCTAGATGAGCCCTGGTTGAGAGAAGTCTCTGGTTAGTTCCAGCGGTGCCTTGTACCTTAATACGTTGTGTTTAATGAGTAATAACCTAAGTCAAAGGTGCCCCAATAATATACGGTGGGCCCAGAAGTACACTGGGCCCATCACTATGTTTCAGAGGCAAGAATCTGCATCAAAGAGCCCTGGAAGCAATCATGGCTCAGCTGTGACGCCTTTAGAACATGAAGTCCTCCAAGAAGATGCCATAGGAATGGCCTCCATCCCAGGGCCTGGAAAGCAGCCAGAGACAAGGAGAGTGGCCCAGGAGGGCAGTGGCAGTCAGTGCTACACTGTGGCCTGTCAGTCTCAGAGCCAGGATTTAAACACTGGTAGGCAGGCTCCAGAGGCCCTGCTCCTCGCTGTGGGTCAATGGCCAT
This sequence comes from Pongo pygmaeus, assembly GCF_028885625.2. Taxonomy (NCBI): domain Eukaryota; kingdom Metazoa; phylum Chordata; class Mammalia; order Primates; family Hominidae; genus Pongo; species Pongo pygmaeus. The sequence goes on from NC_072381.2 coordinate 62,574,123, forward strand.
ACAAAGCAAGTTGGTTTGGTTGCTGTTTTTACTATAGGAACTGAGTGTTTATTGTAAAAAACTTATGTTTTTTACAAGTGTTACATGTGCACATTTGCTTTTTAGAAATGTTGGGAAGTTTTTATATTGGATCATGGCATTGGGAACAATATGCTACTATGAACATAAGTGTACAAATTGCTGTTCAAGTCCATGCTTTCAATGATTGTGGGTATTTACCCAAAAGTGGAATTGCTGAATCATATAATAATATTTATTTTTTTGAGAAACCACCATAATGTTTTTTCTTTTTTTTTCTTTTTTTCTTTTTTTTTTTAAGACAGAGTCTCACTCTGTCACCCAAGCTGGAGTGCAGTGGCGTGATCTTGGCTCACTGCAACCTCTGCCTCCCAGGTTCAAGTGATTCTCCTGCCTTGGCCTCCTGAATAGCTGGGATTACTGGTGCACACCACCATGCCTGGCTAATTTTGTGTTTTTAGTAGAGATGGGGTTTTGCCATGTTGGCCAGGCTGGTCTCGAACTCCTGACCTTAGGTGATCCATCCACCTCGGCCTCCCAAAGTGCTGGGATTACAAGCATGAGCCACCACACCTGGCCCACCATACTGTTTTTCATGTGGCCACACCATTTTACATTTTCAGTGTTCAGGTGCTTCAATTTCTTCACAGCCTTGATAACACTTACTGGGTTTTTTTTTTTTTTTTTTTGACAGTAGCCATCGTATCCTAATGGGGTGAGATGGAGGGGGTGGGGGCGGTGGTGAGATGATGTGTCACTGTGGATTTGATTTTTTTTTTCATTTCCCTAATGATTATTGATGGTGAACATTTTTAATGTGCTTAATGGCCATTCATATACCTTTTTGTGAGGAATATCTGTTCAAGTCCTTTGCCCATTTTAAAATCAGGTTTTTTTTTCTTTGTTGTTGGGTTGTATTTTTTTTTTTTTTTTTTTTTTGAGACGGAGTCTCACTCTGTTGACCAGGCTGGAGTGCAGTGGTGAGATCTCGTCTCACTGCAACCTCCACCTCCTGGGTTGACGCCATTCTCCTGCCTCAACCTCCTGAGTAGCTGGGACTACAGGTGCCTGCCACCACGCCCGGCTAATTTTTTGTATTTTTTAGTAGAGACGGGGTTTCACCGTGTTAGCCAGGATGGTCTCGATCTCCTGACCTTGTGATCCGCCCACCTTGGCCTCCCAAAGTGCTGGGATTACAGGCATCAGCCACTGCACCTGGCCCCAACTTGATTATTTTGCACGTGGATACCCAGTTTCCCCAGCCCTGTTTGTTGAAAAGAATGTCCTTTCCCCAGTGAATGGTCTTGACACCCTTGTGAATCATTTGACCATGTTTGTGAGGATTTATTTCTGAGCTCTTTAGTCTATCCTACCAGTCTATATGCCTGCCTTTGTGCTAGTACCAAACTATAATTGCAATGGTAACCTCAAGAAAATATCTACAGAATATATTTACACTTGTACATCCACTAGCACCACATTGTTTCATCATAGGTTTGTAGTAAGTTTTGGAATCAGGAGGTGTGAGACCTTAACTCTGTTCTCCTTTTTAAAGATTGTTTTGTCTATTTTGGATACCTTGAGATTCCATATACATTTTAGGATGAAATTTCCTATTCTGCAAAACATGTCTTTGGGATTTTAAAAATAGGAATTGCATTAAAGATGTAGATCACTTTGGGTAGTAGAGCCATCTTAACAATATTAGTTCTTCTAATCCAGGAACATAGGATAGCTTTGTATCTTAATTAAAAAAAAATTTTTTTTTGAGACAGCGTCTCACTCTGTCAGCCAGGCTGGAGTGCAGTGGTGTGATCATGGCTCACTGTAGCCTTGACCTGCTGGGCTTGCTCAGATGATCCTCCCACCTCAGCCTCCCAAGCAGCTAGGTTAATAGGCATGTGCCGCCAAGCCCAGCTAATTTTAAAAAATTTTTATTTTACCTCATTTTTTTTTTTTTTTTTTGACAGGGCCTTGCTCTTATGCTCAGGCTAGAGTGCAGTGGCACAATCATGACTCACTGCAGCCTTGAACTTCTATTTTTTTAGAGATGGAGTCTTGCTATGTTGCCTAAGCTGATCCTTGAACTCCTGGCCTCAAGCAGTCCTCCCATCTTAGCCTCCTGAGTCAATGGGATTACAGGCCTGAGTCACTACACTTGGCTAATCTCATTAGTAACTTTATTATTATGTACAGGTATAAGATTGGGCTCCACTTTTTAAAAATTTTATGAAATAGCCAATGATTGACCTTTTTTCTCCCGCTACTCTGGATATTACTAGTATTCTCCAGTGCTTTTCTCTGTTTGTACGTTTTTCAGGATCTCCCATTGACCAGTCATAATGAAGTAAGAACAAGAAGACGGGGAAGAGGAAGTGTAAAACTGTGGCATAAATTTACCAAGGATAAGCTGAGTGTACTTCAGCAGTCATTTGCACAGAATCCTTATCCTAATTTTACAACCAGGGAAAAACTGGCTGGACAGTCTCTTGTCCTGTGTTTGTAATTGATGTAAGTAAAATATTAAAAGCTTTGCATGGGTATGTCTTTTTATAGATAATATGGAAAATGTAAAGAAGCATGAAAAAGTTTAATAACATTTTATCACACAGCACAAAGTGATTTTTTTAGGCTGGGCGCAGTGGCTCACGCCTGTAATCCCAGCACTTTGGGAGGCTGAGGCGGGCAGATCACTTGAGGCCAGGAGTTCGAGACAAGCCTGGCCAACATGGCAACACCCCGTCTCTACCAAAAATACAAAAATTAGCAAGGCAAGTTGGCACGTGCCTGTAGTCCCAGCTACTTGGGAGGCTGAGGCAGGAGAATCGCTTGAACCTCAGGGCAGAGATTGCACTGGGCCAAGATGGCACCACTGCACTCCAGCCTGGGCAACAGTGAGATTCTTAAAAAAAAAAAAAAAAAAAAAATTGATTTTTTTTTTGGTTGTTGTTCATCTCAATGTGGGTGTGAATATATTATGCATGCATTTTATGGAAAATAGACTACCGTGAGGCAAATTTGGGAGCAGTGTTAAGAAGCTACTGTAGGCTGGCTGCGGTGGCTCATGCCTATAATCCCAGCACCTTGGGAGGCTGCAGTGAGCGGATCACCTGAGGTCAGGAGTTCAAGACCAGCCCGGCCAACATGGTGAAACCCTGTCTCTAACAAAAATATAAAAATTAGCCAGGCATGGTGGCACGTGCCTGTAATCACAGTTACTCAGGAGGCTGAGGTAGGAGAATTTCTTAAACTCAGGAGGTGGAGGTTGCAGTGAGCCAACATCGCACCACTGCACTCCAGCCTGGACGACAGAGCAATACTCTGTTTCAAAAAAAAGAAAAAGCTATTATTGTAATTCTCCAGGATAGAGACAGTGATGGTTTTGACAAGGGTGCTGGCTGTGGAATTAGAGAACTGGGAAGACCTTTAATTTTTAAAGGTAGAGCGGCTTACAGTTTGCTGAGTTATTGGGGATGCAGTGAGCAGCCCAGAGGTAAGGACAGCTCCAAAGTTTTGGCTTGACATGGAAGATTGGAGATGCCTTTAACTAACAGGGGAGCTTGGGAGAAGAGCAGTTTTGTGTTAGACATTTGGAATTTTACTTTGCACACATTAAGTTTGGTGTGCCAATTAAACCTGTAAGAGTTTACTTACTCCCAGGAGTAAGTAAAAAGTTAGGCATGCAAGTCTGAAGTGCAGGAGGAAGAACTTGGCTTGATAGTGTCACGGGACTTGGCACAGAACCCCACAGCATCAGTAGTTGCTTCATAACCATTTATTGCACAAACCAATATTTTTTTTGGTGATTTTCTGATATGATTGTTGTAAATTGTTAAAGCACAACATCTTATTGTATTTGGATTTATATTATTTACACATACAATCTATTCTCTAATCCCCTGACAGATTATATATACACATTTAAGGAGACTTTCATATTTCTCTTCTGTGATTATCCTTTGACTATTGAATATATTGGTTGCTTGACAGAAGGACAAAATTGTGTTAGTGAAAACAAAGAATATAAGCAGCTTTGGAGAATAAAGGAAAAGTATAGGCAAATATTGTGTAATGAAATTTTTATAAAAGTTTCGTGAAGTAGGCCAGGCATGGTGGCTCATCATGTAATCCCAGCACTTTGGGAGGCTGAGGTGAGTGGATCACCTGAGGTTAGGAGTTCGAGACCAGCCTGGCCAACATGGCAAAACCCCATCTCTACAAAAGTATAAAAATTAGCTGGGAGTGGTGGCAGACACCTGTAATCCCAGCTATTCAGGAGGCTGAGGCAGGAGAATCACTTGAACCTTGGAGACAGAGGTTGCAGTGAGCTGAGATGATGCCACCACACTCCAGCCTGGGTGACAGAGGGAGACTCCATCACAAAAAAAAAAAAAAAAAAAGCTTCATGAAGTGAAAACGTTTCAGGGGAAATACAAACCAATGCTTTCCTGCAAATAAGTAGAAAATCCAAATAAAGTAAATAGCCAGGATAGAAACGGAAGGACTGGTCGATTTCTTTTTTTTTTTTTTTTTTTTTTTTTCAAGTGACAGGGTCTCACTCCGTTGCCCAGGCTGGATTGCAGTGGCACAGTCATGGTTGACTGCAGCATCGACTCCCTGGGCTTAAGTGATCCCACCTCAGCCTCCTGAGTGGTTGGGACCACAGGCCATGATGCCTGGTTAATTTTTTTTTTTTTAATGTAGAGATGGGGTTTTGCCATATGGCCTAGCCTGGGCTCAAACTCCTGGGTTCAAGCAGTCCTCCTGCCTCAGCCTCCCAAAATGCTGGGATTACAGCATGAGCCATTGCTCCTGGGCTTGGTCAAACATTTAAATGAACGTTCTTATACTGTTCATTTATTTACATTTCTAACTTTGTGACAGTTGGGTTGCTCATGGTCAAAAGTGCTTTTTAATTATTTTTTATCCTTTCTACTTGTCAGAGGGATAGATTCCTAAAAGGAAGTTCATGCATAACGGCTAATCAAATTACACTGAATTGAACTGACCTGCATGTGTTCAAAGAAAGTGCCCATGATGTGATCAGGAAGCAAGCATGGTTGAGGGGAGGGCCACAGGAGGCTCTGTCATGAGAGAGTGAGCTCTTGTCTTTTGGTTGGGTCCTCATGAGATCTACCTCCTAATGGCTCTATAACATCTGACTTATAGAGGTGCAAGTTGACTTATAAGGTGCAAGTTGACTCTTGCACCTTATCTTTTTGTAAAATATGTATAATTATGTTGTGATGGTGTTGTGAGAATAAAGTGAGTATATCTGGAGGTGCCAGGTTCATTGTGCATGGTCACAATTTTATTTATTTGTTTATTATTTATTTATTTTGAGATGGAGTTTCACTCTGTTGCCCAGGCTGGAGTGCAGTGGCACAATCTCAGATCACTGCAGCTTCTGCCTCCTGTGTTCAAGGGATTCTCCTCCCTCAGCCTCCTGAGTAGCTGAGATTACAGGCATGCGCCATGATGCCCAGCTAGTTTTTGTATTTTTAGTAGAGATGAGGTTTCCCCATGCTGGCTAGGCTGGTCTTGAACTCCTGATGTCAGGTGATCCACCCACCTCAGCCTCCCAAAGTGCTGGGATTACAGGCGTGAGCCACCACACCTGGCCCACAACTTTGTTTTAAGCAGTCATTATAGGTGTGGATCAGACATCTTTCTAGCTTTAAGCGCTATTAACCTAAAGCAATTCTGAACTTGCAGACAGAGGGGTTCCTGGAGGGATCAAATATTAAAAGGCCCCCAGACATCCTTACCTGCATGGTAGGGCTTTAGGTGTGGTACCACAGCAGGGCTTATTAGGATGGAGAGTCTAAAACAGTGTTGATCATTTCTCCCTCCCCTAAACCCCTAGGGATTAGGGTTGGCATGTGTAATTATCCTCTCTTTGTGGAGGCAGGAAAAAAATGAAGACTAGAGGTGTCAAATGGAATGCTTAGAGTCACGTATAAGATGCCTTGCCAAGTTATTACAAACTCTTACTTGTTCTTTTTTTTTTTTTTTTTTTTTTAGATGGAGTCTTGCTCTGTCACCCATGCCAGAGTGCAGTGGCACAATCTCAGCTCACTGCAACCTCCCCCTCCTGGGTTCAAGCAATTCTCCTGCCTCAGCCACCCAAGTAGCTAGGATTGCAGGCACACACCACTATGCCCAGCTAATTTTTGTATTTTTTTAGTAGAGACAGGGTTTCAGCAGTTGGCCAGGCTGGTCTTAAACTCCCAATCTTGTGATCCACCTGCCTCGGCCTCCCAAAGAGCTGGGATTACAGGCATGAGCCACTATGCCCGGCCAACTCTTGCTTGTTCTATGCATAGCCTTTGAATACAGTGAATTTAAGAGTATAATTTAGAGTATATTGAATCATAAATTTATCCTGGTAGGTCAGCATGGGTAAAATAAATATGTTAGGGAAAGGCTGGAAGTCTGTTCTTTCCAAATGCGGAGGATTGCAAACAGGTTGGTAGGAGATTTTGAAAGGTCCAGGTTTGCATGTACAAAAGGGCCACTGCAACTATGAGGCAGTTGAAATTTTGGGATTGTGCACAATTTATAACCTCCATAATGTGCAGCCCCATGAAGGATTGCCTTCATTCTTTGTGTCTTATTCAAGTCAGGAAACAAATCAGTGATCATCCTGAGACTAAACTTAACTGTAAAATTCTACATTGTGGAAATGCATTGTACAATATGTCTTAACCAACAGAATGAGTTAACAAACTGTCCTTTCTCTTTAGAACTGGTTTCAAAATAAAAGCCAGACCACCACTTAGAGAGAGACACAGAATGTTCGCTGCCAGGGAACTGCATGATTCCTCTGCCAAAGGCCACCCATTTACAAGAATCCAGGAAAACCAGGTGGAATCTCCCAATGATGACCCTGAGCAGAACTTCTTGTACCCAGGAAGTTCTACTGGGTGGAGCTGGCCACTCTTCCACGTAGACACAGGGGACTCCCAATTAACACGATGGCTCAAATAACTGTAGCCTTATGGATTGAAAGGAAACTAAGCTGTGATTTGGAGTATCCAGGTGACACAGAAAATGGCCCTTGTCGATGTAGATCAGCATTATTTCCTCATCCTTCTGCATCTCCTCCTCAGTATTCTGAAAGGGACAAGCCTGAGATGGGGGAAAGCAAGCACGCAAGGCCCTCCCCTTTGTGCTGTGTTCATGGTGTGCGGGGAGAGAGGCAGCAGCAGGAGGAACAGAAAGGTTATTTTCTTTACTGACTCTTTCAAGGACATCAGCAGAATGGTTTGGAACGTCATCATGAGCAGCCTCAGCCTCAGAATTACCAGGAGAAGCTGGTCTTCCAGGATCAGGTTCTAATGTATATGAGTCACAGGATTTAGGGAAGCAGGCACTTTCCCTTCAGTCCCAGCAGCATGGGTGATGTTCCCAAGTAATGGACAGTCCCTATGCTCTCAGTTGTGGCACACACCTTGGCAAATAGTGATCAGATCTCCACAAATGCCTCTTGGGTAAGATATGCAGCAACATAGCTGGCTGCAGAGCAACCCAGGTCCCAAATCCAGCAGCTCTGGGATGAGAAGTCTGCAAGTGTTTACTGCTGGGACCAGGAATGTTTCTAGGAAATGGTGCTAGGCTTCAGAGAGCATCATCCACAGGTCATCCCACAACCATCCACACAGAAGCCTGAGGAAAAGGGCTCTGCAGAGCTTGCACATAAAGATGCTGAACTCAGGAAGGCTCTGTGAGCTGCTGGTCTCTTCTGGTAGGGCAGCAGTGTCCTGAGAAGGTGGAGCTAGAGTATGGAGAACAAAACTTAACAAGCACCAAGGCAGGAAGCAAGGCAACCCCCAAATGACAGCAGTTGCCAAATCCAAAGCAATCTACTTCAGAAGACAGAGGCTCTGCATAGTCCCTGTCTCAGACATTGTCTCCTCCTTAGAAGATACCTAACAACAGCACTGTGGGAGGCTGAGGCGGGTGGATCACCAGGTCAGGAGATTGAGACCATCCTGGCTAACACGGTGAAACCACGTCTCTACTAAAAAATACAGAAAAAAATTAGCTGGCCGTGGCGGCGGGCACCTGTAGTCCCAACTATTTGGGAGGCTGAGGCAGGAGAATGGCCTGAACCTGGGAGGCAGAGCTTGCAGTGAGCCGAGATCACGCCACTGCACTCCAGCCTGGGCAACAGAGTGAGACTCTGTCTCAAAAAAAGAGAAAAAAGAAGATACCTAACAAGCAGTACAAGAATATGAAGGACCCCACTGCCCAGACTTTGTATGGAGGGGTGTCTAAGGTGGCTACAGCAAAGCTGTCATCTCCATCCACCAGGACAGCATCTCCAGCCATGGTGTGTGGCCTGCTGGGACAGCAGCCATGTGTCCTTTCACAGACAGCCCACCAAAGCTCTGACTGTGAAGGACATCCCAACATCAGCCTAGCCTGCATACACTTAAGGCATAGAATCACCTGAGGCTTCTCCGTTGAAGATAGGGACACCCGATGGAGTTGCAGCCCCAGCTTTGCACTGTAAAGAGCCCCAGGGGGCTTCTGTGCTGGAGCAGGTGTGCAGACCCCTCCCCACCCCCTTCACTGAGAGCTGCTCCCTGGAACCAGTGTTTTGACTGAGTCACCTCTGGACGTGGGCCCACAAGATCTGAGGGTGCCCAGACGAGCAGTTGAATGCCTTGTGTTGACCTGAGTTTTTGGAAAAAAGCCCCAAACTTTGAAACAATTTTCATAATTTTGAGCTTCAGGATGTGGAATCACTTCTCAAGTATTCTGGAGTTCTGTCCGTCAGAGCGGGTCCTGCCAGTGCTGCCCTGTGCAGTGCTTCAGGCTGCATCCCTCCCACTAGGGGGCGCCTTTCACATAGTGGTGCCCGCCTTCTAGAGGAGCAACGTTTCCTGAACTGCAGGGTTCCCTCAGGTGCTTTGTGTAAAACACATCCACTGCATAGAATTTGTGTTATTTCCATTTCGTTTTCTTGACAATATTTAGTTAATTACAAAATGATGTATGTTATGATAGTTTAAGCAATACAGAGAGTAACCAAGCAAAAGCTTGGTCTTTTATTCTTCCACTCTGAATTTACAATCCTGAAAACTCTAAACTCATATCATATAATCTATATTGTAAAGACTTTGATAATCCTTTCCCTTGCCTTTCCTTTCCCCATTCCCCCTTCCCCTTCCTTCTTCTACATTGTATGATGTTTTTCATGTTTACATTCTAACCAATTGTTTCATGTGATACTAATTTGCAGAATAAAGCATGTTTTGCACATATTTCCAAGTCATATGACATGCAGACATACTTCATTTTGTAAATATCTTCCTTCTCTTACTATAAGATTGAGAATAGGTAAAGAGCAACTCTTCAATGCAGGTGATGAGTGTGATTTGCACTATCACTTTGGACAGCCAATTGGAATATTTATTGAAGTCATAAATGCCCAGCAATTCTGTTACTGGATGTGTCTCATAGACAAACTCTTGGACATTCTTATAGAACACTGAGCCCAAAGAAGACACATCATATAATGTAAGAAGCTAGGACAGCTTAAAAAAAAAAAAAAAAAGCCTAGATCTGTGTAATTGTGTGAGTGTTCTCAGACATACTGTTTGTAAAAAATCGAGTTATTGAGTAGTTTGATAATATGATAATCATGAAAATAAAGGATAAAGCAGCAAGTAATTATTATTCTTCGATATATACCTGCATTCACACATGGAAAAGATACAAAAAAATGAATGGGGTTTACATTCACTAAATTACTAAGAGTTACATTTGGATAAGGAAGAAAAATGTTTTTTTCTTTAACGTTATGAAACATACCTTGTAAAATCAAAGGCACAGCACTTTGATTCAATGAATAAGAGAGACATCACAGATTTGTCCCTCACCAGTGAGGGGTGAGATATTCCAACCCTGCAAGCAGATGTACATGTTGGAACTATCTTCAAGAAAACAGAACCAGGGCTGGGCGCGGTGGCTCATGCCTGTAATCCTAGCACTTTGGGAGGCCGAGGTGGGTGGATCATGAAGCCAGGAGTTCGAGAACAGCCTAGCCAATATGCTGAAACCCCGTCTCTACTAAAAATACAAAAATTAGCCGGGTGTGGTGGCACGTGCCTATAGTCCCAGCTACTCAGGAGGCCTAGGCAGGAGAATTGCTTGAACCCGGGAGGCGGAGGTTGCAGTGTGCCGAGTGCACTGCACTCCAGCCTGGGCAACAGAGCAAAACTCCATCTCAAAAAAAAAAAAAAAAAAAACCCAATAAAATAAAAATAAAATAAATAAACCACATTTCTCTCAAAGTCAGCAGCTTGGTCTATGTCCAGGAATGACCGAGCATAGCTTGGAGGTTAGAAACAAGATGGAGTCAATTTTGTCAGACTCAAATTACTGTCATAATTTTGCAAAGGTGGTTTCAGAAGGTGGCCCTGTCTTTGGAGCCAAAAATGGGGAGTTAGTGCCTAGAGGCAGAATTGAGATTGGCTTGTCATTACTTGAGATTGTATTTTAGGCTCTAGAGAGAAAGGTCTGAGCCTGGTTCTGGTGGGAATGTTGGGCCTCATTCCCCGGCAGGGGCAATTGGAACTTTGTGCAAGCTGGGAGTGTGAAATGAAGCTCTAAAGACGTCCAGAGGAGATGGACGTCTTCTGGCTGAAAGAGACACTCAGATGAAGATGATGGGAGCCAAGGGGCCATGGTGGGGTGAGAGAAGAGCAGTCATGCATTCCTCTTTCCAGGAGAGGGCAGCTCTAGACAAACATCCTGTTTGCACCTCTGAGCTAAGATGGCTTCTGAAACCAGAGCCGAGACAGGTGGCTGAAAATCTCCTGCCAGCTGCCTGAAAGGGGCACCCTACAGAGACCACTGGCTTTGGGCTTAGAAACTACCCAAATGAGACACAGTTATTTTCAACCAGTGATCTCTGAACCAGTTTCAATCCCTCATTTGCATGTACGGACCATATTGAGGTCTAGGGCAGGACCTTTCCCTATTTAAGCCAGGACCTCTTTTTGTTCTTTGGAGCTCAATTTTTGTCTTACACTGGAGCCTGTGTCTCCCCAATCCGTAGATTTTGCATTTATTTATTGTTATAGACAATAAAGCCTTTAGGCCGGGCACAGTAGGTCATGCCTGTAATCCCAGCACTTTGGAAGGTTGAGGTGGGCAGATCACTTCAGCTCAGGAATTCGAGACCAGTCTGGACAACACAGTGAAACCCCATCTGTACAAAAAATACAAAAATTAGCCAGGTGTGGTCTGAGCCTATAATCTCAGCTGCTCAGGAGGCAAGGCTGGAGAATTGCTTGTGCTCAGGAAGCAGAGGTTGCGGTGAACCAAGAACGTGCTGCTGCACTCCAGCCTGGGTGACAGTGTGAGACCTGGTCTCAAAAAAAAAAAAAAAAAAAAAGACTTTTTCTTTTTCTTTCACACACCTCATGGTCTCTTGCTAACAGGAGTTGATAATTTGTGTTTGGTTGCAAACAAAGGACTTTGTACCCCACACAGAGTCTCCAGGGCTCACAGTGTAGTCCCTCCACTCTCCAACCAGCTCCAGCTGGAAACCAAGGTTGGAGAGAAATAGGAGGGTGGCAGGCGGCAGTCCAGGTGCAGTGGGGAGCCTGCTGTGGTGATTTGGATAGTTTGGATAGTCCCTGGTCATCTCATGGTGTCTCCTTAAAGGAACTAGCCTGCCCCTCTGCAGCCTCCCCTGCCCAGGTGGAGTCCAGGTATGGAGAGCTTTAGGTAAATAAAGTATTCACTCTCTTGAAAAGTGGGTTATAGTTCTTAGCTCAGATATGATGTGGCCAAAAGAAATTCCTGTAGGAAATTTCACTGGTGTTTCTATCAACTTACAGTGCTCCATCTGGATCTTAGATCTTCTGTCCCTGTATGCCCTTGGTAGCCCATCATGACAGTTGAAATGTCAGCTGTAGATGTGTTGATATCCTCAAGAATAGGAGAAGCCACTTTCGGAGGCCTAGGTGTAGTTGGGTGGATCATTTGAGGTCAGGAGTCTGAGACCAGCCTGACCAACATGGTGAAACCCTGTCTCTAATAAAAATATCAAAAAATTAACCGGGCATGGTGGCCTGTGCCTGTAATCCCAGCAACTTGGGAGGCTGAGGCAGGAGAATCTCTTGAACCTGGGAAGCGGAGGTTGCAGTGAGCCGAGGTCATGCCACTGCACTCCAGCCTGGGCAACAGAGCAAGACTCTGTCTCAAAAAAAAAAAAAAAGAATAGGAGAAGCTGATTCTGATGGAGGAATATCTGCCTATTTGCATGTCCATTCTATAATTTTTTAAAAAGTCGAGTTTTATAAATACCTAGACTGATAGGTGGAAGAAAAAGAAACAATTATGGTTTCCACAAAAGTTTATTTCTTTGTGCTTTCTATCCCATAATCAAAATCTAATTGCAAAATCAAATTCTTTATTCACTGAAAAGATTAAGTAAAATTGAGAAATTCTTATGGAGGTGTAATTGAAAAAAATGGTGCTATGATTTGTTTGTCGTCTCTGAAATTCATGCTGAAACGTAATCTGTGAAGTAACAGGATTAAAACTTGGGTCCTTTAAGAGATAATTGGATCATGAAGTCTCTGCTTTCTTGAATGGATTAATGCATTCCTGAATGAGTGGGTTAATGGTTGAGTAGGAATAATGGTGAGTGAATTATCATGAGAGAGGGTCTGTTATAAAAGCCTGTTTGCCTCTCTCCTGCGACTTCTCGCCATGTGATGCTGTCCACCATGTTATGATGCAGGATGATGCCCTTACCAGAAGCCAACCAGCTGCGGCCCAGGGACTGTGGACTTCCCAGACTCCAGCACTGTAAGAAATAAATTTAATTACATGGATGTATTACATGACGAAAAAAAAAAAAAGGCCAGGCCTTGTGGCTCATGCCTGCAATCACTGCAGCCCTGACTCTCAGCCTCAAGTGATCTTCTCACTCCAGCCTCCTGAGTAGCTGGGACTACTGGTGTGCACCACCACACCAGCTAGTTGTTTTATTTTTTGTAGAGACAGGGTCTTGCTGTATTGCCAGGGCTGGTCTGCTGTATTGCCAGGGCTGGTCTCAAACTCCTGGGCTCAAGTGATCCTCCTGCCTCGACCTCCCAAAGTGCTGGGATTATAGGTATGAGGCATCATGCCCCACCAGATAAACTTTAAGTAGTGATTTGGCATATAATAGGGACATTCCCTTGATTCTAAAAGGACATCTGAACCCATTGGGAAACATCTTTCTTTCATCTGGATCATCGTGTTTCTTCTCTGAAGAACAGCTGGTGCTTTGGTCTCTACCCTCGGGTGTAGGCCTACTGATGTAAAGTAACCTTGAGATATCTCTTTTTCTTAGTTTTATGTTTTGTTCTTGTTGTTGTTTTATTTTTATTTTTTCTTTTCTTTATTTCTTTTAATAATAGAAATGTGTTCAGATAGAAATTCAGTTACTGCTTTAAGAATACCAGCCCTGTCAGTGCCAGTGGGAAATCTGGTTCTGTGTTCTCTTTTCTTTTTTTTCTGAGATGGAGTCTTGCTCTGTCTCCCAGGCTGGAGTGCAGTGGCAGGATTTCGGATCACTGCAACCTCCAGCTCCCGGGTTCAAGCGATTCTCCTGCCTCAGCCTCAGGAGTAGCTGGGATTATAGGCACCCGCCACCACGCCCAGCTAATTTTTGTATTTTTATTAGAGATGGGGTTTCACCATGTTGGCCAGGCTGGTATGGAACTCCTGACCTCAGATGATTCACCTGCCTCAGGCTCCCAAAGTGCTGGGATTACAGGCATGAGCCACCGCGCCCAGCCCTGGTTCTGTTTTCTTGAAGATAGTTTCAACATCTCCATCTGCTTGCAGGGTTGGAATATTTCACGCCTCACTGGCGAGGGACAAATCTGTGATGTCCCTCTTACTCATTGAAACCAAGTGCTGTGCCTTACAATGGCCCTGAGACGATTGATTGATCTTCACTTTTAATTGAAAAGTACTTTAGGACATGGAAAAGTATATCCAAAGAGGCTTTTCTTTTACCTTTTGTGCTTTTCTCTAAAAGTACAAATAATCTACCACTACTCAAGGATGAAGAAATATTTGGGTCACTCTACCTTTTCTTCCACATGTAGAAAACACTGGGACTTTATTTCTTTATATATATATACATATTTTATATATATATGTATTTTTTCCTGAGATGGGGTCTCGCTCTGTCTCCCAGGCTGGAGTGAATCTTGCAGTGGCAAGATTTCGGCTGACTGCAAACTCCACCTCCGGGGTTCAAGCGATTCTCTTGCCTCAGCCTCTCGAGTAGATGGAATTACATATATAACATATTTATATTATATATTATATATATATATATATATGTAGAACGCCTAGGTTAAAGCAATCTGCTGCCTTGGCCTCCTAAAATCTTGCGATCACAGGCTGAGCTACTGCGCCCAGCCTGCGTCTTTATTTAGTTCAATTGTGTCTCCCTCTGTTTCTGCACATCACGTGAGCACCTGAGCAAACATCTCCCCATGGTCTTCGATGTGATAATGAATCTTGTCTTATTGGTGTACCTCTTTAGGCTTTGAGCCTGAGAGAATGACAAGCGTCTTACAATATTTCATTTAAAAAATAAATTTTGTGCTCTTCTAATGTTCCAGAAATTTTACTTTTGTTGAAAAAAAGGCCATAAGATGTAATTATAATAACTGGATTTCTGGGAATGTAGAGAAGTACTTTCAAAAGACTCAGTTCTAGATCCGGCACGTCATTGAAGTCTTCGTTGCCCGACCGCTTTCTAGGAGACTGGAGTTGAATGCCGTGAGTCAGCCGTGATGGCAGCTGAAGAAATTAATGAGGACTATCCAGGAGAAATTCACGATTATTTGTCAGTATTTGCGAATTCCATTGATGCTGTGGATGAGATGCTGAAGAACATGATGTCTGTTTCTAAAAATGAGTTGTTGCAGAAGTTGGACCCACTTGAACAAGCAAAAGTGGATTTGGTTTCTGCATACACATTAAATTCAATGTTTTGGGTTTATTTGGCAACCCAAGGAGTGAACCCTAAGGAACATCCAGTAAAGCAGGAATTGGAAAGAATCAGAGTATATATGAACAGAGTCAAGGAATTAACAGACAAGAAAAACGCTGGCAAGCTGGACAGAGGTGCAGCTTCAAGATTTGTAAAAAATGCCCTCTGGGAACCAAAACCGAAAAATGCATCCAAAGTTGCCCATAAAGGAAAAAGTAAAAGTTAACTTTTTGATTTTGATGTACATATATTCAAAAAGTACATCTTTTTTTCCCACAAAATAATACTGTGGCAGTGCAAGGTTTAAAAGTATTCCTTATTGAATTAATATATAAATTTACAGTAAATTTGTAAAGCTCAATACTCTCCTCTCCAAAGGTTGTTATCTTTATTGATTTGCACTATGAGGATTTTAACATTGTGATATATTTTATATTTACAATTTACCATCTCTATTGAAGAGACTCTTATTTCTTTATATAGGTCAGTCTTGCAAGTACCATTTTCTAAGCAACTGTGAAATTTAAGTGAAATATTCTTTGTAAATATTTGTACTATTTTCAATGAAATAACACACTTATACCATCCACAGACACATAAAATACTCAATAAAGGCCATTTAATGTAGCTGATTGGATGTAGCTCCAGATAGAATTAGTCGCTTCCCCAATTCACTATTTCTTCTTTTTCTTAATTATTTTGAGCTTATCAGTTGTAGCAAAAGCACACACTATTTTTCCTCTGTAGTAGTGTAGACAACTGAAATGATCTCTTGGTAGAAGTTTTAATCCAGTGATTGCTTTATTTTATTTTATTTTATTTTTTATTTTAGATTTGGAGTTTCATGTGCAGGTTAGTTACATGGATATATTTGCACATACTGCAAATCAGTTGTCCTGAGGTTTGGGCTTTTATTGATCCTGTCACTCAAAAAGTGAACCTAGTATCCTATAGATAGTTTTTCAACACTTCCCCCCTCCCTTCCTCCTTCTCTTTTGGAGTACCCAGTGTCTTTTGTTCTCATCTTTATGCCTGTGTGTACCCAGGGTTTAACTCCGAGTTACAAGGGAAAACATGCAATACTAGGTTTTCTGTTTCTGCATTAATTTTCTTAGAATAATGTTTCTTGCTGCAAAGTCTGTGATTTCATTCTTTTTATGGCTATGTAGTATTCCGTGGTGTATATGTACCACATTTTCTTTATCCAGTACACCACTGATGGACACCTAGGTTGGTTTCATGTCTTTACTCTTGTGAATAGTGCTGTGATAAGCATACAAATGCAGGTGTCTTTTTGGTGGAATGATTTATTTTCCTTTAGGCGTATATCTAGCAGTGGGATTTCTGGGTTGAATGGTGATTCTATTTTTAGTTTCCTTGTTTGTTTGTTTGCTTGCAACCGAGTTTCACTCTTGTCATCCGTGCTGGAGTGCAATGACATGATCTTGGCTCACTGCAACCTCCGCCTCCTGGGTTCAAGCAGTTCTCCTGCCTCAGCCTTTGGAGTAGCTGGGATTACAGGCGTGCACCACCATGCTCAGCTAATTTTGTATTTTTAGTAGAGATGGGATTTCTCTATGTTGGTCAGGCTGGTCTCAAACTCCTGACCTCAGGTGATCTGCCTGCCTCTCCCTACCAAAGTGCTTGGATTGCAGGGGTGAGCCACCACGCCCAGCCGGAGCAGCCTCTTTCATCACATGTATACTGGGTCCCAAGTGGAAGTGCCCCTGCCTCATCTGCAACAGTGCACTGGGGAGGGGAGATAAGAGGCAAGAGATGACACCCTCTCCATGTCCAATCCCAGGCTCTTCTGGTGACCTCTTCAATGACTAGTGCTGCGACCATGTTTCTTTTGTTCCAAAGGGGGCTTTGGTGGGCTGCACTCCCCCAACCTTGAGTGGACTGTACTGAGGGTTATGACACCGAAGGATACGCAACTCCCCAGTGACCTCTCTCTGGTCCCCTGTGCTTGCTGGAGTCAAGTGGGTTGTGGGGTATGTCTGTGGGCAGTTAGGCAATGCAGTGGCACCAGTGGTGTACAACTGTTATGGTACCTGTGACCTGGGGTTTTCAGCCCTGAAAGTGACTGTGAGGCCTGCCCAGCTCATGCTCTCCTGACCTGGTGAGTCTCCCTCTGCCATCCACACTGACAGCAGGCCCAACTGGCTAGGCTTGTTCTCAGCTGTCTGCATCCAGTTTGCTGAACTGTTTCAGGCATTCTCAGCCATGAGACCCCATGGGGGGGGGAAGCCTTGGCTATCAGACCATGCCCTTCCCGGTCCAGTTTTGCAAAGGGAGGGGCACCCAGCTCCCATGCTGGCACATGGACCCGCACAGCACTCTTCTCTGTGCAGTGCAGTGGAGGTGTGCTGTGGGTATCCTTCTGTGAGACTGGCCAGGTGGGCAGTCTTGGGAGGGGCTGGGAGGTAGTGGGAGTGAGGTGGTAGGGGGAGTGTGGTCCAGTTGCTCCTCGGTCCCATGCTCAGTGCAACATGAAGCGTCTTCGGAAATCAGTGTTTATGGTTATATTTTGCTACCACAGCACAGCTCAGTGAAGCCTTCTGGGCTTTGCTCAGGTTCAAGTTGTGCCTCTGCTTGTTCTCCAGGCGGCTCTCCCTGGAAGTCAAAATGTCTATGGGGATCGTGGGAACTCCCGTAGCTAGGATCACAGGGTTCCATGGAGGAAATGTGATGCCTGAAGTTCCTTCATCACCACCTCCTTAGATCTGGTCCAGGTCCGGGGACTAGTCCTGGCACCCAGCAACTCCGAGTAGGCTGTGAGCTTCCTCCCTCTAAAACCATGGTGTATGTGTGGCCTCTCCATTGACCCTCAGTGTTTTCTGAAGAGATGTTTGAATTGTGAAGGCTTACTCAATACTTTAGTTCCTCGTCATGGAGGAAGTACCCTCCAGTGGCTTGTAGTTGTCCATGTTGCCTCTTTTTGCTTTAAACCAATGGTGTGATGGTCATAACCCAGGTTTGACTATATATATAGTTGTTGTTGTTAGGATGTGGGCCTCTATGTTTTTATTTCCTTATTTAAAATGAGAAAAGATATCTGTATATCTGTAGGTCTTACCTTACAGTGATGTATTCTTTCTTTTTTTTTTTTTTTTTTTTTGAGATGGAGTCTTGCTCTGTCGCCCAGGCTGGAGTGCAGTGGCGTGATCTCGGCTTACTGTAAGCTCTTCCTCCCGGGTTCATGCCATTCTCCTACCTCAGCCTCCCTAGTAGCTGGTACTACAGGCGCCTGCCACCAGACCTGGCTAATTTTTTTGTATTTTTAGTTGAGATGGGATTGCACCGCATTTGCCAGGATGGTCTCTATCTCCTGACCTCGTGATCCGCCTGCCTTGGCCTCTGAAAGTGCTGGGATTAGAGGCGTGAGCCACCACGCCAGGCCATTGATATATTCTTTCTGTTCCATTTCCTTCGCCCTCTTAAGCAAAATATTTCTTTCTGAACTCATTTCTTTCTTCATATACCCTATGTATAATATATACCCTATGTATAATATGTACCCTATGTACAATATATACCTTATGTACAGTACCAGCTAAGAGCAGGTGAGTCACGATAGTGATATTCTGCTTTCATTATTTTCCTCACTTCTGCCTTCCAGGTATTCACAACTGACATAGATTTACCAAAAATTTACAGTGGCATAAGATGGGCCGCCAGCTTTCTTTTTTCTTTCTTTCTTTCTTTTTTTTTTTTTTTGAGTCGGGGTCTCTTTTGTCCAGCCTGGAGTACAGTGGTGCTACCTCGGCTCACTGCAACCTCTGCCTCCCAGGTTCAAGCGATTCTCTGCCTCAGCCTCCTGAGTAGTTGGAACTACAGGCAAGTGCCACCACACTAGGCTAATTTTTGTATTTTTAGTCGAGATGGGGTTTCATCATGTTGGCTAGGCTGGTCTCAAACTCCTGACCTCAAGTGATCTGCCCACCTCGGCCTCCCAAACTGTTGGAATTACAGGCATGAGCCACCGTGCCCAGTCCGTCTGCCATCTTTCTAGGATTTGAAAAAGTTTTGTATCACTCATGGCCTGTCTCCAGAGACAAATCTACCCATGTAAATTTTCCTATTATGTCATTTTACCAAAATAAACAATGGGATGATTGTATCCATCAGAGTATCAACCAGGAAAGAGAACTAGTATATATTTAGAGATTTGTTGCAAGGAACTGGCTTATGTGATTGTGGAGGATCACTTGAGAAAGTCTAAAGTCCATAGGAAAGGTTGGGCAAGAGCTGATCCTGTTGATCATAGGCAGAATTTGTTTTATGGAAGACTCAGTTCTGCTTTGAAGGCCTTTTTTCCAACTGATTAATTCAATAATCAGGACCACTTATTTAAAGTCAACTAGGCCAGGCGTGGTGGCTCATACCTGTAATGCCAGCATTTTGGGAGGCTGAGGCAGGCAGATCTCCTGAGGTCAGGAGTTCGAGAGCAGCCTGGCCAACATGGCAAAACCCTGTCTCTACTAAAAATACAAAAATTAGCCAGGCATGTTGGCACGTCCCTGTAATTCCAGCTACAAAGGAGGTGGAGGTTGCAGGGAGCCAAGATCATGCCACTGTGCTCCAGCATGGGCAACAGAGTGAGACTGTCCAAAGAAAAAAAAAGTCATCTGCTTTAGGTAGGTTGCTGAGGAACATGACAAAACCAGTGAATCCATGAGCATGGGCTCATTGCTATAACTCATTTGCTAGGAGGTGAGCTCCTTGGTTGGAAGCAATGTTGTATGGAGTACCATGACAGCAGATAAGGTATTCTGTCAGTTTACAGATAATTCTTTTGGCTGAAGAACTGGGTGCAGGGAAGGCAAAAGCATATGCAGCATGTCTATTCCAGTAAGAACAAACTTCATTCCTTCTACAATGGTAGTGGTCTAAGGTAATTATTTTTCCTCTAGATATAGCTTATCACCCTGGGTGATGGTGCCATACTGGGGACTCAGTGTTAGCCTCTGATGCTTTCTGTAGGTTTGATTAGGAATGTCCAACGGTGATAAATTGCCACATTTAGTGATGAACCCAGTGCCCTCTCTATTACTGGAACTGGTCATTACTGCTTTTAAAGTTTTTTTTTTTGAGGTGGAGTCTTGCTGTCACCCAGGCTGGAGTGCAGTGGAGTGATCTCGGCTCACTGCAACCTCTACCTCCAGGCTCAAGCAATTCTTCTGCCTCAGCCTCCTGAGTAGGTGGGATTACAGTTGCCCGCCCCCATGCCTGGCTAATTTTTGTGTTTTTAGTAGAGATGGGGGTTTCACCATGTTGGTCAGGCTGCTCTTGAACTCCTGACCTTGTGATTCACTTGCCTTGGCCTCCCGAAGTGTTGGGATTACAGTCATGAGCCACCGTGCCTGGCCAGTGCCCTTAAAGTTTATTTGATTAGAGAACCAATTTCAGAAACCCAGAATCAGTTCAGAAAACTCATCTGTAACATTCTTTGTTATACAGCTACTGACTGTACCAATATCTGTGTCAGTCAAAATTCAACCAGAGTAACAGAATCAGTTTTCAAGGAAATTGACTTACACAATTGTGGGGACTGACTAGGCAGGAAGGAAATTTGTAGGGCAAGGTAAGCTGACACTCTCAGGCAGGAGCTAAAGTTGCTCTCCAGTCCCACCCACATTATCATGAATAATCTGTTTTGGGTAAAGCCAATTGATTTTATATATTAATGAGACATGCAAAATGCATTTATAGCAACACCTTCATTCATGTTTGATGGATAAACTGCAGAGCTTAAACTAGCTAACTTGACATATAGGCAGACCACCACATTGATGATGGGATAAAATACGTTTCAGGAAAAGCTGAGGAGAATGTGAAAAGTACAAAGTAAGGCGAGACTCTCCATTCGTTAAATAACATGGCAAAGCCAAAATAATTAAGAAATAAAAGAACCTGAACACAGAGAAGAAAATGCTTAAATATGTGGAAACTAGAGAGCAGAGAACCAAAGTCATATTTGGAAAAGTATCATGATAGATGCAAAATTACGTAGTAGAATCTGTACTTCTACTTAAAATTCAACTTACCCTCAATCTAATTACTTCAAAATCCTTTTAAGTGGTGTTAAATATTTAATGAAGGGATTCAGTAGAAAGGTATTTAAGAAATGGGTGTGGCCTGGCTCAGTGGCTCACGCCTGTAATCCCAGCACTTTGGGTGGCGAGGGGGGCGGATCACCTGAGGTCAGGATTTGGAGAGATGGGTGGGCCACCCTGAGTTTTGTTGTATCTTGTGTCTCTGGCAGTTGTTCTGTGAAGCCACTAGACTCTGGAATCCAGGCCACCCTTCCCAGTATGGATTTGGCCAAAAGTTCAAATGGTAAGTTCCTATCAGCCTGCTGGCTTTTCTCTGTGTTGATGCCAAAGGGCTTGTTTGTTTTCTAGAGTTTATGGAAGTTTAAATCGTGGCTGGGCGCAGTGACTCATGCCTGTAATCCCATCACTTTTGGAGGCTGAGGTGGGAGGATCACCTGAGGTCAGCAGTTCGAGACCAGCTTGGCCAACATAGTGAAACCTCATCTCTACTAAAAATACAAAAATCAGCTGGGTGTGGTGATGGGCACCTGTAATCCCAGTTACTTTGGAGGCTGAGGCAGGAGAATTGCTTGAACCCAGGAGGTGGCGGTTTCAGTGAGCTGAGATTGCACCATTTCACTCCAGCCTGGGTGACAGAGAAAGACTCTATCTCAAAAAAAAAAAAAAAGTTGAAATCATGAAACCATGATTAGAAGGATATGTTTTAACCTTTTAGTTTTTTACAATATATTTACCTGTTTTATTAATTTTACGCGTTTTTCTAATTCTGTTGCTTCCTATTTTCTTGCATGTACTATGGTGGAATTTCTGTAAGCTTTAGCTCTGTATACTTAGATCATTGCCTATCATATTTCCTAAAAGATGAATTTACACTTATATGTATCCTTACTAGCATGACTTAAGATATGTTGCTAAAGTAAAAACAGAGTCATCAATGGATATATTGGCTTTCCATCTGAAATAATGCCAGCAATTTTAATCTATAAGCACATTCTTCATACTTTTTAATTCCTTTTTGTCTTTGCTAGGCTCACTAGAAAGAGAGGCCCGGCGAAAGAGAATTGGTTCGAACCAGCGTCAAAAAGATATCCTCCAGGCATGGTTTGAAAAGAATCCCTATCCTGGTATAGCTGCCAGGGATCAACTGGCCAAAGAAATTGGCATTCCAGAGCCTAGAATTCAGGTAGGCATTTGGTTTCTATTTATTTTCTTTCAAAGTTAAGTAAAGAGAAAAGCTAGGCTAAACACTTTCGAGCAATTCTCTTAGGTCTCCTATTTTGCCATGAAGTTTGTTCCTGTTATGTAGTGAAAAAAATAAAACAAGAGCAATAACTCTGTGTATATCTCTTCTCTTTTTTTCTTTCTGAGACACTCTGATGTCACTCTCACTCAGACTGGAGTGTAATGGCTCAATCACAGCTCACTGCAGCCTCGATTTCCTGGGCTCAATCAATCCTCCCATTTCAGCCTTCTGTGCAGCTGGGACTACAGGCACATGCCACCATGACCGACTAATTTTTTTTTTTTTTTGAGACTGAGTCTCACTCTGTTGTCCAGGCTGGAATGCAGTGGCCCACTCTCGGCTCACTGCAGCCTCCACCTCCGGGGTTCAAACGATTCTGCTGCCTCAGCCTCCTGAGTAGTTGGGACTACAGGCATGTACCACCACACCTGGCTAATTTTCATATTTTTAGTAGAGACAGGGCTTCGCCATGTTGGCCAGGCTGGTCTGGAACTCTTGACCTCAGGTGATCCAACTGCCTTGGCCTCCCAAAGTGTTGGGATTACAGGCGTGAGCCACTGCACCTGGTTCCAGCTAATTTTAAAAAGTTTTTGTGTAGATATGGTCTTGCCATCTTGCCCAGGCTTGTCTGAAACTCCTGGGCTCAAGCAATCTTCCCACCTCAGTTTCCCAGAGTGCTGAGATTATAGGTGTGAGCCACCACATCTGGCCCTAATTTTTTTTAAGCTAATGTCCCTAATTTGATTCATACACAAGAAATTCTATATTGAATTATTTTGAATAAAATTATTGATACAATAATTAAACTAAGATAATTTTTTAACTTATTAAAGAGATAAGGCATATAATTGTCCCAAGTGAGATGGTATTTAAACCAATGAAGATAAGTGGATATGTCTTTTTAGGGGTAAAAATTGAGTTCAGGTGTTAGCATCTAATATACAGTCTCTGATTAATTGGTTATAATGACCTCAGTTTTTGAAAATGCTCAAGAGGATAAAATTTTCTTATGTTTTTAATTGCCTGATGGGTTCGTCCTCCCTACTGTGCAGATGAAACCAATTCACTGAGACCAAGGCAGTGCAATAAAGAATTTAATTGACATGAGGTTGGCCTCACCACGTGGAGATGTAGTTATTACTTAAATCAACCTCCCTGAAAATTCAGAGGCTAGGATTTTTCAAAGATAGTTTGGCAGGTAAGGGAACGGATGTACCTGATTAGGTGGGGATGTAATCGTAGGGGTGTGGAATATGGTCCTCCTGTGCTGAGTCTGCATCTGGGTGGGCCCACAGGGTGGCTGGCAGTCTGGGTGGAGCTATCAGTTGTCAGAAGCACAAAAACCTGTAAGACATCTCAAAAGGCCAATCTTAGGTTCTACAATAGTGATGTTATCTGGAGGAGTAATTGGGGAAGTTGTGACCTGTGGAATGATGGCTGGTAATCCTTCAGACCTCCACATCAGCAGAATTCAGGCTCTTCTTATCCTCCTATCCTGGTGGTCTTTCATTAGCTTTACAAAGGCAGTTTTGGGGAAGGGCTATTATCATTTAAACTATAAACTAAATGTCTCCCAAAGTTAGCTTTGCCCAAGCCCAGGAATGCCTAGGGTTAGTTTGGAGGTTAAAGGTAAACTGGGCTGGGTGTGGTGGCATGCACCTGTAGTCTCAGATACTTGGGAGGTTGAGGCAGGAGAGTAGCCTGAGCCCGGGAGGCGGAGATTGCAGTGAGCCAATATTGCACTACTGCACTCTAGCCTGGGCCACAAAGCAAGACCCTGTCTCAAAAGTAGATAAATTAATTAATAAAGGCAAGGTGGGGCTGGTTAGTTCAGATCTCTTTCACTGTCATAATTTTCTCACTGTTATAATTTTTGCAAAGGCAGTTTCATGTTTAGATGATCTGTTCTGGGTATGGGAGATAGGGTTTACTCAAATTCCGGTAATAAAATTGCTGCATGTGAGAACACCTGGTGATTGGCTGCCTGAGAGGTACTGAGCTCGTTGGAACCTATGGTGAGAAGGAAAGGCCAGGAAACAATGTAAGATGCTGTTAGCTCTCATACGGTATTCATAAAGGTATTCATTAGTTTAGATTCCAGCTGTGTGTAAGACTTTTTATCTAAAAATATTTTGATTAATTAATTTAGATAATAGATATAGGCTTTGAACACAATGCTTGGGAATTAGAAGCAGATCAATAGTGCCGATGAAAAGAAACTCTGTAAAATATTTTGTATTTTTTTGTTTTGTTTTTGAACTTTTTTGGGTTTTTTTCTTATTTTCCTTTTTCTTCTTTTTTCTTTTTCTCTTTATCTTTTCTTTTTGATTTTTCTTTTTTTGAAACGGAGTTTTTGCTCTGTTGCTCAGGCTGGAGTGCAGTGGCACGATCTTGGCTCACTGCAACCTCCACCTCCTAGATTCAAGCAATTCTCCTGCCTCAACCTCCCGAGTAGCTGGGATTATAGGCGCCTGACACCAGGCCCGTCTCTACTAAAAATACAAAAAATTAGCCAGGTGTTGTGGTGCCCACCTGTAATCCCAGCTACTCAGGAGGCTGAGGCACGAGAATTGCTTGAACCCAGGAGGCGGAGGTTGCAGTGAGCCTAGATGGCACCATTGCACTCCAGCCTGGGCGAGAGAGCAAGACTTCATCCAAAAAAAACACGATAATAAATAAATATATAAATACATAAATAAAAGATAAAAAATAAAATAATGCATTTTAATTAGCATGTAATGAGCAGCGAGGATGACCGGAGATCACTTTCCTGACCATCTTGGTTTTGGTTGGCTTCTTTACTGCAGGCTGTTCTATCAGCAAGGTCTTTGTGACCTGTATCTTGTGCTGACTTCCATCTCTCATCCTGTGACTGAGAATGCCTGACTACCTGGGAATGCAGCCCAGTAGGTCTCAGCCTCATTTTAACCAGCCCCTATTCCAGATAGAGCCACTCTAGTTCAAACATCTCAGACAACAGGAGATACGACATACAGATTTATTTAACGTGTACACAGGAGCCTTCAGAATGAAGACCCAACTTCCCAAAGAGTTACAGAAACTTATACCATCCTGAGGCCACTAAAGAATATAGACTTGGAGCATGGTCCGAAACAAGTAAATCACGTTTAGTGGCAAGACAGGTTAAGAGAGAGAAAGGAAGAAGGTGGACTAGCAAAGTTGGCCTGGTTATATGGATGATACCTCCCTCAAAGAGAATAGATGGTAAACCGTTGTTTTTTGTTTTGTTTTGAGACAAGACCACCATCTGTCGCCCAGGCTGGAGTGCAGTGGTATGATCCTTGCTTACTGCAGCCTTGACCTCCCAGGTTCAATCAATCTGCCCACCTCAGCCTCCTGAGTAGCTGAGACTATAGGTGCATGCCAGCACACCTGGCTAATTTTTTTTTTTTCTTTGTAGAGATGAGGTTTTGCCATATTGCCCAGGCTGGTCTCAAACTCCCGAGCTCAAGTGATCAGCTTGCCTTGGCTTCCCAAAGTGCTAGCATTATAGGCATGAGCCATGGCACCCAGCAGTAAATGTTTCTTTTCAGACTTTTAAAGGTGTCAGACTTGGCCGGGCGCAGTGGCTCATGCCTGTAATCCCAGCACTTTGGGAGGCAGAGGTGGGCAGATCACCTGAGGTCAGGTTTTTGAGGGCAGCCTGACCAACATGGAGAAACCCCGTCTCTACTAAAAATACAAAATTAGCCGGGCATGGTGGCCCATGCCTGTAATCCCAGCTACTCAGGAGGCTGAGGCAGGAGAATTGCTTGAATCTGGGAGGCGGAGGTTGTGGTGAGCCGAGGTCAAGCCATTGCACTCCAGCTTGGGCAACAAGAGCGAAACTCCATCTCACAAAATAAAATAAAATAAAAAATAAAGGTGTCAGACTCATTCTTCTAGATCTGGGAAAGGCATAGAAAGGGGAGGGGGAATAATTGCATTACTGTACACTCTTTACAGATGAAAATTTTCACCACAGCTTTTCAAGGCCTCTTCTGCCTGCTGGCCAAATGGCAGCCATTTAAAAATATATCAAATAAATATATTTGGGGGTAAAATACTTTAACTTTCTTCATATACAAATACAATACTCAGAAATAATTTTTAAAAATGTAGGAATTTCTACTCCTATGATGAGGAAACAAGCAAAAATCCAATTGGTTATCTTAGTGAAAATAATTTCAAAGCTAGGTATCTGGGTTTCCAGGAGTCTCCTTATTTATTGCTGGCCCTGGAATGAAATAAGTAAGATATAAGTATAAAGCTATGTTAGTCCAGCTGTTTTCTGTGGCCATTTAAATAATTTCTTTCAAAGATTAATTCCACACAGATGTATGTGGAATATATATCTGTGTGGAATTAATCTTTGAAATATACACACATATATGTACATATATTATGAAATATTATTTCTTATGAAGAAATGAAGGGGCCAACAAAAGACATTGAATACCTATTTGACAAAGGAGAGGGAGAGAAAACAGTGTCTTCTTTTTTTTTTTGAGACAGGGTCTGCCTCCAGCGTTCAAGCTATTCTTGTGCCTCAGCCTCCCTAGTAGCTGGGATTATAGGCACCCACCACCACGCCTGGTTAATTTTAGTATTTTTAGTAGAGACAGAGTTTTCACCATGTTGGCTAGGCTGGTCTCGAACTCCTGACCTCAGGTGATCCACCTGCCTTGATCTCCCAAAGTGCTGAGATTATAGGTGTGAGCCACCGTGCCCGGCTGAAAACAGTGTCTTAAATCAAGAAAATTTACTTTAGATACCATTGGAGAGACCATTAGAAGACATGCTAATTTGAGCTCAGACTGATGCTGTCCTGAATTTCATGCTAATAATTTAAGGCAATAGCATCATTCTTAGAATAATACATTGCTTTTTTCTCATGAATATTACCCCAAAGGCAGATGCCAAATCAGTTTTGTTTGATTGGATTGTTGTTTGGAGTGATCTGAGTTACATCTTCTCTCCCCACATCTTCTTGGGCCACTTAGGTTTGGTTTCAGAACCACAGATCGAGACAGAGACGACTGGGGTTAAAATGCTCCTTTGAGGAATATCAAACCCAGGGACAGACTAATCCTCAGTTTGGGACTCAAGGTAAGAACCCGCCAGTCCAAATAAAATTCCTCAGTGGATCTCCTTGAGTGTTTAAACAGCTATGCATGTTGTGCCCACATTTTCTGCAAAGAATGCTTAGACTAGGGGCCAAATAATAGTTCTGGGCATCCTAGTGTCAGAGATATAGACATCATCTCACTATTTGGAGTGGGGGTATTACTGGTTGCCTGGGAGAGGCCCTGAAATGCAGGTGGGACCTTGACCCCAGCTGGTATCCAGGCTGTTGACACCATTGCATGAAGGAATTCAAGGATGAGTCAGAAAATAGTAAATGTAGGGAGATTCATTGCAAAGTGAAAGGTATTGTAACTGCCCAATGGATTCACCTTGCCCACTGCCTAGACAGCCAATTTATCAAGACAGAGGAATTGCAATAGAGAAAGAGTTATTCTCACAGAGCCAGCTGTGTGGGAGACCAGAGTTTTATTATTACTCAAATCAGTCTCCTTCAACATTTGGGGATCAGAGTTTTTAAGAATAATTTGATGGGTGTGGGGGGACAGTGAATCAGGAGTGCTGATTGATCAGGTCAGCAATGAAATCATAGGGAATTGAAGCTGTCTTCTTCCACTGAGTCAGTTCCTGGGTGGGGGCCACAGGATCAGATAAGCCAGTTTATTGACCTGGGTGGTGCCAGATGACATCAAGTGCAGGGTCTGCAAAGTATCTCAAGCACTGATCCTAGGTTTTACAATAGTGATGTTATCCCCAGGAGGAATTTGGGGAGGGTCAGAACCTTGTAGCCTCTAGCTGCGTGCCTCCTAAACCATAATTTCTAATCTTGTGGCTAATTTGGCAAGAAGGAAGTTTGTTTTGGGAAAAGGCTGTTATCATTTTTGCTTTAAACAATAAACTAAGCTCCTCCCAAAGTTAGTTTGGCTTACACCCAGGAATGAACAAGGACAGCTTGGATGTTAGAAGCAAGATGGAGTTGGTTAGGTCAGGTCTCTTTCACTGTGTCAGTTATAATTCTACAATGGCAGTTTTGTGACTGGAAGGAAGGTCTTGAGTGTCAGTTATCCAGGTTCTTGGCATCTTGAACAAGGGATTAAACAAAACGCACAAACAAAGCAACAAAAGAATAAAACAGCAAAAGCAGAGATTTATTGTAATGACAGTACACTCTACAGGGTGGGAGTGGGCCCCAATGGTTGCAAGAGCCCCGGTTGCAAAGTTTTCTGGGGTTTAAGTACCCTTTAGAGGTTTCCTATTGGTTATCCACTATGTGAATGAAGGATTTGGCCCACGGCCAATTAGAGGCAGAAGTGAATTGACCAGAGGCTGTCAGAGTTGACACACCATGCAAACTAAGGAGCAGCCCTCGACCAATCAGAGGATTGAGTGAATTGGCGCCTTATGCAAATAAGAGTGACCCACAGCTAATCAGAGGCACTTTCTGTTTGTGAGGAAGTGGAGTGGGGAGGTCGGGTATGTTGGGAAAGTGGCTTCTGGTCCCCTGTTACTTGAGCATGGAGGTGGGGTTTTCCCTCTGATCTAGTTCCAGGGAGTTGACACAAACTGGTCTTTGGTTTCCTGTATCCAGACCCTACTCTCCTGCCTCAGTTTCAGTATACACTCAAGAAAGGGGAGTGTGGGTGTACCCAAGAGTTGTGTGCAAGGGGTTTGGGCTGCTACCTTTATGGGTTTCTTTAACAAGGGGTGGAATATTCATGAAGATTCCTGGAAAAAGGTGGAGATTTCTTAGAACTATGGTGTCACCCCTTTTTACACTAAATATGGGTGTTCCCAGAACTATCATGACGCTGGTGGGTGTGTAATTTAGTATATTAATGAGCATATAAGGAGGTCCTAGGAGAAACCCAGCTCAAATCCAGCACCATGTTGGGTCCGGTCAGTCTCAGCCAGTTTTGTCCATGTCTGTTTTTATTTATTTTTTTTTTAATTTATTTTTTGTATTTTTTTGTAGAGATGGTGTTTACCTATGTTGTCCAGGCTGGTCTTGAACTCCCTGTGCTTACATGATCCACCCACCTTGGCCTCCCAAAGTACTGGGATTACAGGCATGAGCCACTGTGCCCAGCCACAGATCCGGTTTATTTATTTATTTATTATTATTATTTTTTTGTCTGAGATGGAGTCTCACTCTGTCTCCCAGGCTGGAGTGTGCTGGCAAGATCTTGGCTCACTGTAACCTCTGCCTCCCAGGTTCAAGCAATTCTGCCTCAGCCTCCTGAGTAGCTGGGATTAAAGCCACATGCCACCACACCCAGCTAATTTTTGTAGTTTTAGTAGAGATGGGGTTTCACCATGTTGGCCAGGCTGGTCTTGAACGCCTGACCTCATGATCTGCCCACCTTGGCCTCCTAAATTGCTGGGATTACAGGTGTGAGCCACTGCACCCGGACCCTGGTTTTTATTTTATTTTTAATTTTTGAGCTAGGGTCACACTTTGTCATCCAGGCTGGAGTGCAGTGGCGTGATTATGGCTCACTGCATCCTTGAACTCCTGGGTTCAAGCAATTCTCCCACCTCAGCCTCCCCCCTAGTAGCTGGGACTACATGCACATGCCACCACATCTGGTTAATTTTTTTTTTGTAGAGACAGGGTTTTTTCATGTTGCGCAGGCTGGTCTTGAACTTATGTACATGTTTTGCAGTGTTTCACAAGAGAAAATGGCCTTAATTGTCCCTTATTCTCTCTCCACACTGTAAATAAACATGTGTTTAATACAAGTTAAAGCTATATATGAAAACTTAGAACTTGAATCCTGTCAGCTTAAACCTTGTGTAGGGAATTCTGATTTTTTAAAATCTGAAAGTATCTGGATCTGTGTTGAAAGTCACATATTTTTATCTGTGCAGTGCTGAGTGCAGGCCACCAGCTCCTAAATAGAGGTTCCCTATTTTACATGGTTGTGTAAACACAACATGGTATAGACATAGTTGAATAAACACAACTCTTTCCACTCAAAAAAAAAAAATAGGGATCCTCGGTTGGGCATGGTGGCTCACACCTATAATCCCAGCACTTTGGGAAGCTGAGGCGGGTGGATCACCTGAGGTCGGGAGTTTGAGACCAGCCTGACCGACATGGAGAAAACCCACCTCTACTAAAAATACAAAATTAGCCAGACATGGTGGCACATGCCTGTAATCCCAGCTACTTGGGAGGCTGAGGCAGGAGAATCTCTTGAATCTGGGAGGTGGAGGTTGTGGTGAGCTGAGATGGTGCCATTGCACTCCAGCCTGGACAACAAGAGTGAAACTCTGTCTCAAAAAAAAAATAAATAAATAAAATAAATTTAAAAAAAAGGAAAAATAGGGATCCTCCCGCCTTGGTCTCCCAAAATTCTGGGATTACAGACAGATGAGAGCCACCGCGCCTGGCCAACACCCAGTTTTTCAGGGTCTTATCAGCCTATAGCCTCTACTCATGTGTAACTGCTGCCTGGAATTTTTTATTGTCCTGTGATCACCCTGTATTATTCTTGTCTCACGGGAAAGATAGTTTCTTAGGCCAGGTGCTGTGGCTCATGCCCATAATACAGCACTTTGGGAGGCCAAGGCAGGCAGATCACCTGAGGTCAGGAGTTCGAGACCAGCTTGGCCAACATGGTGAAAACCCTGTCTCTACTAAAAATACAAAAATTAGCTGGGTGTGGTGGCACATGCCTATAATCCGAGCTACTTGGGAGGCTGAGGCAGGAGAATTGCTTGAACCCGGGAGGCGGAGATTGCAGTGAGCCAAGATCTGAGCCATTTCACTTCAGCCTGAGCAAGACTCCATTTCAAAACAAAAGCAAAAAAAAAAAAAGAGAGAGAGAGAGAAGGGTTTTGAACCTTCCATTTCTGCTGCTGCTGCTGAGCAGTGCAGTGTCCTGCTCTCCTGTCACCCCTGGGGTTCTATCTCAGGGACAGGACTGGCTGCTGAGTTACAGAGAAAGTAAAGGTTGTCAGAATGGTATTCAAAAATTTGATTTTCAGGTTTGAATGTGAAACTGGCCTAAAAACCCTATTTTGTGCCCATGTTCTCTTTAGCTAAAGAAGCTGGACGAAATCGAACATCTGTCACAAGATCTCAAGCTAGTATCCTAGTTCAAGCCTTTGAGAAGAATCAGTTCCCTGGAATTGCTACCAGGGAAGAACTGGCTAACAAACTGGCCTTCCAGAATCCAGAATTCAAGTAAGTTTTACGTTTTTGGCACCAAATTTGACCCACCTAGAATTGGTATTGCTTCCTGAGATGTTGCTGGATATATTTGAGCTATTTGGGGTTATCTCAGTGATCTAGGGCAAAGGCATGGGATAGCAAACATGTGGCATTGCAAGTTAGAGTCTGGTGAAGGGATGTATTTTCTAATCACATTGCATACATTGAGAAATAATAGCAGGACAAAAGTGGGAAAATGTGGAAGTTGACATATTTTGAGAACACAGTCTATGTCAGGGTTGCTAAGCCTTGGCAGTGTTGATTCAGCCTGAGTTATCAGGGCTTTGTGCTGTGTGTGGTGGGATGTTCATCAGCATCCAGGGTCTACAGGATGCCAGTAGAGATCCTGACCTCATCCCACCCGCTATTGTAATAACCTAAAAAGTCTAGGAATATTTCCAATGACCTGCCATCAGGGTAAGCATAAGATCGCCCCAGTTAAGAATCCCTGTGCTTTGCAAATTATGGTGATTGTGGTTAAGTGTACATTAAATGTTCATAATTTCTGAAGCACATTTATAGGGTAATCTAGACAGAAACTTTCAAAACCTTCAATTGTGTTTTTTTTTAAGACGGAGTCTTGCTCTGTTGCCCAGGCTGGAGTGCAATGGCGTGACCTCAGCTCACTGCAACCTCAGCTCCCAGGTTCAAGCGATTCTCATGCCTTAGCCTCCCAAGTAGCTGGGACTACAGGCTCACATGACCATGCCTGGCTAATTTTTGTATTTTTAGTAGAGATGGGGTTTCACCATGTTGGCCAGGCTGGTCTTGAAATCCTGACCTCAGGTGATCCGCCCGCCTCGGTCTCCCAAAGTACTAAGATTATGGGCGTGAGCCACCATGCCCGGCCTGTATTGTTGAATATCTATTATCATACTTATACCTGTTCAGAAGCCTCATATTCTTATGTGCGCACTGGTGGAGAAGAGAGATCTTATGCCTTTTCAGCCAGAGTATTATTTCATCTACAGCTCATGGCTGCATGTGTCCTTGATCAATGTGTTGGTGTATGTATCAACTGCACATACGGCCCAGAGTTATTATTTTGACTTTAAAATTAGAAAGGGGCCAGACATGGTGGCCCACGCCTGTAATCCCAGCACTTTGGGAGCCGAGGCAGGTGGATCACCTGAAGTCAGGAGTTTGAGACCAGTGTGGCCAACATGGTAAAACCCTGTCTCTACTAAAAATGCAAAATTAGCCATGGTGGTACACGCCTGTAATCCCAGCTACTTGGGAGGCTGAGGTAGGAGAGTTGCTTGAACCTGGGAGGTGGAGGTTGCAGTGAGCTGAGATCGCACCATTGCACTCCAGCCTGGGTGACAAGAGCAACACTCTGTCTCAAAAATAAATAAATAAATAAATAAGTAAAAAAAAAAAATCAGTAAGGAACATCTTGACTAGAAGAGATGGATTTGGATTACAGGAATTATCAAGAGGGAAAAAATTTTGAGGAATGAATGCTTGTGTAAATTCATGCAGATTTCTGTGGTAAGGGTGAAGAATTTATGAGTATATGTTCTACTAGAGTGGTCAGGGACCATTTTTGTGGAAGGCAACTTTTCTTTTTATTTATTTATTTATTTATTTAAGCTTTAGGGTACATGTGCACAACGTGCAGGTTTGTTACATATGTATACATGTGCCATGTTGGTGTGCTGCACCCAGTAACTTGTCATTTAACATTAGGTATATCTCTTAATGCTATCCCTCCCCCTTCCCCCCACCCCACAACAGGCCCCGGTGTGTGATGTTCCCCTTCCTGTGTCCGTGTGTTCTCGTTGTTCAATTTCCACCTATGAGTGAGAACATGTGGTATTTGGTTTTCTGTCCTTGCGATAGTTTGCTGAGAATGATGGTTTCCAGCTTCATTCCTTTTTTTTTTTTTTTTTTTTTTTTTTGAGATGGAATTTTGCTCTGTTGCCCAGGCTGGAGTGGAGTGCAGTGCAGTGGCACCATCTCAGCTCACTGCAACCTCTGCCTCCTGGATTCAAGCGATTCTTGTGGCTCAGCCTCTCCAGTAGCTGGGATTACAGGCATGCACCACCATGCCCACCTAACTTTTGTATTTTTAGTAGAGATGGGGTTTCACCATGTTGTCTAGGCTGGTCTTGATCTCTTGACCTGAGGCGATTCGCCCACCTTAGCCTCCCAAATTGCTGAGATTACAGGCGTGAGCCACCATGCCCGGCATGGAAGACAATTTTTCAGTGGATGGGGTTGGGGGGAAATAGTTTCAGGATGAAACTGTTCCACCTCAGATCATCAGGCATTATTTAGATTATCATAAGGGGCATACAACCTAGATCCCTCACATGCGCAGTTCACAATAGGGTTCACACTCCTATGAGAATCTAATGCTGCCACTGATCTGACAGGAGGTGGAGCTCAGGTGGTAATACTTGCTCACCTACTGCTCACTTCTTACTCTGCAACCATGGACTGGTACGCGTTCATGGCCTAGGGGTCGGGAACCCCGTTCCACAACACAAAATGAGGGTAATATAAAATTATATCATTCCAGAAATATAAAGGGAAAATAATTCATGATAAAGTTTCACAATTTTGGGATTGCAGAAAATCAATGTAGAATACATCCCAAAGCAGAAGAAAACTGGCTGTGCTCAGTGCCTCATGCCTGTAATCCCAGCACTTTGGGAGGCCAAGACAGGTGGATCACTTGAGGTCAGGAGTTCGAGACCAGCCTGGCCATCATGGTGAACCCGTCTCTACTAAAAATACAAAAGTTAGCTGGCGTGGTGCTGGCACCTGTAATCCCAGTTACTTGGGTGGCTGAGGCAGGAGAATCACTTGAACCAGGGAGGCTGAGGTTGCAGTGAGTTGAGATCATGCCACTGCACTCCAGCCTGGGTGACACAGCGAGACTCAGTCTCAAAAAAAAAAAAAAAAAAAAAAAAGAATAAAAAAAAAGAAGTAAACAGTGGCCCTTAATTTGGGCATATTTTAGAGAACAATTTACATATCTCAGATAATCCTGAGATTAGGCCTTGCATTGATAGTCTCCTTGCTTAACAGATTTTGAGAAGCAGGTGGAATCTTACATCTGCTGCTGATGTAAGATGCTGGAATCTTACATCTTTTTCTGTCTTAGATATGGTTTCAGAACTGAAGAGCTCGGCACCCTGACCGGAGCAGAGGTGGACCCGTGAATTCCCTGGCAGCAGGCCCAAGCCAGAGACCTCACGTGACTGTGAAGCTGGAGCAAAGCCACCTGTGTGCTGCCCCATGCAGCTCTGCTCCCGTTCCTCCTTCCAAGTTTTTCAGCAGCAAACAGTCCTTTGTACTGGCTTTTCTCCCATTCTACATGTCCTTTGTTCCTTGGGATCCCCCTGGGAGCTGCATGAGCCAGGCACCAGGGGTCATGATGCTTCAGCCTACCCAGGCTGTGCAGGGAGAGAGCTCTCACTCTCCTTTGACACTTAGAAGTCCTGTGTTGATAGTACCAATTCTATGAGTGGGGCTGTCACATATGCAAACTCCTTTCTGACCCCCATACCAAGGAAGATGCCAGGGTGACAAGGGGAATAAGCACACTGGCCTGGTACTGCTGCCCTTTAAGAATCTGGCTCAGCCTCAGCCTGGTGACCCCGAACAGCAATGGCAGGGTCTGGGTCAGCAAGACACAGCTCTCTCTATGCAAATGCTGGAATGAGTGTCTCCAGTCTCTTATTGCTGATGGGAGCCTTGTAAAAGGACCTGCATATCCTGGACAAACTGAGACACAGGGGGCCCCACCCCTTGAAAAGCTATCACACTACTTGACTGACCACGCCAGCACTATGGATAAACTTCAAGCTTTTTAGGTTAACTTCTGTCTGCCACAGATTCTCAGGAAAAGATATTATCTTTCTAAGCAGATGACAGTCCATGACCTGAATAACCTCTTAGTGAAGATTTTCAGATTCTGCTCCACATGCTGGGAAGCTCACCAAGGCTTTAGATCTAGGAGGAGGATTTTTTTTTTTTTTTTTTTTAATGACCTCGATCCAGGCCTCCTTTCCTTGGATGCAAAATTAGTGTGATAGAAAGGAAAATGAACAACAAGCACATTGTGGTACTAGTGAAAGAAGCGCCTACCATTTTGAACCCCAAAGGGGAGTGTTTATTTTTTAATTTTTAATTGTAAAAATAAAATATTTAATTTACGATCTTGATAATTACTAAGTGTACAGTTTGGTAATGTTAATTATATTCACATTGTTGTGCAATAGATAGCTGTAAGTTGTTTTTTTTTTTTTTTTTTTGAGACAGAGTCTCGCTCTGTTGCCCTGGCTGGAGTGCAGTGGTGTGATCTCAGCTTGCTGCAATCTCTGCCTCCTGGGTTCAAGCGATTCTCCTGCTTCAGCCTCCCAAGTAGCTGGGACAACAGGTGTGTGCCACCACGCCTGGCTAATTTTTTGTATTTTTAGTAGAGACAGGGTTTTGCCATGTCGGCCAGGCTGGTCTCGAACTCCTGACCTCAGGTGATCTGCCCGCCTCGGCCTCCCAAAGTGCTGGGATTACAGGTGTGAGCCACCACACCCAGCCAGTTATAGCCTCATTTAATCATAGTTACTTCTTTAAAGGTCTTATCTGCAAATACAATCCTGTTGAGGTTGGGACTTCAACACGTGAATTTGGGAGGGACACAATTTGGTCTGTAACACTCTTATTTACAACTCCTGATTTCCCCTTTTCCTATCCCCTGCCAACCACCATTCTACTTTCTGTTTTGATGAGTTTGATTGCTTTACATACCTCACATAAGTAGAATCATACAGCATTTGCTTTATGTAACTGGATTATTTCACTTGGTATAATATCCTCAAGGTTCTACGTGGCCTGTGATGGGATTTCCTTTGTTAAAGGCTGAATAATATTCCATTTAATGTATATGCCACATTTTGTTTATCCATTCATGTATCAATGGACATTTGGGTTGCTTCTCTTGGCTATCATGAATAATGCTGCAATGAACATGGGTGTACAAATATGTCTTTGAGATCCTACTTTTAATTCTATTGGCATATACCCAGAAATGGGATTGCTGGACCTGGTAATTCTATTTTTCATTGTTTGAGGAAGCTTTCTAATGTTTCTCATAGCAGCTGTACCATTTTACATTCCCACCAACAGTGTACAAGAATTCTCACTTATCTACATCCTCATCAACACGTGTCATTTTTTGTTGCTTTGATAGTGGCCGTCCTCATGGGTGTCAGGTGATATCTCACTGTGCTTTTGATTTGCAGTTCTCTAATGATTAGTGATATTGAGCATCGTTTCACATGTATGCCTTTTTTGGATAAATGTCTATTTAAGTTATTTGTTCATTGTTCAATCAAGTTTTTTGTTGTTGAGTTATAGGAATTCTTATATATTATGTGACTTATATTATTTTTTGAGACAGGGTCTCACTCCGTGCCCAGGCTGGAGTGATGTGGTGCAATCTTGGCTCACTGCAGCCTCAACCTCTTTGAGCTCAGGTGACCCTCCCACCTCAGCTTCCCAAGTAGCTGGGACTACAGGTGTGTGTCACCATGCCCGACTAATTTTTGTATTTTTCACAGAGACAGGGTTTTGTCATGTTGGCCAGGCTGATCTAGAACTCCTGGGCTCAAGTGATCTCCCCACTTCGGCCTCTCAAAGTGCTGGGACTATAGGTGTGAGCCACGGTGCCCAGTTGGAATTCTTTATATATTCCTGATATTAACCCCTTATCAGATAGAATTTGCAAACATTTTCTCCCATCCCACAGCTTGCCTTTCACTTTGTATTCTTTGATCCACATAGGTTTTAACATTGGATGTAGTCCTATTTGTCTATTTTTGCTTTTGTTGCCTGAGCTTTTAGTGTCAATCCAAGAAATATGGACTATTTAACCTCATGAAACTTTTCCCTTATGATTTCTTTTTATTTTATTTTATTTATTTATTTTTATTTATAGAGGCGAGGTCTCCCTATGTTGCCCAGGCTGGTCTTGAACTCCTGGGCTCAAGCCATCCTCTTGCCTTGGCCTTCTGAAATGTTGGGATTATTGGTGTGAACCACTATGCCTGGCCTTCCTTATGATTTCTTTTTTCCCCTTTTCAAATCGTAAGCCACCCTCCCTTATGATTTCTTATAGGAGTTTTATACTTTTAGGTCTAACTCAAAATGAATGGAAGATTTAAACGTAAGGCTTCAAAGCATAATATGAGGCCGGGCGTGGTGGCTCAAGCCTGTAATCCCAGCACTTTGGGAGGCTGAAGCGGGAGGATCACTTGAGGTTGGGGGTTTGAGACTAGCCAGTTCGAGACCAAAATTAGCTGGGTGTGGTGTCACATGTCTTTAATCCCAGCTACTTTTGAGGCTGAGGCAGGAGATTCACTTGAACCTGGGAAGTGGAGGTTGTGGTGAGATGAGATTGCGCCATTGCACTCTAGCCTGGGTGACAAGAGGAACACTCTATCAAAAAAATATATAATATGAAATTTATAATATGAAAATTAGCTCAAAATGAATGGAATATTTAAATGTAAATTTTCATATATGGTGTAAGGTAAGGATCCAATTTCATTATTTTGCATGTAAGTATTCAATTTTCCCAACTCTATATCTTGAAGACACTGTCCTTTCTGCATTGTATGATCTTGGTTCTCTTGCTGAAGACCATTCGACTACATACTCCTGAGTTTATTTCTGATCTCTGTATTCTGTTTTATTGGTCTATATGTTTGCCTTTATGCCAGTACCATACTGTGTTGGTTACTATCAATTTATAATTAGTTTTGAAATCAGAAATTGTGAGATCTCCAACTTTGTTCTTCTGTTTCAAGATTGTTTTGGCTATTTTGTTTTTCTCTGAGATTCCATAGGAATTTCGTTTTTGTTTTTTTTTTTTGAGATAGTCTTACTCAACTCATAGTTGCCCAGGCTGGAGTGCACTGGCACCATCTTGGTTCACTGCAACCTCAGCCTCCCAGGTTCAAGTGATTCTCCTGCCTCAGCCTCCCAAGTAGCTGGGATTACAGGCATGCGCCACCACACCCAGCTAATTTTTGTATTTTTAGTAGAGGTGGGGTTTCACCATGTTGGCCAGGCTGGTCTTGAACTCCTGACCTCAAGTGATCCACCTGCCTTAGCCTCCCAAAGTGGTGGGATTACAGGTGTGAGCCACTGCACCGGGCCCAGATTCCATAGGAATTTTAAGGTAGTTTTTCCTATTTCTATAAAAAATGCTATTGAAATTTTGATAGGGATTGCATTTAAATCTATAGGTTTTAAATAGTATGAGAATCTTAGCAATATTAAATCTGGAAATTCATGAACACAAGATTGCTTTCATTTATTTGTGTTTTGTTAAATTTGGCTCAACGTTATGAAATTTTGAGTATACAAGCCTTTTGCCTCCTTGGTTAAGTTTATTCTTAAATATTTTATTTCTTTTAATGCTTTTTTTTTTTTTAACATATAGGTAAGCCCAGCTGTGTGATCTTTTTGATGCTTTCATAATGGGATTGTTTTCTTCTTTTTCATATATATTTTTTTTTTTTTGAGATAGAGTCTCACTCTGTCTCGCCCAGGCTGAAGTACAATGGCACCATCTTGGCTCACCACAACCTCTGCCTCCCAGGTTTAAGCAATTCTCCTGCCTCAGCCTCCTGAGTAGCTGGCATTACAGGCATGCACCACCATGCGTGGCTAATTTTTGTATTTTTAGTAGAGATGGGGTTTCACCATGTTGGTCAGGCTGGTCTCGAACTCCTGACCTCATGATCCGCCGCCTCAGCCTCCCAAAGTGCTGGAATTACAGGCATGAGCCACTGCGCCTGGCTACTCAGATTGTTAATTGTTAATGTATAGAAACACATTTGATCTTTGTATGCTGATTTTGTTAAAAATCCTGTAACTTTGATGAATTTGTTCATTATTTCTAATAGCTTTGTTTAGGTTTTCCTATTTATGAGACCACATCATCCATAAACAGATAATTTTACTTCTTCCTTTTCAATTTGGATGCCTTTTTTCTTTTTCTTGTCTAATTGCTCTGGCTGGGGCTTCCAGTCTATCTTGAATAGAAGTGGCAAGAGTGGACATCCTCGCCTTTTCCTTACATGAGAGGAAAATCTTTTAGTTTTTCACTGTTGAGTATGATGTTAGCTGTGGATTTTTTTTTTTTTTTTTGAGACAGAGTCTTGTTCTGTTGCCCAGGATGGAGTGCAGTGGTGCGATCTGGGCTCACCCAACCTCTGCCTCCCAAGTTCAAGCGATTCTCCTGCCTCAGCTCCTTATTAGTTGGGACTACAGGCATGCACCACCTTGCCTGGCTAATTTTTTTGTATTTTCCGTTGAGACAGGGTTTCACTATGTTGGCCGGGCTGGTCTCAAACTCCTGACCTTGTGATCCACCCACCTCAGTCTCCCAAAGTTTTGGGATTAGAGATGTGAGCCATCGCGCCTGGCCTAGCTGTGGATTTTTCATATACAATCTTATGCTGAGATAGTTATTTCCATACATACCCATAAAATAGCCTATTTTATTACAAATGAATTATATATAACCTTAAAATCCCTTCAATAATCATCCCTCTTCTCAGTCTTCTACCTTCTTTTGATGTAATAACGTGAAAATACATCATAGCATAACAAAGTGTATGTGGCTTTAGTTTTGTACAATAAAAACATATTTGAAAAAATTATTATCCCTTCCTTGTGTTACTTTATCAAATTGCATTATGTCCCCATTATACAAGTTTTCAGTAATTTTCCATCTTCTTCATTTGCGCTTGAAGGTGTTGGAATGACGTTAGGTGCACGACATAGATCTAGTTCATAGCTTATGTCTACAAACATACCAGTTTTGTCTTCTTATAGGTATGTAGTAGACATTTTTTTTTTTTTTTTGGAGACGGAGTTTCACTCTTGTCGCTCAGGCTGGAGTTCAGTGGTGCCATCTCGGCTCACTGCAACCTCCACCTCCTGGGTTCAAGCGATTCTCATGCCTCAGCCTCCCAAGTAGCTGGGATTACAGGTGTCCGCCACCACGCCTGGCTAATTTTTGTATTTTTAGTAGAGATGGGGTTTCACCATGTTAGCCAGGCTGGTCTTAAACTCCTGATCTCAGGTGATCCACTCACCTTGGCCTCCCAAAGTGCTGGGATTACAGGTGTGAGCCACTGCACCCGGCCATGTAGTAGACATTTTTAATGTTGTATCTGGGTACATATGTGTAAGAGTTTATACATGGAAGCACAAGTGCCAGCATATTCCAAACTCTCTTCATTACCAAAGTACACTCATCAGAAGCTATTGCTCCTAACATGAGCTGTACATTCATTAACCACCTAGGGGATTAACATACCTGTGTGTGTGCACGCATGCCCACATAGATATTTATGATACAGAACTATCTGAAGAGAGTCTGATGTAATTCTTTTTTAGTTTTAAGTTGTTTCCTGAGATTATTCTGTTCCTGTAAGTGATTCTCAAGTTTATCCAAGATGAGAACTCCAAGTATCACTAGTCACATTCTGATACTTGCAACACAAATGTGGAAAGAGTTCTCCAAGTTATGAAAACAAATCCGATGCTTGTCAGTTGACATATATTCATTTATATTTGTATAGGTTGAGAATCACTTATTTAAAATGGTTGGGGCCAAAAGCGTTTCAGATTTTGATTTTTTTCTCTTTCAGATTTTGGAGTATTTGCATTGTATTGGTTGAGCATTCCAAATCTGAAAATCCAAAATCTGAAATGCTCCAATGAGCATTTTCTTTGGGCATCATGTCAGTGTCCAAAAAGTTTGAAATTTTGGAGCATTTCAGATTTGGGATGTTCAACCTGTGTCTATATGTACCTCTATCTGTATAAATATATACTCTTTTTATGTATAGTTCTATGTAAATTACACCTGTATCTATATCTATGTTATATCTACATCTCCCCTGCCTACCTCCTCTCTATCCCTAACCTTCTCTACAAATCTACTTATATCCTCTGAAGGGAGGTATCCAGGTTTGCATTTTCTGGACAAAAAAGGTGAATTTTGGCTTTTGAAACAAGAGGTAGGGACTAAGTTACTGGCGATTACAGGTGAGGATTAATGTCCAGCCAGGGGAAAGAACAATTCAGATATATCTGGCATCTCATGTAAATTAGATGTCCCTTTTACAAATTGAGTCACCCAGATGTCCTGTTCTTGAGGTAGTTTTAGGAAATTGTTCCATGTACAGCATTGGGTACGTTTATTTATTTATTTATTTATTTATTTATTTATTTATTTATGACAGAGTCTTGCTCTGTCTACCAGGCTGCAGTGCACTGGCGTGATCTCAGCTCACTGCAACCTCTGCCTCCTGAGTCCAAGCAATTCTCCTGCCTCATCCTCCCGAGTAGCTGGGACTACAGGTGCATGCCACTACGCCTGGCTAATTTTTTGTATTTTTAGTAGAGACGGGGTTTCACCGTGTTAGCTAGGATGGTCTTGATCTCCTGATCTCATGATCCACCTACCTCAGCCTCCCAAAGTGTTGGGATTACAGGTGTGAGCCACCGCAACCGGCCTTTTTTTTTTTTTTTTTTTTTTGAGATGGAGTTTTGCTCTTGTTGCCCAGGCTGGAGTGTAGTGGTGCTATCTAGGCTCACTGCAACCTCTGCCTCCCAGGTTCAAGCGATTCTCCTGCCTCAGCCTCCCAAGTAGCTGGGATTACAGGCGTGTACCACCATGCCTGGCTAATTTTTGTATTTTTAGTAGAGACGGGGTTTCACTACATTGGCCAGGTTGGTCATGAACTCCCAACCTCAGGTGATCTGCCTACCTTGGCCTCTCAAAGTGCTGGGATTACAGGCGTGAGCCACCATGCTTGGCCAGCATTGAACACCTTTAAGTCTTGTTATGTGGAGGTAGAATGTGAGTGAGAAGGTGGGTGAGGTCCTGGGTCCTTTTGGGTTTTTGTTCAAGGCTGAAGAGACTTGAAGAGGCTCTGTACCCAGACCTGGAAGTTCAAGGCATTTGTACTCTCCTGGGAGGCCCTGGCAGATCAGTAAGCCATTCTGCTGCTCCAGGATTCATCCTGCACTGAGTGGTTTTGGAGCAGGAGTGGAAGGGTGTCCCACAGTGAGCACATGGTGGAGGTCAAAGTTCCTTCTGAGGCTTGGGATCTCCAGCATTCTGCATCCCTTCCAGAAAGACCTCTGTACCCTCTCGGAAGACCCCCAGGCCCCATCAAGCCTGCCCCATCTTTCTCTGAACTCGGGCCTGAGAAACATGAAAGGAAGAGTCAAGGAGAAGTTTGCCCTTCTTGCAGACCAGTCCTGGTACAGTTTTTGTCAGTTTTGAAGAAGCACATGGTGACCATGTGGGGACTTTGCCTCTGGAACTGAAATCACTGTTTAGCCTCTGGAGGGGAAATTGTGGATTCAGTAAGTAGTCAATTTTTTAAAAATTGAGATATAATTTGTATACTATAAAATTTGCCATTTTAAATGCTATGTATTTAAATTACTATACAATTCAACATCTTTAAGTATATTCTAAAGGTTGTACAATCATTACCACTATCTAAACTCAGAACATATTCTTTACTCCAAAAATAAATCCTGTACGTATTAGCAGCCACTCCACATCCACATTCCTCTCCTTCCCTGGCAACAGCACTCAAGCCATCCTCCCTGGCTTTCTTTCATGTTCTGTAGAGACGAGGTCTCGCTATGTTGCCCAGACTGGTCTCAAACTCCTGGACTCAAGATATCCCTCTGCCTTGACCTCCCAAAGTGTGGGGATTTCAGGCATGGGCTACTGTACCCAGCCTTAGACATTTCATATAAATGGAATGACACAATATGTGGCCTTTTGTTTTTGACTTCATTCACTTAGCTTGCTATTTTCAAAGGTCATCTATATTGTATTGTACTTTATTCCTTTTTAAAAATTTTTAATTATACTTTAAGTTCTGGGACACATGTGCAGAACCTGCAGGTTTGTTACATAGGTATACATGTGCCATGATTATTTGCGGCACCCATCAACCCGTCATCTACATTAGGTATTTCTCCTGATGCTATCCCTCCCCATGTCAACCTCCCCCAATGTACTTTATTCCTTTTAATGTTCTTTTTGTTCATCCATTCATCAGTTGATGAATATTTGGGTTATTTTCACCTTTTAGCTATTATGAATAATGCTACTATGAAGATTAGTGTACAAGCTTTTGTGTCATCATCATAGGTTTACAGTTTGCTTTTATTTCTTTTTTTTTGAGACGGAGTCTTGCTCTATCTTGCCCAGGCTGGAGTGCAGTGGTGTGATCTCGGCTCATTGCAGCCTCTGCCTCCTGGGTTCAAGCGATTCTCCTGCCTCAGCCTCCTGAGTAGCTGGGATTACAGGCACCCGGCACAACACCTGGCTAATTTTGTATTTTTAGTAGAGATGGGATTTCACCATTTTGGTCAGGATGGTCTCGAACTCCTGACTTCAGGTGATCTGCCCGCCTCAGCCTCCCAAAGTGCTGGGATTACAGGCGTGAGCCACCATGCCCAGCTTGTTTAGTTTTCTTAGGTATATATCTACTAGGGGAAGTGCTGGGTTATATGGTAACTTTATACTTAACCTTTTTGAGGAACTGCCAAATTGTTTTCCACCTTCAGCTTCACCATTCTACATTCTCACCAGAGATGTATAAGCATTTCAGTTTCTTTATATCCTTGCCAACACATTATTTTAAAAAAAACTTATAGTCACTCTAGTGAGTGGTGCCATGGTATCATTTGTGGGTTTTTTTTTTTTTTTTTTGAGATGGGGTCTTCCTATGTTGGCCAGGTTAGTCTTGAACTCCTGACCTCAAGCAATCCTCCTGCCTCGGCTAGGAATACA
Source organism: Pongo pygmaeus (assembly GCF_028885625.2). Taxonomy (NCBI): domain Eukaryota; kingdom Metazoa; phylum Chordata; class Mammalia; order Primates; family Hominidae; genus Pongo; species Pongo pygmaeus. The sequence continues at coordinate 62,618,625 of NC_072381.2, forward strand.
AGTGTGAGCCACCGTGCCAGGCCTCATTTTGTGGTTTTGATGTGCATTTTCTTAGTGTTTAATGATGTTGACTATCTTTTAATGTGCTTATTGGTCTTTGTGTTTCTTATTTCCAGAAAAAATTTTCATTTTGACCATTTTAATTAAATTAATTAATTAATTAATTTAGAGACAGAGTCTCACTCTGTTGCCCAGGCTGGAGTGCAGTGACACAAACTCAGCTCACTGCAACCTCCACCTCCTGGTTCAAATGATTCTCATGTCTCGGCCTCCCAAATAGCTGGGATTACAGGCATGTGCCACCATGCCCAGCTAATTTTTGTATTTTTTTTAGTAGAGACAGGGTTTCACCATGTTGGCCAGGCTGGTCTCAAACTCCTGACCTCAAGTGATCCACCCACCTCAGCCTCCCAAAATGCTGGGATTACACGCATGAGCCACTGTGTCTGGCCTGTCATTTTGCCCATTTTTAAATTGGGCTGTTTGTGTTTTCATTGTTGAGTTTTAACCATTCTTTGTATATTCTGCATATTAAATCCATAACAGATAAATGATTTATCAATATTTTCTCCCATACCATGTGATGACTTTTAACTTTCTTGACAGTATTCTTTGATGCACAATAGTTTTTAATTCTGATGAAGCCAATTTATCTAGTTTTTGTTTGGTTACTTGTGCTTTAGGTATCATGTCTAAGAAACCGTTGCCTAATCTAAGGTCAGGTAAGCTTACTTCTGATGGTTTCATAGGTTTGACTTGTATGCTTAGGCCTTTCTTCCCTTTTGAATTAATTTTTGTATGTAACTTGAGATAGATATTCAACTTCATTCTTTTCCTTGTGGATAGCCAGTTGTTCTAATACCTTTTCTTGTAAAGACTATACTTTTCCCATTGAATTTGTCTTGTAATTGGTGTTGAACTCAATGGATCATAGATGTATGGATTTATTTGTGGACTCTAAATTCTATTCAGCTGATTTATAAGTTTTGTCTTATGTCAGTACCACACTTTCTTTCTTTCTTGTTTTTTTTTTTGAGACAGAGTCTCGCTGTGTCACCCAAGCTGGAGTGCAGTGGCACAATCTTGGCTCACTGCAACCTCCACCTCCCAGGTTCATGCCATTCTCCTGCCTCAGCCTCCCGCATACCTGGGACTACAGACCCCTGCCACCACATCTGGCTAATTTTTTGTATTTTTTTTTTAGTAGAGACGGGGTTTCACTGTGTTAGCGAGGATGGTCTCGATCTCCTGACCTCGTGATCTGCCTGCCTCGGCCTCCAAAAGTGCTGGGATTACAAGCGTGAGCCATGCGCCCAGCCCACACTTTCTTGATTGTTATATCTTTGTAGCAAGTTTTGAATTTGGGAAGTGTAAGTCCTCCAATATTGTACTTCTTTTTCGAGATTAATTTGGCTATTCTGGGTCCATTGCATTTCTAAATGAATCTTGGGGTCAGCTTGTAAATTTCTGCAAAAAGGCTGTTGAAATTTTGATAGGAAGTGAATTGAATCTGTTGATCTCTTTTGGGAGTATTGCCCTCTTAGCAATATTAAGTCTTCCAATCCATAAACATGGGATATTTCTCCATTTATTTAGATCTTTTATATTTTCTTTTAATAATATTTTGAAGTTTTCAGTGTGCATATGTTGAATCTTTTTGTTAAATATATTTCTAAGTATTTTATTCTTTTTGATGATATTGTGTATAGGTTTATTTTATTTTCATTTTTGAATTGTTCATTGCCAGTATACAGAAATACAACCGGTTGTTTATTTCTTTTTTTAAAATAGAGACAGGGTTTCACCATGTTGCCCAGGCTGGTCTCAAACTCCTGGACTCAAGCAATCTGCCCACCTGGGCCTCCCAAAATGCTGGGATTACAGGCGTGAGCTGCCACGCCTGGCCTGATTTTTAAAATTTTTGATCTTGCATTCTACAACCTCATTTGCTTGCTATAATAGTCTTTAGATTCCTTTGGATTTTCTCTATGTGAGGTCATGTCATCTGAAAATTTTCACTTTTTCCTTTCCAATATAACACCTTTACTTTCATATTCTTGCCCAATTGCAGTTAGCAATTTTGCTTCTCTTAAATCAGTTAGGTTCTGGTAAAATCCGTGTTGGGAAGGCTCAGGTGAAATAGGTTCTTTCGAGGGCATCACTTAAGAAGAAGAGAATGCTCTGAGCACATTTCATAATGTCTACTTTTCCTCTCATCCTACATAAAGCACAAGCAGAATTTTCTCTGATCTTTACTTTGAGAACCTGGTAGGACTCTTGGGAGTAAAGCCAACAAAGGCTGGACTATCCTGGCATTTTTAACTCTCAAGCCTGGCCATACAGTGCTTCCAGCAACTCTTGATTGCAGTGTAGGTTTTCCTATTCTACCAATGGTTTCTGCTAGTCAGTTTCTTCTCCTTGTTTTGATTCTCTGCATCTTCCTGTCTGTCTTCAATTTAAAGGGCAGCAGTTTGCCTGTGACCTCACTTCTCTCATAGATCTAGGAAGAGTTATTGATTTTCAGTTTGTTTACTGGTTTTCTTTTTATGTTTTGTGGATGGGAGTGACGACCTCCAAGCATCTTACATGCCAGACCAGAAACTGGAAATCCAATAAATATATTATGGCAACATTTAAAAAACTAAAAATTTGTGCAAAAATTCACGATGAACAAGATATCTAAGTTTTAAATAATATCAGGATCTAACTCTGACTTGCACAAGTGAAGCCACTTCACTAGTAAATCATATCCTGGCACTGTTTTTCATAAAACTTTATTTATAAACAACAAATATCCATTGTGTTGGCTATAGTTTGTCAATTTCATTCTTTATAAACTGTTACATTAAAATACTTTCTGCATCCCAGGTGAGTATTCACTTGCCTTACCTAGTTCTGGACCTTCCCTCTGATTCCATTTCATACAAAAGTCAGCCCTACAATGGCTCCATGTCCCTTTATTTTTATTTATTTATTTTATTTTCATTATTATTTTTGAGATGAAGTCTTGCTCTGTTGCCCAGGCTGGAGTGCAGTGACGCTATCTCAGCTCACTGCAACTCTGCTCCCGGGTTCAAGCGATTCTCCTGCCTCAGCCTCCCCAGTAGCTGGGATTACAGGCACGCGCCAGTACGCCGGGCTAATTTTTGTATTTTTAGTAGAGATGGGTTTTTGCCATGTCGGTCAGGCTGGTGTTGAACTCCTGACCTCAGGTGATCCACCCACCTCGGCCTCCCAAGGTGCTGGGATTTCAGGCATGAGCCACCATGCCTGGCCCCATGGCCCTTCATGATTTGACCTCCATCTACTCTGTAACCTCGCTTCCTCCTTCCCTGCACGCACTCCCTCTACTCCACTCATAGTCTCTGCCTTGCTATTTCTATTTCTGGGGCATGCCCATCTTGCTCAGGGCTTTTACATCAGTGCTTGACACTTTGGGCCTGATCCATACCTATTCATTCTAATTAATTCAGTCAACAAATATTTATTGTGTGCTTACTTTTGTAAGGCATTATTTTAGGCTCTGAGACAATATCAGTAAACAAGATAGACAAAATCCAACAATCTCTGGAGCTTTCAATTTAGTGTGTTTGGGAAGGGGTGAGAGGGTGAGAAAGTAATCATAAGTGAAATAGAAATTATTGCTGAGAAAATATAGCATTGTGAAAAAAGGAAATAAGATAAGGGGGATTAGGAATTTTTGGAGAATTGCAGCTTTAAATAGGTAGATGAAAGTAAGCCTATCTGAAAAGGCCACCTGGCAAAGGCTGAGAGGGAGATGAAGGAGTCATTCAAGGGATATGGGGATCATGAGAGGTCGGGAAGCTTTGCAGGCAGAGGTTGGAATGCCTTGAGGTGGGAGAGAGCCTGAGATGTTTAAGAAAAAGCAAGGAGGCCAATATCACTAGTTGGTGCCTATGTGAGGCCGGGGGGTGGACAGTAGAAAATGATGTCAGAGAGGAAAGGCAGGAGGAGTACAGGTTAGATAAGACATGTAGGCTATTGAAAATAAACTTTATTGAAATATAGTGCACATACCCAAAAGACCATGTATCATACATAGTCAGTTTAATAAATTTTCACAAAACAACCAAACTCATGGAACAAGCATTCAGATAAAGAAAGAGAATATTACCAGACTTCAGGAGCCTACTTTTGGTTTCCTTTAAGGCACTGATATCCTTCCCTCAGTAGCTCATATCCTTACTTTTAACCACAGCATAGCTGGGCGTGGTGGCTCACGCCTGTAATCCCAGCACTTTGGGAGGCCAAGGCGGGTGGATCACTTGAGGTCAGGAGTTCGAGACCAGCCTGGCCAGCATGGTAAAACCCAGTCTCTACTAAAAATACAAAAAAAAATTAGCTGTGCGTGGCAGCACATGCCTGTAATCCCAGCTACTGGGGAAGCTGAGGCAGGAGAATCGCTTAAACCCGGGAGGCGGAGGTTGCAGTGAGCCGAGATTGTGCCACAGCACTCCAGCCTGGGTGACAGAGTAAGACTCCATCTCAAAATAAAATAAAATAAATTAACCACAGCAAAGATTAGTTTTGTCTGTTTTATATAAAATATTAATGGAATTATACAGTATTCTCATTTATTTACTCCTAATTTTAAAGATAAATTCTGTAATCCAGGGCTTGGCAAACTTTCCCTACAAACAACAAAAAGTAAACATGTTGGGCATTGGGCAAAGTGAAGTCTCAAGTACTCAGCTCCGTCATTTCGGCTTAAAAGCAGCCATAGACAATAGGTAAATAAATGTGTGGCTAGTGTCCCAAGAAAATTATTTATAAAAACTGAAACTGGCTGGATAGGGCCCATTGGTAATAGTTTGCCAACCCCTGCTTCCATTTGTAACATTATCATTGTGAATGGCTGTGAGGCCGTAATTTTACACTATAAATGGGTAGTCAGTTGTACCAACATTGTTGTGATTAATCATTTTCTCTCTGAATACTACCAGTACTCTTTTTTTCTTTTCTTTTTTTTTAAATAGAAATGAAGTCTCACTATATTACCCAGACTGGTCTGGAAATCCTGGCCTCAGGTGATTTTCCTGCCTCAGCTGAGATTACAGGTACTAGGATTACAGGTGTGAGCCACAGTCTTCAATGCTTATCTATCTCCATCTTTCTGTTAGGTTCCCTTGCTGAAGAGGATGGTCGTATAAAGTAAAGGGAACAGAAAATAAGAGGAAAAACAAAACACAAAGATAAATTTCCTGAGGAAGAATTGTGCAGACTTTATGAGAAATATGCACAGCACCCTTACCCTAATTTTACGACCAGAGAACTGGTCAAACAACTGCATTGTCAAGTGTGTGTAAGTCATGTAAGTTTAGAGATTTTTTTTTTTTTTTTTTTTTTTTGAGATGGAGTCTCCCTCTGTTGCACAGGCTGGAATGCAGTGGGGCGATCTCGGCTTACTGCAACTTCTGCCTCCCGGATTCAAGCAATTCTCCTGCCTCAGCCTCCCAAGTAGCTGGGACTACAGGTGCATGCCACCACGTCCGGCTAATTTTTTGTGTTTTAGTAGAGATAGGGTTCACCGTGTTGCCTAGGCTGGTCTCGAACTCCTCAGCTCAGGCAATCTACCTGCCTCAGCCTCCCAAAGTGCTAGGATTACAGGTGTGAGCCACCATACCTGGCAAGTTTAGAGCTTTGTAAATTTCCTAGAAAATATAGATGAGGCTGGGCGCAGTGGCTCACACCTGTAATCCCAGCACTTTGGGAGGCCAAGATGGGTGGATAACCTGAGGTCAGGAGTTCGAAACCATCCTTGCCAGCACGATGAAACCTTGTCTGTACTAAAAATATAAAATTTAACTGGGCATGGTGGCATATGCCTGTAATCCCAGGTACTCAGGAGGCTGAGGCAGGATAATCGCTGGAACCTGGGAGGCAGATGTTGCAGTGAGCTGAGATCATACCACTGAACTCCAGCCTGGGTGACAGAGCGAGACTCCATCTCAAAAAAAAAAAAAAAAGAAAAGAAAAAAGAAAAAATATAGATGGATGTATGTACCAGTTTTTTTTTTAATAGAGAGGCAAATAATTGAATAATATCAAAGAGAAAAGAGTGGTAGTCAACCAAAATAAAAAGTATGAAATTTCTCACATAATAAAAGTATCATAATATCTGCATTTTTACAGATAATATAAAAAATGAAAAGAATTATGAAGCAGTGTAATAGCATTAATCACCTGGTAAAATGGTATTGATATTTTGCCACATTTCTTGTTTATCTATATGTGATACCAATGTGTGTTGGGAAAACATGAGTAGAGTGAGGCTAATTTGTAGGGTGATGGTATCTTGGGATAGAGAGGGTGCTGGCTGTGCAGATGGAGAGAACTAGTAAGACTCTGAGTACATTTTGGAGACAGAGTGGATGGTGTTTATTGCTGTATTGGTTATGCAGTGAAAGAAAAGGTAAAGTCAAAGATGACTCCAGAGGAGACTCAAAGCTTCAAAGTTTTGAGTAAATGGAAAACGGGAATTGCCTTTTAGTAGAGGAGAAATCTAGGAGAGGAGTAGATTTGTGTCAGAGGGATTGAAGTCGTACTGTAGACACACAGAGTTTTATTTGCCGGGTAAAATCCAAGTGGAGGTATTAAGTGGATATTTGAGTATGCAAGTTTGAAAATCAAGGGTGAGGAGTGACAGGTCCAAATGTGGTAGTTGTCAGTTTGTTGGTGGTGTCCCCATTACATGGCACAGTCCCTGGTGGCATGGTAGTTCCTTTCTAATGATTTGCTGCACAAACCAACATTTTGGGAACTTTTTCTGATATCACATAATCAGTTAAAAAACAAAAACTCATTGTGTTAGATTTATGCTATTTGTAAACAGTATTGCAAATATTTCCCCTGCTCTTTCTGCTCTGTAATTCCTCGAAGATCATTGTAGTTGTTGGTTGGTTGAAAACTGGAAGAATTTAATCATTAATGTAATCTAGAAAGGGGATTTAAGATCAAGTTTGGGAGGAAAAATATGTAGACAAATATAAGTAACTCTGTTACTAAGTTATAAAATGAATAGAACTATTTCTGGGAAAATCCAAATGGTCAACGATTTCTTAAAAAGTAGAAGGAAAGGAGGGGTCAAGATGGCAGACCAGAAGAAGCTCATATGTGCCTCTCTCACGGAGAGGAAACAAAAGTGCTAGTAAATACTGACCCTACAAGCTGATCATTGAACAAACCACATTGGGATCCACCAAGGCAGCAAGGGGACGAAGAAGGCAGAGAGGACTGAAGCTGGGCAGCTGCCATCTGGGATCAATGTAGAACCAGGAGAAGCTCCCCAGCACTGGAAAGAGTGAGTGAGAGCACCCCAGGGAATTCACACCCTCCAGAGGGCCCCGTGCAAGCCTGGGAATGGGAGAATCCCTCTGGTACTTCCCCCCTCCATATGCTCCCTAACCTTGATTCTAAACTGTGGTGGACAGCTAGCCACCTGGAGTTTTTGTAAAGGCAACTCTCAAGTTCATGAGAACCTCTATAAACTTTGGACCCCAGAACAAACCAGCACCAATGTCACAGCCCCAATAGAGGCTGCAGATGTGGAGCCTGGGAGCAGTAAGATGACTCCACCCTGCCTTGCCAGACAAGGCTTGGCACCAGCTTCAGCAGTCCTGCTTCTGCCTGAACTCAGCCAGCAGCTGCAGCCTCCCATTGCCCCAGGAGAAACCCTGATGGCAGGGTGCACAACTCCACCCACCCCTGTTGCTGATAACCAGGCAGGCAATGCCTGTTAGAGTTTCCAGCCCAGTGGTCCCACTTCTGAGCTCAGCTGACAGGTACAGTCTCCTGTTGTCCTGGGAAATACCTGGACAGCAAGGTGGACAACTCTACCCACTCCCACTGCTTGTAGTCAGATGGCTATACCTGCTTCTGCCTGAATTTTGCCAGTGAGTGCAGCCTCCTGTTGTCTCAGGAAATATACTGATGGCAGGACTCTACCCACCCCTGCCCTCTTATCTCCAGGCAGATCACACCTGCTAGAGCTTCCAGCCCAGCAGTTCTGCTTCTGGAAGTCTCTCAGTGATCCAAAAGCCTTCACTTTTGGATCACTGAGAGAGGTGAGATGCCTGGGTTCTCAGGCTGATGGAGTGGGCTGTGCCTCCTTCTGCAGGGCTGACTTTGGCAGAGATATGGCCTGTCTGCCAATTGTGGCTCCTGCTTGAGGGAGCCTCATGGACCAGACACCCAACAAAAGAAACACTGGCATGAGGGCAGTATCAGAGGGGCACCTCCAAGGCCCAGTAGCAGACTAGGTGAGGGAGTCATCTCTATCCCCCATCACCATAGAGCACTACTGTTAAATGTGCCAAGACACAAAAGAGCCATGCAACAGAGCAACAGCCTATCTGCTGGCTAACGCTCTTAAGTGTTACCTGTTGGATTGTGGCCCAAAATGCAACACCAAAATATTTTGCCAGTTACAGCATCCGTGAAAAATAAGGCAAAGGCTAGGGCCAGCACCCTGCTGCAGCCGATGCATGTGTGCCCTGCTGTGCTGCTGCAGCTGCTGGTGCACACAAGTGAGCATGGACCCTGCTGACACTGCCCCAGTGGAGCGCTTTGGCCAGCAACCCCCAATGGAGTGTTGTGGCCAGCAGACTGGAAACACCTTGGCCCATCCAGTGCCAGAGGTTACTAATCTCAATGGGTCAGAGACAAAGTCAGGGACCTGGTACCAGTCCCCCAGAGCTAGAGTGCACAGCCCAGGAGTGCTGAGCTGAGTCTTGGTCCTCTGAAATCTTCTAGAATTCAATCCAGTTGACTGAACCATCTTATACCACAATCAAACCCCTAAAGGCCTCAAAGAAGATAAAGGAAAGGACAGCAACATCAAAGATTAAGGGGACTTGAGCCCACATAGATTAAAAAGAACCAGCACAGCTGGGCATGGTGGCTCATGCCTGTAATCCCAGCACTTTGGGAGGCCAAAGCAGGTGGATCACCTGAGGTTGGGAGTTCGAGACCAGTCTGCCCAACATGGAGAAACCCCATCTCTACTAAAAAGATAAAATTAGCCAGGCGTGGTGGCTCATGCCTGTAACCCCAGCTACTCAGGAGGCTGAGGCAGGAGAATCGCTTGAACCCAGGAGGTGGAGGTTGTGGTGAGCTGAGATGGCACCATTGCACTCTGGCAACTCAAAAAGCCAGAGTGTCTTTTAACTTCCAAATGATCACACTAGTGCCCTAACAATGGTCCTTAACCAGTCTGAAATGACTGAAATGTCAAACATAGATTCCAGAATATAGATAGGAATGAAGATACTTGAGATTCAGGAGAAAGTTAAAACCTAATCCAAGGAATCCAAGGAACACAACAAAATGATAGAGGAGCCAAAAGACAAAATAGTCATTTTAAAGAAAGAATCAAACTGATATGATAGAACTGGAAAGCTTACTACAAGAATTTCATAAATACAATTGCAGGTATTAACAGCAGAAAAGACCAAATGGGGAAAGAATCTCAGAGCTTAAAGATTGGTACTCCAAATTATCTCAATCAGACGAAACAAGAAAAAAAAGAATAAAGAAGGATGAACAGCCGGGCGCGGTGGCTTATGCCTGTAATCCAGCACTCTGGGAAGCTGAGACTGGCAAATCACGAGGTTGGGAGTTTGAGACCAGCCTGACCAACATGGAGAAAGCCCATCTCTACCTAAAAATATAAAATTAGCCAGGCGTGGTGGCACACGCCTGTAATCCTAGCTACTCAGGAGGCTGAGGCAGGACAATTGCTTGAACCTGGGAGACAGAGGTTGCAGTGAGCCGAGATCGCACCACTGCACTCCAGCCTAGGCGACAGAACGAGACTCCATCTCAGAAAAAAAAAAAAAAAAAAAGAACAAAACCTTAGAGAAATTTAGGATTATTTATTTATTACTTTATATATATTTTAAAGACAAGGTCTCACTGTCACCCAGACTGGAGTGCAGTGGTGTGATCTCAGCTCACTGCAACCTCCGCCTCCCAAGCTCAAGCGATTCTCCTGCCTTAGCCTCCCGAGCAGCTGGGATTACAGGTGTGCACCACCACGCCTGGCTAATTTTTGCATTTTTAGTAGAGACTGGGTTTCACCATGTTGGTCACGCTGGTCTCAAACTCCTGACCTCGTGATTTGCCCGTCTTGGCCTCCCAAAGTGCTGGATTACTGGCGTGAGCCACCGTGCCTAGTTGTTCATTCTTTTTTATTCTTTTTTTCTTGTTTTGTCTGATTGAGATAATTTGGAGTACCAGTCTTTAAGCTCTGAGATTCTTTCCCTACTTGGTCTCTTCTGCTGTTAATACTTGCCTCCCAAAGTTCTGGGATTACAGGCATGAGCCACTGCACCCAGCTGAAATATAGGATTATTTAAAGAGACCAAATTTATGACTCATTGGCATTTCTGAAATAGAGGGAGAGAAAGCAGGCAACTTGGAAAACATATTTGAGGATATTGTCCATGAAAATTTCCCCAAGTTTGCTAGAGAGGCCAAACATTCAAATTCAGGAAATGCAGAGAACCCCTGCAAGTTACTATCCAAGACAATGATCCCCAAGACATGTAGTCATCAGATTCTGCAAGGTTGATATGAAAGAAAAAAATATTAAAGGCAGCTAGAGAGAAGGGGCAGGTCACCTACAAAGGGAACCTCATCAGGACAACAGCAGACTTTTCAGCAGAAATCCTACAAGCCAAAGAGATTGGAGGTCTATATTCAGCATTCTTAAAGAAAAGAAACTAAAACCAAGAATTTCAAATCTGCCCAAACTATGCTTTATAAGCGAAGGAGAAATAAGATCATTTTCAGAAAAGCAAATACTAAAGAAATTTGTGATCAATAAACCTGCCCTACAAGAGGTTCTTAAGGGAGTGCTAAATATGGAAATAAAGACCATTATGGGCTGCCACAAAAACACACTGAAGTACATAGACCATTGACATTGTAAAGCAACTACAGAATCAAGTCTGCATAATAACCAGCTAACAACACAATGACAGGATCAAATCTACATATATCAATATTAACATTGAATATAAATTGGTTAAATGCTCCAATTAAAAGGTACACAGTTGCAAGTTGGATAAGAAAGCAAGACCCAACTGTATTCTGTCTTCAAGAGGCCCATCTCACATGCAGTGACCCCCGTAGGCTCAAAGTAAAGGAATGGAGAAAAATTGACCAGGCAAATGAAAAACAAAAAAACAGCATGGGTTGCCATTCTAATTTCAGACAACAGACTTTAAACCAACAGTACTCAAAAAAGACAAAGAAGGGCATTACATAAAGTGTTCAACTCAACAAGAAGACTTAACTATCCTAACTATATGTGCACCCAACACAGGGGCACCCAGATTCATAATACAAATTCTTAGAGACCTATGAAGAGACTTAGATAACCACGTGATAATAGTGGGAGACTTTAACACCCCACAGACAATATTAGACAGATAATTGAGATGGAAAATTAACAAAGATATTTGAGACCTGAACTCAACACTTGCCCAAATGGACCTAACAGACATCCACAGAACTCTCCAACCCAAAACAACAGAATGCACATTCTTCTCATCTGCACATGGTCCATACTCCACACAATACAGCATGAAACCATTCTCAGAAAATTAAATTTAAAAAATGGAAATCATTCCAACCATACTCTCAGACCACAGTGAAATAAAAATAGAAAGCAATACTAAGAAGATTGCTTGAAACCATACAATTACATGGAAATTAAACAACTTGCTCCTGAATGACTTCTGGGTAAACAATGAAAGTAGGGCAGAAATCAAGAAATTATTTGAAAGTAATGAGAACAAAGATACAACATACTAGAATCTCTGGGACACAGTTAAAGCAGTATTTTTATTTTTTAAGGCAGGGTCTCCCTCTGTTACTCAGGAGTACAGTGGTGTGATCATAGCTCACTGCAGCCTCAACCTCCTCAGCTCAAGTAATCCTCCTGAGTAGCTGGGACTACAGGCATGTGCCACCATGCCTGGCTAATATATTTTTTTTCTTTTGTAGAGACAAGTTCTCACTGTGTTGTCCAGGCTAGTTTTGAACTCCTGAACTCAAGTGATCCTCCCACTTCAGCCTCCGAAAGTGCTGGGATTACAAACATCAACCACCATACTCAGCCTTAAAGCAGTAATAAGAGGAAAGTTTATAGTGCTAAATGCCCACATCAAAAAATTAAAAAGATCTCAAATTAACTGCCTAATATTACACCTAGAGAAACTAGAAAAATAAGAACAAACAAACCCCATAGCTAGCAGAAAACAAGAAATAACCAAAATCAGAGCTGAACTGAACTGTTCTTTCCTCAATGTATGTTCATGGCACTTTTGTTGAAAATGAGTTCACTATGGATGCATGGATTTATTTTTGCACTCTCTATTTTGTTCCATTGGTTTATATGTGTATTTTTATGCCAGTCTCTTTCTGTTTTGGTTACTATAGCTCAGTAGTATAATTTGAAGTCAGGCAATGTGGTTCTTCCAGTTTTATTCTTTTTGTACAGGGTTGCTTTTGCTATTCTGGGTCTTCTGTGGTTACATGTAATTTCAGAATTATTTTTTCTATTTCTATGAAGAATGTCATTGGTATCTTGATGGGGATTGCATTGAATTTGTAGATTGCTTTGGGTAGTATAGACATTTTAACAATATTGTTTATCCTAATCTATGAACACAGAATGTCATTCTATTTTTTTGTGTGTTTCCTCTTCAATTTCTTGCATTAATATTTTATAGTTTTCATTTTAGAGATCTTTCACTTCTTTGGTTAAGTTTATTCCTAGGTATTTTATTATATTTGAAACTATTGTAAATGGGATTACTTTCTTGATTTCTTTTTCAGATTGTTCACTACTGGCACATAGAAATGCTACTGATTTTTGTATGTTAGTTTTGTGTCCTGCAACTTTACTGAATTTATCAGTTCTAATTGCTTTTTTGTGGAGTCTTTAGATTTTTCCAAATATGAGATCATATCTGCAAATAAGGATAATTTGACTTCTTCTTCTCCAATTTGGATGCCTTTTATTTCCTTCTCTTATCTTCCAAAACTGGAAGTTCCAACTAGAGACTTCCAGTACTATGTTGATTAACAGTGGTGAAAGTGGGCATCCTTGTCATTTTCCAGATCTTAGAGGAAGGGCTTTTAGTTTTTCACTGTACAGTATGATACTAGCTGTGGGTCTGTCATATACACCTTTTATTATGTTAAGGTATGTTCCTTCTATCATATCCTTTTTATCATAAAGGGATATTACATTTTATCAAATAATTTTCAGCATCACCTGACATCCTATGGTTTTTGTCTTTCATTCTGTTAATATAATGTATCACATTAATTGATTTCCACATGTTGAACCATCCTTGCATTCCTGGGGTGAATCCCACTTGGTCATAATGAATTTTTTTTAGTGTGTTTTTGAATTTGGGTTGCTAGGATTGTGTTGAGGATTTTTGCATCAATGTTCATCAGGGATATTGTCCTGTAGTTTTCTTTTCTTTTTTTTTTTTAAGTATAGAGTCTTTGTCTGCTTTTGGTATCAAGGCAATACTGGCCTTGTAGCATACATTTGAAAAAATTCCCTCCTTTATTTTTTTTAGAATAGTCTGAGTAGGATTGCTATTACTTCTTTAAATGTTTGGTAGAATTCAGCAGTGAAGGCACTGGGTCCTAGGTTTTTCTTTGCTGTGAGACTTTTTATCATGGCCTCTATCTTTTTATTTTGTGTTTGTCTATTCAGATTTTGAATTTCTTCATGGTTGAATTTGGTAGCTTGTATGTGTCTATGAATTTATCCATTCTTCTAGGTTTTCCAATTTATTGGCATATGGTTGCCCATAGTCTCTAATGAGCCTTTGAATTTCTGTTGTATCTATGTTTCTGAATATTGGTTGTAATGTCTCCTTTTTCATCTCTGATTTTATTTATTTGGGCCTCCTCCCTTTTTTCTTCATTAGTCTGGCTAAAAGTTTGCTGCTTTTTTTTTTTTTTTTTTTTTTTTTTATAAAACCAACACTTCATTTTATTTATCTTTCATTTTTTTATTTCAATTTTATTTATTTCTGCTCTGTTCCTTATTATTTCTTTTTCTACTAATTTTAGATTTGGTTGCTCTTGCTTTTCTAGTTCTTTAAGATCCATCATTAGGTTGTCTATTTGAAGTTTTTCTACTTTTGTGATGTAGGTGCTTACTGCTATAAACTTTTCTCTTATTACTGTTTTTGCCATATCCCATCCATATGTTTCAGTGTGTTGTGTTTCCATTTTCATTTTTCAATAATTTTTTTTTTTTGAGACAGACTTTTGCTCTTTTTACCCAGGCTGGAGTGCAAGGGTGCAATCTCGGCTCACCGCAACCTCCGTCTCCTGGGTTCAAGTGATTCTCCTGCCTCAGCCTCCTGGATAGCTGGGATTACAGGCATGCCATCCTCTAACAAGCTAGACACATTGCCTCTTTACAGTGTATGATAAGTGCTTGCCAAATGCATGTTAGAACTGACTATCCAGCTAAGTTTCTCCAAACTAGATAACTGCCTTTAAGCAGGGACCTTGCTGCCTGTGCCCCTCCCAGCTCTCTCTCCAGTCACCACTACCGAGCACAATGCATGGTGCCTTCTTCACAAGCAAATACCTTCTCCCTTCTTCAAATCCTGACTACAGATCCAGGGTAGCACCATATACCACACCTCCCTAGAAAAGAGTGGTTATAGGCAGGGCACGGCGGCTCACGCCTGTAATCCCAGCACTTTGGGAGGCAGAGGCAGGTGGATCACCTGAGATCAGGAGTTTGAGACCAGCCTGGGCAACATGGCGAAACCCTATCTCTACTAAAAATACAAAAAATTATACCGGCATGGTGGCATATGCCTGTAATCCCAGCTACTCAGGAGGCTGAGGCAGGAGAATCCCTTGAATCTGGGAGGCGAAGGTTGCAGTGAGCCGAGATCGCGCCACTGCACTCCAGCCTGGGTGTCAGAGTGAAACCCCATCTCATTTATAAAAAAAAAAAAAAGTGGTTACAGCATATGCCTTAGAAATATAAGCCAAGAGAGCACTGTGATTAATACTGAGTTCTAGAGTAAAATTCTCTGGGCTTAGAACCTAACTCTACTGCTTATTAGCTGTGTGGTTTTGGATGAGGCCCTGAGACTTAGATTCTTCATCTCAGAAATGGAGATGTAGCATCTGGAACATAGCATGTACTCAGTAAATGTCAGCTGTCACCATTGTCATTGCCAATCCACTCAGCCCACAAGCAGGTATGTGTGGGCCTGGCAAAAGTTGTTAAGAGGGGGCCGCAGGCGCTGGGGAGCATGTGGAGAGGCTGCGTGGAGCTGCGTGCTCCCTGGGCTGCATGCCCAGTGAAGCACGTGAAGGGCGAGCGGTGATGGGTTCTGCGCCAGTGGGGCTGGGAGCGCGTGGGGGGCTGTACGTGGAGCTGCCCGCAAGGTGGGAACTGCACGTGCGGGCTTGGGGACTGCGCACACTGGGGGTGCAGGCGCTGGGGAGGGTTTGGGGGGCTGTGCGTGGGGCTGCCCTCACGGAAGGCTGCAAGCTTGGTGAAGCGCGGAGGCGGGGGTGCTGCGCGCCGCTGGGGAGCACGTTGGGAGACATGCAGGGACTGCCCGGGCCAATGGTTTGACTTCGCGCCGTCCACCCGACATTTCACAGTCGCCATGACGACTGGGAGGTCCACAGCCACTGCGGTGGCCGGTACAAGTAGTTGAGGCTGCGAGGCCAGTCAGGTCTTTCCAGACCTCGCCCTACTGGGCTGGGCTGTGCCGGAAATTGACCCAGCTCCACCAGAACAGGAACTATGAGAAAATAGTTGGGCAAACGAGGAGTAAGCTCAAAAGCAGCGGCTCCACAGCCCTTTCAATCTTCCCGCCCCAGCCAGTTGAAGCTGAGGGGCCTCCCAAGCCAGGGAGCCAGAGATGGAGGAGGAGGTGGAAGAGTCCGGGCTGCCTCTGCAGCTTTGGACCCTAGGCAGAGGGAACCTGCCAGGGGGCGGGAGGAGGTGCGCAATCTGAGACGCCAAATGGCTTGCAGCTGGACGTGACTGCCAAGACCCTTCTGGGCTGCTTCCAGTTGATCCATAATTTCCTGGCGCAGCTCCAGAAAAAGGTGCACAAACTGCAGGAGCCTCAGTTCTCCAGCAAGACCACTCTGGGCATTGGTGAGGAGAGGGCAGGAGAGTCCTAGGAGGGAGCCGCATGGCGTTTTTCTTGAGTCTTGAAGGAAATCAGTTTAATAAGCAAGGGTTTGTGGGTGCCTAGTAGCAAATAATAGCAAGGTCCGAGCTCTGGAAAAGCGTGGCAAGAATCACCAAGCCCCATTAGTTGTTGTTTTAAAACATTTTCAGGGTTTTCTGACAGTAGTCACCCCTATGTCACAATAAGGAAATGGTATCTGAATCAGGGCAGCTAATTATCATACTTGGTAAAAATGATTAGCTGGCTTTTGAAGAACAGACATGTTTCTCAGCACCTCCAAACATGTGCGGCAAGAGGTGAGCTGGTAAGGTGCTGATCACCAGGCATTGCCTGCAGGGGCTCCCGCCCACCGGCCTGGATCCCCCCCACCTTCCTCAGGGCTGCTGTGCACCCAGTCCTGTAAGCCCTATGGGCCGCTGTTGCTGTTCGGGATGCTGAAGGAGGACTGCGCTGCGCGGGCCCCGACGCCACGCTCCCCACGGCCCCGCCGCGGGAGCGGCTGCGCGGGGCTACCAGGGCCTTCGAAGCGGCGCCACCCGAGGCGCTGGGCTGGTGCCCACTGGGCACCTGAGCCGGGAACCGCCCGGCGGTGGCCCGAACACCCCCGCCGCCGCCCGCGGTCCCATTGGCTCCTCCGTTGCTACTGGGAGGTAGATCCGAGCCCCAGTACATGCGCCTCCGGCTCCTCTGCTTGGTGCCTATGTCCGCCCTGCCCCGCCCGGCGCGCCCTGAGAGCCAGGAGGGCGGGAGTGAGCGCGGGAGCTAGAGGGCAGGGCCAAGGCGCTGCAGCCGGCCCAGAGAGGCACCCCGCACGTCCAGGGCCGCCGCCCCAGGGGCAGTCGGCGCCCTGCGCGCTCTTCTTGGGGAGGTGGGTGAGGCTGGCGGCCTGACGCGGGCGCGGGAGACAAGGAGACGAGGAGAGGAAGGGGTCTCGGCTGCGGGCACCCCTCGCTGGCTCTAGCAGGAAGAGGCGGCTCAGGTGTCTGTGTGGCTGCCTCTGGTTTAGGTTCTGGTGCGCCATGAAGGCCACTGCCGGTCTGGGCGCGCTGGGTCCCCGGGCGTCGGGCACCGCCTCCTCTGGGGCTGCGGCTGCTTCCGCCGCCATTCTCTGGCTCCCAGGGCTGCTGGCAGCTGAGTGGTAGGCGCCTGCCCAGACTCCGCCGGCGCCACCTTCCCTCTTCCCACAGCCACCCAGTTGTTATTAACGGAGAAAGAGGAAAAACAGGCGGCGCGCCAGGGGAGGACGAAGAATGGGAGGGAGGGGTGCTGCGCGCTTTCCGGCAACCGTCGCCTAGCTCTCCCTGCGAAGGAGGGGCTGGGCTGGAGGGAGGATCTGGGCCGCGAAGGTGGGGGTGCCCAGGAGGGGAGGAGGTTCACCAGCCCTCACGCCGCGCGGCCTTATATAGGTTTCTTATACTTGAATATTGATATCTTTCTCTAGGGTTGGGAAGTTATCTGTTATTACCTCCTTGAATAAACTTTCTACTCTGATTTCCCTCTCTACCTCCACTTTAAGACCAATAACTTATATTTGCCTTTTTGAAGCTATTTTATAAATTTCATTATTTTTATTCTTTTTTCTTTTGACTCCCCTGTGTATTTTCAAATAGCCTGTTTTCAAGCTAATTCTTTCTTCTGCTTGGTTAATTCTGCTGTTGAGAGACTCTAATGCATTCTTCAGTGTGTCAATTGAATTTTTCAGCTGCAGAATCTCTGCTCGATTCTTTTAAATTACTTCAATCTTTTTGTTAAATATATTTAACAGGATTCTGAATTCCCTCTCTGTATTATCTTGGATTTCATTGAGATTTCTTAAAACAGCTATTTTGAATTCTCTGTGTAAAAGGTCACATACCTCTCTAACTCTGGAGTTGGTCACTGATGCCTTATTTAGTTGGGTGAGGTCATGTTCTCCTTGGTGGTCTTGATGCTTGTGGATATTTGCCAGTGTCTGGGCATTAAAGAGTTAGGTATTTAATCTTTTCAGTGTGGGCTGGTTTGTACTTGTCCTTCTTGAGAAGACTTTTCAAGTATTCAAAGGGAATTGAGCATTGTAATCGAATTATTTGGTCACTGCTGCCAAATACACAATAGGGGGAACCCCAAGCTCAGTAATGCTGTGACTCTTGCAGACCCATAAAGGTATCACCTTAGTGGTCTTGGGTGAAAGCTGAGAGAATTCCCTGGATTACCAGACAGTCCCTTGTTCTCTTCCCATACTTTCTCCCAAACAGACAGTCTTTCTCTCCATGCTGAGGTGCCTGGAGTTGAGGAAGGGGTGACACAAGCACTCCCATAGCCATCACTGCTGGGATTGTGCTGGGTCACACCTGAAGCCAGCACAGTACTGGGTCCCACCTAAGGCCTCTGGTGACAATTTCCTGGCTACCACTGATGTTTATTCAATGTTCAAGGGCTCTGTAGTCAGTAGGTGATGAATCCTGGCCAGGACTGAATTTTTCTCTTCAGTGCAGCAATTTCCCTTCTGTCTCAGGGTGAGTCTATAAATGCCATCTCAGAGCTAGGGCCTGGGATTGGGGATTTTAGGAATCTGCTTGATGCTTTATTTTACTGAGACTGAGCTGGTACCCAAGTTACAAGACAAAGTCCGTTTTACTTTTCCCTTTCCTTTCCTCAAGCAGGAGTCCCTCCCTGTGGCCACCACAGCTGGGAATGTGCTGGGTTGCACATGAAGCCAGCAATGTACTGAGTCTCATCCAAAACCCATGGTACTTACTGTTTGGTTACCATTGATGTTTATTCAGGGCCCAAGGGCTCTTTAATTAGCAGGGGGTGAATTCTGCAAGGACTGGCTTCTTTCCTTGAGGGCAGTGGGTTTTCTTCTGGCCCAAGATGAATCTAGAAATTTCATCTGGGAGCTATGGCTTAGAATTGGGGCTTCAGGACTCTGCTTGGTGCTTTATTTTACTGTGGCTGAGCTGGTATTCAAGTTGCAAGACAAAGTCCTCTTTACTCTTTTTTCTCCCAGAGCTGTGAGCTGCACTGCCTGGAGTTGGGGGAGGAGTGAGGCAAGCACTTTCTTGGCTACTGCAGCTGATGTCTCACTGGGTCACCTACACCTCAAGCAAGTCCACTGGCTCTAAGCCCAGCTAGCATAGGGACTTGCCCAGGAATTTCAGTCCTTGTGTCTAGACTGCCTTTCAAGTTTATTTAGGATCCCAGAGTACTTTATCCCATGGTGGTGGGTCTATCCAGGTTCTAACCCCTGGAATGGACAATTCCTCTTTGGCTAGGGCTGGTCTAAATGCTCCCTCTGTGAGTGCTGGCTGAACTGTGTCCTGTGTTGCTTTCTGCTGTGACAGCATTCCAATGCAAAGTTCCATAATCACTTTGCTCTCTCTTTCCCAAGTACACAGATCTCTCTCATACCACTTGATGCTGCCAGTGAATGGGGGTAGTGTAGGCAATTCAAGACTCTTTCCTTCCCTCTTCACTGCCTCTGTCCTTGATATGATGTTAAAACCATGTACTGTGATTGCTCACCTGATTTTTGGTTCTTATGAAGGTGTTTTTTTGTGCGGATAGTTGTCCAGGTTGGTGTTCATGCAGGGCATGGGGAATGATCATTGGAGGGCTCTGTTTGGCTATCTTGCTCTGCTTCCTGATTCAATTTTTTATCAATGTTTTATTGTTTTTCAGTGTACAGATCATTCACCTACTTGGTTAAATTTATTCCTAGATATTTTATTTATTTTTTATTTTCTGGTTTATGTTTTCTCATGATATTTTTAGATAGTTTAATATTTTGATGCTATTTAAATAAGATTGTTTTCTTAATTTTTGTTTCTGATAGTTTGTTGATAGTATTTAAATTGCAACCTATTTTTGCATGTTGGTTTTGTATCCTGAAACTTTACCGAATTTACTTATTCTAACAGTTTTTTGGTGCAGTCTTTAGGGTTTAAATATAAGATAATGTAATCTGCAGACAGACAATTTTACTTCTTTCTTTCTTTGATTTGGGTGCCTTTTATTTCTTTTTATTGCCTAATTGAGCTGGCTAGGATTTCCAGTATTTTGACGAATAGAAGTAACAAGAATGTACATCCTTGTCTTGTTTCTAATCTTCAAGGAAAACATTTTAGAATTTCACCATTGAGAATGATGTTACCTGTAGATTTGTCATATAAGGCCTTTATTTTGTTGAAGTACATTCATTCTATATCTTTTTTTTTTTTTTTTTTTTGAGACAGGGTGTCACTCTGCTGCCCAGGCTAGAGTGCAGTGGCACAATCTTGACTCACTGCAGCCTCAACCTCCCAGGCACAAGTGATCCTCCCACCTCAGCCTCCCAAGTAGCTGAGACTACAGGCATGTGCCACCACACCTGGCTAATTTTTGTAATTTTTGTAGAGATGGGGTTTCATCATGTTGCCCATGCTGGTCTTGAACTCCTGAACGCAAGTGATCCACCCACGTTGGCCTCCCAAAGTGCTAGGATTACAGGCATGAGCCACTGCACCCAGCATATACCTAATTTGTTGTGATGAATATAATAAATTCATCTCTTATGATGAAAGAATGTTTAATTTTATCAAATACCTTTTCTGCATCTATTGAGATGATCATATGGATTTTTCCTTCACTCCGTTGTTGTGATGAATTACATTTATTGATTTGCATGTGTTGAACCATCCTCGCACCCCTATGTTAGGTCCCGTAGATTATACCAAACAGCATTGCATCTTGGACAGATGGTAACTAATCTACTGTAACTACAAATTATGGCAAAGCTATATCATCTGATAAAAACCAAAAGGCAAAAAGTGGGACATCCTCCTTTTCACTTTAAAGAAAAGGTAAACAGACTGCAAGTAGTTAGGCTCACCTGTTCTTGAGTGCTACTGTCAGGGTAAGTCAAGAAATTCTTGAACTCAGACAAAGATTGCACTGCTTAATAAGCTGGGAGAAGGGTGGTGCTGGAGAACAGGTTAAATGAAAGATGTGAGGTATCATGCAAGATCTCTTCACTGAAAAATAAAACTTTCCTCAAAATTGAAGATAATGAAAGAGAGGAAGAAAGAAAGGTGGAAAAGAAAGGAAAAAAAAAAAGAAGTAAATCTGAAGACCTACTTCATGTATAAATGGAAAAAAACCTATAACAACTCCTTAGTAGGCTGTGGATATCACATCTGTGTTGTAAAGCAATGACTGGATGAAAACTGCTACATTTAATTCCAGCTGGCGAGAGGGCTCTTTCACCACAGATACCTGAAAAACACAAGTTCCTTATATTACCATGAGGACAAGAAAAACTAGCCAGATTAATTTGTAAATGAGACTGATTACCTGTGAAACTAGATACATCAAATAGATTACAATGTTGCTTTGTGCATGTGTGAGCACTGTGTGTGTATGTGTGTGTTGTTGTTGTTTGTTTATGATTGAGTACCAGAAAAGCTGCTTGCTTGAACTAAATGAAACATTATGAGTATTAATAGAAGTAATGGCCTGTGGAACTCTAGGATTCTTCACAACTAGTAGGTTGCTCTCTCACCTCACGTTTCAGCTGGGGCTTGTTTGTGAGCAGAGCACCAATACAGTGAGTCCTGTGGTTGGGAGGGATTCCACAGGGTAAAAAGATCTTGATTGAGGGTCACTAATTGCAGAGACTTTTGCTAAAGAATAAATCCTTGGCACCCAGCCAGGAACTAAGCTAAGTTTGGCTCCAGAGGTGAAATGGCCGTGTCTCACTCCTATAGTTTCTTCCCCACTGTATTAGTCTGTTTTCATGTGGCTGATAAAGACATATGCAAGACTGGGAAGAAAAAGAGGTTTAGTTGGATTTACAGTTCCACGTGTCTGGGGAGGCCTCAGAATTATGGTGGGAGGAGAAAGGCACTTCTTACATGGCTGCCATCAAGAGAAAATGAGGAAAAAGCAAAAGCAGAAACCCCTGATAAATCCACCAGATCTCGTGAGACTTATACACTATCATGAGAATACCATGGGAAAGACCAGCCCTCATGATTCAATTACCTCTCCCTGGGTCCCTCCCACAACATGTGGGAATTCTGGGAGATACAATTCAACTTGAGATTTGGGTGGGGACACAGCCAAACCATATCACCCACTCTGAGAGGATGGTTGCCAGGCAGCACCCAATGACCCATGCCACTTGAACTAGAAGTGGCCTGCTAGTCCCATAACTTGGTTTTGAAGACTTCTTGTCCCAAGTTCTCAGAAGGGGGAGGTGGGAAATCTTCATTATGCTCTTGTTGAATCCTCAGGGTTTTTCCCTTTAGGTGCAGATGGCTTTACTGAGAAAAGCCCTTTTTTTCCAGCCTGGACTTGGACTCTGGCAGCAGTGGCAGTGGTGGTGCCATCACTCTTCTGGCACCAGACTTCCTTCAGCAGCAATTTTATCACTCACCCTCCCAAACTCTGTGGTTTCCCAGAGCAGTAGATATGATTGACTCAGTAGCCAGGGCCTTCTGGGAGCATGCAGATGTGTTTTTGCACAGGCTGTCAGGTGATGGGATAGGATCCACTGTGCAAGCCTGGATCTCAGGCTTCTTTGGGCTGGCTGGCCAGGACCACAAAACCAGCTGAACTCCAGCTTTCAGCACCATTTATTGCCTTTGGCAATCCAGGTTTCCCCAAATCTTAAAGTCCTCATGCTACTGGAGTCACTCTTTCCTTTCAGAACCAAAGGCCATCACTTTGATTCTTTTGCCAAAAGAGAAACTCTTACTTTTCTTAAGGCCACTGTATCCAGAACTCTTGTTTCACAAGGTATAGCCCACCACTTCTGTGTTGGGAACAGGCCCCCCAAAATCTGGCCATAAACTGGCCCCAAAACTGGCCATAAACAAAATCTCTGCAACATTGTAACATGTTCATGATGACCGTAACACCCATGCTGGAAGGTTGTGGGTTTACTGGAATGACGGCAAGGAACACCTGGCCCACCCAGGATGGAAAATCACTTAAAGGCGTTCTTAAACCACAAACAATAGCATGAGCGATCTGTGCCTTAAGGGCATGTTCCTGCTGCAGATAACTAGCCAGACCCACCCCTTTATTTGGGCCCATGGCTTCCTTTCCCATAAGGGATACTTTTAGTTAATCAAATATCTATTCAAACAAGGCTAATGACTGGCTTGCTGTTAATAAATACGTGGTTAAATCTCTGTTCAGGGCTCTCAGCTCTGAAGGCTGTGAGACCCCTGATTTCCCACGTTACAATTCTGTTTCTGTGTGTGTGTGTTTAATTCCTCTAGTGCCGCTGGGTTAGGGTCTCCCTGGCTGAGCTGGTCTTGGCAAGTGGCGTCCATCATGGGGACTCGAATCCAGGTCAAAGGGTCACCAGAGCAACAGTTGGAGAATGTGGAACTAAGCTGGAGGACACCTGAGTACTCTTAAAGCAATCCCCGTGGTGAGTAAGAAGGAGCTCGGAAGCATCAGGGTAACAGTGGGACAAGTGTGGGGTCTGGAACTTTTTCACACTGATGAGGAGGAGGAAGGAGAGTATAACGAAGTAACAGAAGAGGTTACAGAGCAGGTTTATTTACCAGCTAAAGCTAAAGTGGCAAAGGAGGGAGAGCTTCATCCCTACCCTTCTGCACCCCCTCCTTATTATTATTCTGAAGAAAATGACCCTCTAGATCTTTTCCAGAGGACACTGGGCAAAAAGTAGTTGCCCCAGTGACTGTTTGAGCATCACCTAGAGTGACTGCTCTTAGTTCTATTCAGGCAGGAATTCAGCAAGCTAGACGAGAGAGTGATTTAGAGGCTTGGTGGTTCCCTGTTGGAATACACCCCCCAGATCAACAGGGAAATATTATAGCTACATTTGAGCCTTTTCCTTTTAAATTACTGAGAGAATTTAAACAAGCTATAAATCAGTATGGACCAGGTTTTCCTTTTGTAATGGGACTGTTAAAGAATGTTACTGTTTCCAGTTGGATGATTCCTACTGATTGGGACACTCTTACTTGAGCTTGTCTAACTCCTGCTCAGTTCTTACAATTTAAAACTTGGTGGACAGATGAAGCTTCCATTCAGGCTGCTCACAATGCCCAGGCCCAATCTCAAATTAATATAACTGCAGACCAAATTTTGGGGGTTGGTGGCTGGGTTGGTTTAGATACACAAGTGGCTATGCAGGATGATGCCATAGAACAGCTTAGAGGAGTGTGCATTAGAGCTTGGGGAAAAATCACTTCATGTGGAGAGCAATACCCTTCCTTTAGTGCTATAAAACAGGGACCAAAAGAACCATATGTGGATTTTATAGCTCGGTTACAGGAGTCTCTTGAAAAGGTGATTGCAGATTTGGCTGCTCAGGATACAGTGTTGCAGTTATTAGCTTTCGACAATGCTAATCCCAATTGCCAGGCTGCTGTGTGACCTATCAGAGGGAAAGCACATTTAGTTGATTATATCAAGGCCTGTGATGGTATCGGAGGTAATCTGCATAAAGCTACTTTGTTGGCACAGGCAATGGCAGGACTGAGAGTGGATAAAGGAAATACTCCATTTCCTGGAGCTTGTTTTAACTGTGGGAAGCATGGTTATACTAAAAAAGAATGTAGAAAAAATGAGCGAGTCAGGCCGCCAGATAGGGGAAAAAAGAAAACTGCTGAGCCTAAAATATGTCCAAAATATAAAAAAGGAAAACAGTGGGCTAATCAGTTGTCACTCTAAGTTTGATAAAGAAGGGAACCTGATTTGGGGAAATGCCATGAGTGGCCCGTCCAAGGCCCTGTTCTAAACCGGGGCATTTCCAGCTCAGGCCATTCCCTCACCCCTGTACAATGTCTGGCCCCCACCACAGCTGGTAGTGCCGCAGTAGATTTATGCTGCACAAAAGCTGTGAGCCTTCTGCCTGGGGAACCCCTGCAAAAGGTCCCAACAGGAGTCTGTGGATCCTTGCCAGTGGGGACAATAGGATCGCTTTTAGGAAGGTCTAGTTTAAGTTTAAAAGGGATCCAGATACATACAGGAGTCATTGATTCAGATTACAATGGGGAAATTCAAATTGTTATAGCTACTTCTCTTCCCTAGAAAGCAGAGCCAGGAGAGCATATAGCACAGCTCCTGATTGTGCCCTATGTGGGAATGGGGAAAAGTGAAACTAAACAAACAGGAGGATTTGGAAGTACAAATAAACAAGGCAAAGCAGCTTATTGGGTAAATCAAATTACTGATAAATATCCTACCTGTGAAATAACTATTAAGGGAAAGAAATTTAAAGGTTTGGTAGATACAGGAGTGAACATTTCAATCATTTCTCTACAGCACTGGCTGTCCATGTGGCCAATTTAACCCACTTAATTTAACATAGTTGGAGTTGGTAAAGCCCATGAAGTATATCAAAGTAGTTATATTTTGCATTATGAAGGGCCCGATGGACAACCTGGGACTATTCAACCAATTATAACTTCTGTACCTATAAATTTATGGGGAAGGGATTTATTACAACAATGGGGAGCACAAGTTCTAATTCCAGAACAATTATATAGCCCTCAAAGTCAACATACAATGCATGAAATGGGGTATGTCCCTGTTACGGGACTAGAAAAAAATTTGCAAGATTTGAAAGAACCACTTCAAGTGGAAAGACAAAATTCTCGCCAAAGATTAGGATATCATTTTTGATGGTGGCCATTGTTAAGCCTCCAGAACCTATACCTTTAAAATGGTTAACAGATAAGCCAATTGGGATAGAACAATGGCCACTAAGTAAAGAGAAACTGGAGGCTTTAGAGAAATTAGTTACTGAACAATTAGAAAATGGTCACATACCTCCAACATTTTCCCCTTGGAATTCTCTAGTTTTCATAATTAAGAAAAAATCAGGTAAATGGAGAATGTTAACTGACTTAAGAGCCATCAATTCAGCTATACAACCTATGGGAGCATTACAGCCAGGATTGTCTTCTCCTGCTATAAGTCCAAAAAATTGGCCTTTAAAAGTCATAGATTTAAAAGACTGTTTCTTTACTATCCCTTTAGCTGAGCAAGACTGAATGGTTTGCATTTACAATTTTTGCGGTAAACAACCTGCAGCCTGCTAAGTGTTTTCATTGTTTCACAGATGGGTCTAGTAATGGTAAAGCTTCTTATTCTGGCTCAAAAAGTAAAGTTTTCCAGACACCCTATACTTCAGCTCAAAAAGCAGAGCTTGTAGCTGTAATTGAGGTATTGACTGCTTTTGATATGTCTATTAATGTGATTTCTGATTTTTCATATGTGGTTCATTCCACACAGTTAATTGAAAATGCTCAGGTATGATTTCATACCAATGAACAACTGATGACTTTATTTAGCCAGTTGTAAACAGCAGTTAGAAGTAGAATGCACCCTTTTTAATCACTCACATTAGGGCTCATACACCTCTTCCAGGACCCTTGACTGAAGGGAATCAAATGGCTGATCACCTAGTTGCTAATGCAATATCTAATGCTAGAGACTTTCACAATTTAACCCATGTTAATGCCTCTGGTCTCAAACGCAGATACAGCATTACCTGGAAAGAAGCTAAAGCTATCATCCAATGATGCCCAACTTGCCAAATGGTATATTCCTCATCTTTCACAGGAGGAGTTAATTCTCGAGGATTGGAACCTAACTCTCTTTGGCAAATGGATGTCACACATATTCCCTCATTTGGGAGACTAGCTTATGTACATATATGTGTGGACACCTTTTCTCTTTGTCTGGGCTACATGCCAATCAGGAGAGTCTTCATCCTGTGTTAAATGTCACCTTTTGCAGTGTTTTGTGGTGATGGGTATTCCAGCCTCTATTAAAACAGATAATGCCACAGGCTATACTAGCCAAGTTCTAGCTACATTTTTCTCTATGTGGAATATTAAACACATTACTGGTATCCCATACAATTCTCAAGGACAAGCCATAGTGGAAAGAATGAATCTTTCCCTAAAAGAGCAGTTGCAAAAGCAGAAAGGGGGAAATAGAGAATATGGAACACTGCAGACACAACTGAATCTAGCATTATTAACTTTAAATTTTTTGAGCCTGCCCAAAGGCCAGATGTTAGCAGCAGCTGAACAGCATCTACAGAAACCAGCTGCAAAGACAGAAACAGAACGACTGATTTGGTGGAGAGATCCGATAACAAAAAGTTGGGAAATAGGTAAAATAATAACTTGGGGTAGAGGTTATGCTTGTGTTTCTCCAGGCCAAAGTCAACAGCCGATTTGGATACCATCAAGATACCTGAAACCTTATCATGAGCCAGATGCTGAGGAAGAGATTCCGGGAGGATCCCGAGGACCCCCCGGTTGCAGCCATATCAAGACTGATGCTGAGGAGGAGCCCAGCTGTCATGAGCAACACCCATCAAACACAGCCACCCACCTGGGGATAGATCAAGAAGCTGTCACAGATGACAGAAGAAAACCTGAGGAAAGCAGGACAACCAGTCACAATGAGTAATTTAATGATAGCTATGATAGTGGTTATCACCACTGCCATGAGTATTCCTTCAATAAGGGCTGACACAGGGAACAATTATACTTATTGGGCATACTTATCAATCTTGGCTGACAATAATGCCTGGATGTAATCACTCTATGACACAGTTACACATGTTTTCTGATCTCAGTATTTACCGTAATAAATCTTCTCCTATAATTGAGGTATACTGCCCTCACAAACCTATTTGTAAACAAAATTGAACCTGGCCAGAAAAAATGAACATACTTGTTTAGGAAGATTGCATTGCAGAACAGGCAGAGGTGCTGCACAAGGATTCCTACGGAATCATTATTAATTGGTCCCCTAAGGGGATGTTTAGCTTAAATTGCACCTCTCAGTCTGCGTGCCATGGCCACACTATGTTCAGCTGATCTAAACAAAATGGTCAGATGGTAGATATAAGAAGAAGTATGGCAAGAGTTCCTATTATCTGGAACCATGGTGGTATAGTGGCACCTCAACCTCAAATGATATGGCTCGTTTTAGGAGCTAAACATAAGGATTTGTGGAAACTACTATTAGCTCTTAATAAGATCAAAATTTGGGAAAGAATAAAAAAGCATCTAGAAAGACACTCTACAAACTTGTTTTTGGATCTATCAAAATTAAAAGAACAAATATTTAAAGAATCCCAGGCACACCTGACCTTAATGCCAAGAACTGGAGTGCTTAAAGGAGCTGCAGACAGATTAGCAGCTAGTAACCCATTAAAATGGATAAAAACACTTGGAAGGTCTGTAATTTCAATGATGATTGTGCCTTTAATCTGTGTTATTTGTCTTTGTATAGTCTGCAGATGCAGATCCTGACTCCTGCAAGAAGTAGCTCACTGTGACAAAGCTGCCTGTGCTTTTATTGATTTGCAAATCAAAGAAGGGGGACATGTGGGAACAGGCCCCACCCCCCAAAATCTGGCCATAAACTGGCCCCAAGACTGGCCATAAACAAAATCTGTGCAGCACTGTGACATGTTCATGATGGCCATAACGCCCATGCTGGAAGGTTGTGGGCTTACCAGAATGAGGGCAAGGAACACCTGGTCCACCCAGGGCAGAAAACCGCTTAAAGGCATTCTTAAGCCACAAACAACAGCATGAGCGATCCGTGCCTTAAGGGCATGTTCCTGCTGCAGATAACTAGGCAGATCCACCCCTTTATTTTGGCCCATCCCTTCGTTTCCCATAAGGGATACTTTTAGTTAAACGAATATCTATAGAAACAATGCTAATTAATGCTCTGAAGGCTGTGAGACCCCTGATTTCCCACTTTACACCTCTATATTTCTGTGGGTGTATGTTTAATTCCTCTAGCACTGCTGGGTTAGGGTCTCCCTGACCAAGCTGGTCTCGGCACTTCTGCCGAAGAAAAGACTCCTCCTCTTTCAACATTAGCTGTAGGCGCATCTGTATATAAACAAACAAGAATAGAAGGGTGCGATGAGGAGAGGTGAAGGGATTGTTGAAGTAGATATAGACACAGAGAGATACACTTTATATGCATTTACAGATAGATGGAGATATATATATATATATATAGAGAGAGAGATATATTTTGTATGTATCTTAAAATTGGCCAATATCAGATTTTTTTTAATGAACCAGAGAACTATGATCACATCACTCTTGAAAATATAGGCATGACTAGAAATACTAGACTGTCTTATCTCTGATGGCATATAAAAAATATCTGGGGGTGGCTGGGCGTGGTGGCTCATGCCTGTAATCCCAAAAACTTTGAGAGGCTGAGGCGGGCAGATCATGAGGTCAGGAGATTGAGAAACCCTGTCTCTACTAAAAATACAAAAAAAATTAGCTGGGCATGGTGGCAGATGCCTGTAGTCCCAGCTACTTGGGAGGCTGAGGCAGGAGAATGGTGTCAACCCAGGAGGCAGAGCTTGCAGTGGGCCGAGATCATGCCACTGCACTGCAGTCTGGGTGACAGCGCAAGTCTCTGTCTCAGAAAAAAAAATAAAAAAAAAAAAATAAAAAATATCTGGGGACACGATTGAGAATAAAACAACTAACGGCATAGTTGTAATGCTGTCAAATAAATTTTTCAGTTTATTTAAGGGGAATCTGTGATGCTACTATTTGTGTGTGTGGGTGTGTGTGTGTCTGTCTGTGAAACACACAGAGATCCTAATTTCACAGTTAACATAATCAGTATTATGTGGAAAAGTATCCTCTACTTGGAGTAATCCACCAGTAAAGAATGAGTTTGGAATTTTCTGGCACTTGTGCTCCGCATACACAAACCAAAGAAACCCTTTGGCATAATGCCTCCAGAGTCATCCCAAGAAGTTCACTGCATGACACTGTGGTGTTATTCCAGACCGGCACCTTTGTAGATGCAAGCTATGAACTAGAGCTGGGTACCCTGTCCTTGCTCTCACATGTATATATGAAAGGAGACAATGCAAAGGACTAATGGAATTGTAAAAAAGATGGGAACAGAAGGTATATTGATAAAATAACACAAGGAAATTAACATTTCATTTTCTAAGACTTTTTTTTTTTTTTTGAGACAGTCTTGCTCTGTCGCCCAGGCTGGAGTGCAGTGGTGGGATCCTGGCTCACTGCAAATTCTCCCTCCCAGGTTCAAGCAGTTCTCCTGCCTAAGCCTCCTGAGTAGCTGGGATTACAGGCACCCATCACTGCACCTGGCTAATTTTTGTATTTTTAGTAGAGATGGGGTTTCACCATGTTGGCCAGGCTGGTCTTGAACTCCTGACATTGTGATTCACCTGCCTTGGCCTCCCAAAGTGCTGGGATTACAGATGTAAGCCACTGCACCTGGCCTTCAAAGATATTTTTAATGTACCAGTGGAAACTCCCCTATAGCTTGAAGATGCATGATGTATCCTTGGAAGGTACAAAAGTAGAAAAGAGAAAACACAAATGAAGGAAGACAACCAAGAGGCTTGAACTTGATGTACAATTTATTTATAATAAAAAGGGAAGCTTCATGATATCCATGTTAATACTAACAAAAATGCTAACAAAGTGGGAAGATTAATGTTCATAGACTTTGTTTAATGATTTCATGGAGGAGCTATTATAACTTTTACTGTCATTTTCTTTCTGTTTCAATATTTAAAGGGAAAATCACACATGAAAACAGCTCAGTATTATGGATGGATATAAGCTCATTGAGTCAATCCTTGAGAGATGGAGAGTGAAGTAACTTCCAGTTCCCATTTGGAACTCTCAGAGCTAGGATAAAAACTCCTTGTCATGAACTCACAGGATGAGAGAATCTAGCATCCTCCCATTTTCTACCCATTTACCTGCCTTCAGGTTTGACTTTTGAACTTGCCAAAATGGAGAAAAGTCTGGATAAGTCCCCTTTTCACCTGTTCTCATTACCTTGGTTTGGTTCCAGTTTGTACATGGTACAGACTTCCAAGGAAGTGATGGTCATAGAGAGGAGATCATATTTTCCATGAAAATGTTTCGGTTATTCAGGATTCAGGGAAATCATTCACAGCCTGGTTCTCATGCTTTTTCTAGGGGCAATATGGAGCTTGGAAACAATTATCTAGGTCATGAAGTGAGGATGGAAGTTAGGTGCTATCCACAGGACTGAATCAAAATGCTGTGTGTGTGTGTGTGTGTGTGTGTGTGTGTGTGTGTGTGTTTTGAGACAGTCTCACACTGTCACCCAGGCTGGAGTGCAGTGGTGTGATCTCTGCTCACTGCAACCTCCGCCTCCTGGGTTCAAGCAATTCTCCTGCCTCAGCCTCTTGAGTAGCTGGTATTACAGGTGCCCACCACCATGCCTGGCTAATTTTTTGTATTTTTAATAGAGACGGGGTTTCACTATGTTGGTCAGGCTGGTCTTGAACTCCTGACCTTGTGACCCGCCTGCCTTGGCCTCCCAAAGGTCTGGGATTACAGGTGTGAGCCACAGTGCCCAGCCCTCTTTGTGTTTTAAAGTGCCTGAGGCTTCTTCTTGCCTTAGTTTTGCTCTCCAATTTATTGTGTTTCTTGTTCCCCCATCCTTTGCATTATACTAACTTTGCATCCAAGAGAGGAGGCCTGAATTGGTGTAATAAGACTGATACCTTTCTCCTAAAGATGATGCCCTGGTGAGCTTTGCAGCATGTCAAACAGAGTCTGAAATTAATCCTCATGGAGGGGGGTTTGGGTGGTGGAGGGTCATCTTCCTATGGATTCCAGAAGGAAAAAAGATGAACAAAGGCATAGAAAACCTATTAAACAAAATAATAGCTAAAAACTTCTTAAGTCTTGCAAGAGATATAGACATCCAGGTACATGAAGGTCAAAGATTTCCAAATAGATTCACCCCAAAATGGTCAATTCCAAGGCACATTATATTCAAACTATCAAATTCAAAGACAAAGAGGGAATCTAAAAACAAGAGAAAAGCATAAAGTCACATATAAGAGCATTCCCGCAAATGAACAGGGACATTACAATAGATACCATAGAAATAGAAGAGGTCATTAAAGACTATTATGAGCAACTATATGCCAATAAGTTGGAAAGCATAATGGAAATGGAAAAAATTCCTGGACACATACAACCACCAAGATTGAACCAAGAAGTAATAGAAAATCTGGACAGACCAATTATGAGCTACAAGATTGAATCAGTAATAAAAAGTGTCCCATCAAAGAAAAGCCAAGGACCTGATGGCTTTATTGCTGAATTATGCCAGATATTTAAGAAAGAACTAATACCAATTCTTCTCAAACTTTTTCAGAAAATTGAAGTGGAGGAAATTCTTTTATACTCATTCTATGATGACATTACCCTGATACCAAAACATGAAAAGGGCACAACAAAAAAAGAAAACCATAGGCCAATATTTCTGGTGAATAGAGATGCAAAATTCCTCAAAATAAATACTAGCAAACAGAATTCAACAATACATTAAAAATATCATTCGCCATCATCAATTGGGATTTATTGCAGGGATAGTTTGACATGCAAACCAATCAACATGATACATAACACTTACAAAATGATGGACAAAAACAAAGTGACAGTCTCAATAGACACAGAAAAAGCATTTGATAAAATTTAATATCCTTTCATGATAAAAATCTTCAACAGACTAGATATGAAAGAAGCATACATGAACGCAATAAAGACCACATATAACAAACCCACAGGTAGCATTATGCTGAATAGGGAAAAGCTGAAGTATTTTCCTCTAGAAACTGGAACAAGACAAGGATGCCCACTCTCACCACTTTAATTCAACCCAGTATTGGATGATGTTCTAGCCAGAAGAATTAGGTAAGAGAAATAATTAAAAGACATCCAAATTGGAAAGAAGGAAGTCAAATTTTATGTGTTTGCAGATGACATGATCTTATAAATAGAAAAACCTAAAGAATTTACAAAAAAACTCTTAGAACTGATAAATTCAGTAAAGTTGTAGGATGCAAAATTAGCAGACAAAATTCAGCAGCATTTCCATATGCCAACAATGAACTACTTGAAAAAGAAATTAAAAAGCAATCCTATTTCAATAGCTACAAAATAAGTAAAATACATAGTAATAAATTTAAACAAGGAGATAAAAGATCTCTACAAGGCAAACTGTAAAACATTAATGAAAGAAATTGAAGAGATGACAAAAATGAAAAGATATCCCATGTTCACAGTTTGAAAAAATTAATAGTGAAAAAATTAATAGTGTTAAAATGACCATACTACCAAAAATGATCCACAGATTCAAAATATGAGCTATAAAAATATGAGCTATTCTTCACAGAAGTAGAAAAAATAATCCTAAAATTCATATGGAACCACAGGAGACTTCAAATAACCAATGAAATCTGGAGCTAAAAGAATGCAGCTGGAAGCATGATACTACCTGACTTCAAAACATACTACAAAGCTGTAGAAACCAAAACAGCATGGTACTAGCATAAAACCAGAGACATAAACAAACAGAACAGAGAACCCAAAAATAAATTCATGCATTCTCAGCCAACTGATTTTTGACAAAGATGCCAAGAACACTCAATGGGCAGACAACAGTCTCTTCAACAAATGATGTTGGGAAAACTGGATGTCCACATGCAGAAGATTGAAATTAGAAACTTATATCATACCATACACTAAAATCAACTGAAAATGAGTTAAAGAGTAAATATAGGACCTGAAAAAACTACTAGAAGAAAACATGGGGAACACTCCATGACATTGGTCTGGGCAATTATTTGTTGGATGTGACCCCAAAAGCAAGGGCAATCAAAGCAAAAATAGACAAATATGATTAATTCAAATTAAAAGCCTTCTGTATAGCAAAGAAAAACAAACATCAGAGTTAAAAGAACCTACAGAATGGGAGAAAATATTTGCAAGCTTTACATCTGATAAAGGGTTACTATATAAGGAACTCAAACACTCCATAACCAGAAAACAAATAGCCTGACTTAAAATGTGCAAATACTCTGAACAGACATTTCTCAAAAGAAGACATACAGAGGCCAAGAGGTATATAAAAAAAATTCTATATCAGTAATCATTGAGAAAATGCAAATTAAAACTACTATGAGATACAACTTCACTCCTTTTAAAATGGCTACTATAAAAAAAGAAAAAGGATAACGTGTTGTTGAGGATGTGGAGAAAATGAAAATATTCACAAACTATGCATCTGATAAAGGTCTAATATCCAGAATTTTTTTTTTTGAGATGGAATTTTGCTCTTTCACCTAGGCTGGGGTGCAGTGATGCGATCTCAGCTCACTGCAACCTCCCCCTTTCAGTTTCCAGTGGTTCCCCTGCCTCAGCCTCTCAAGTAGCTGGGATTACAGGCACCTGCCACCATGCCAGGCTAATTTTTGTATATTTAGTAGAGACGGGGTTTCACCATGTTGGTCAGGCTGGTCTCTAACTCCTGACCTCGTGATCCACATGCCTCAGCCTCCCAAAGTGCTGGGATTACAGGCTTGAGTCACCATGCCTGGCCCTTATTTTTTATTTTTTATTTTTTATTAGAGACTGCATTCCACTATGTTGGTCAGGCTGGTCTTGAACTCCTGACCTCAGGCGATCTGCCCATCCCAGCCTCCCAAAGTGCTGGAATTATAGGCATGAGCCACCACGCCCAGCCTAATATCCAGGATTTATAAGGAACTTAAATTAACAGGCAAAAAACAACCCCATTAAAAAGTGGGCAAAGGACATGAACAAACACTTTTCAAAATGTGTGGCCAAAAACAATATGAAAAAATGCTCAATATCACTAATCATCAGAGAAATGCAAATAAGAACCATGAGACACCATCCTACACCAGTCAGAACGACTATCATGAAAAAGTAAAAAAAAAAAAAAAAAAAAATATATATATATATATATATATATATATATATATGATGTTGGCAAGGCTGCAGAGAAAAGGGAATGCTTATACACTGTTGGTGGGAATGTAAATTAGTTCAGCCATTGTGAAAAGCAGTCTGGATGTTTTTCAAAGAACTTAGAACTACTTTTTGACCCAGTAATCTCATTACTGGGTATATATCAAAAAGAAAATAAATAATTCCACTGAAAAGACACATGCATTCATATATTCACTGCAACACTATTCACAATAGCAAAGACGTGACATCAGCCTAGGTGCCCATCAACAGTGTATTGGATAATGAAAATGTGGTATATATACATCATGGAATACCACACAGGTATAAAAAAGAATAAAATCATGTCCTTTACAGCAGCATGGATAGAACTGGGGCCATTATCCTAAGAGAATTAATGTAGCAAAAGAAAACCAAATACTGCATGTTCTCACTGATAAATAGGAGTAAAGATTGGATACTCATGGTCATAAAGATGGCAGCAATAGACACTGGGGAGGGGGAAAATGTTGAAAAACTATTGGGTACCATGCTCACTACCTGGGCAGTGGGTATAATAGTACCATAAACCTCAGCATCGTACAATATACCCATGTAACTAACCTGCACAGGTACCCCCTAAATCTAAAATAAAAGTTGAAATTATTTTTAAAAATTCCCAACAAAAGGAAATAATAACTATTTGAGGTTATGGATATCCCAATTATCCTGACTTGACCATTATATATTGTATGCATGAGTCAAGATATCACATATACTCCATAAATATGTACAACTATTATGTATCAATAACTTTTTTTTTTTTTTTTTGAGCAACAAGGCTGTTTATTTCCCCTGGGTGCAGGCGGGCTGAGTCCGAAAAGAGAGTCAGTGAAGGGAGATAGGGGTGGGGCTGTTTTATAGGATTTGGGTAGGTAGTGGAAAATTACAGTCAAAGGGGGTTGTTCTCTGGCAGGCAGGGGCGGGGGTCACAAGGTGCTCATTGGGGGAGCTTCTGAGCCAGGAGAAGGAATTTCACAATGTAATGTCATCAGTTAAGGCAGGAACAGGCCATTTTCACTTCTTTTGTGATTCTTCAATTACTTCAGGCCATCTGGATGTATATGTGCAGGCTTGGGCTCAGAGGCCTGACATTCCTGTCTTCTTATATTAATAAGAAAAATAAAATGAAATAGTGGTAATAAAGTGTTGGGGTGGTGAAAATTTTGGAGGGTGGTATGGAGAGATAATGGCAATGTTTCTCAGGGCTGCTTCGAGCAGGATTAGGGGCGATGTGGGAACCTAGAGTGGGAGAGATTAAGCTGAAGGAAGATTTTGTGGTAAGGGGTGATATTGTGGGGTTGTTAGAAGAAACATTTGTCGTATAGACTGATTGGTGATGGCCTGGATACGGTTTTGGATGAATTAAGAAACTAAATGGAAGACACAAGGTCCAAATAAGAGAAGGAGAAAAACAGGTATTAAAGGACTAAGAATTGGGAGGACCCAGGACATCCAATTAGAGAGTGCCCAAGGAGGTTCAGCTTGGTTGGTGAGTTTTTGGGCTCTATACTTGACAGAGTCCTCCTTTTTAAGTTGGAGGCTGAGCTTGGTGAGGTGTGTTTTTAAAAGACCATTAGTGCATTCTACCTTTTCTGAAGATTGAGGACAGTAAGGCGTATGAAGGTTCCACTGAATACCAAGAGCCTGAGAAACTGCTTGGGTGATTTGACTAATAAAGGCCAGTCCATTTTTGGACTGTATAGAGGTGGGAAGGCCAAACTGAGGAATTATGTCTGACAGAAGGAGAGAAATGACTGTGGTGGCCTTCTCAGACCCTGTGGGAAAGGCCTCTACCCATCCAGTGAAAGTGTCTACCTAGACCAAGAGGTATTTTAGTTTCCTGACTCAAGGCATGTGAGTGAAGTCAATTTGCCAGTCCTGGGCAGGGGCAAATTCTCGAGCTTAATGTGTAGGGAAGGGAGGGTGCCTGACAAATTCCTGAGGAGTAGTATAATAGCAGATGGAACATTGAGAAGTGATATTTTGAGGATAGATTTCCATGATGGAAAGGAAATAAGAGGTTCTAAGAGGCAGGCTAGTGGCTTGTAACCTACAAGGAAGAGGTTATGAAATGACAACAGAATAGAATGGGCCTGTGAGGCTG
Source organism: Pongo pygmaeus (assembly GCF_028885625.2). Taxonomy (NCBI): domain Eukaryota; kingdom Metazoa; phylum Chordata; class Mammalia; order Primates; family Hominidae; genus Pongo; species Pongo pygmaeus. The sequence goes on from NC_072381.2 coordinate 62,655,818, forward strand.
GAAGGAGACATTTTCCTTGGTCCAAGAACCATTTTCCTTGTGTGGGAAGACTGATAGGTGAAAGTTTCAGTGGGGGAGTAGGTGGGAGTGTCTGAAGAGAAGGAGAAAAACTGCCATGAGGGATAGAAGTTGGAATGCTAGCTGCTTTTTTAGCTACCTTATCAGTATAAGTGCTGCCCTGAGCAATGGGATCTGATGCCTTTTGATGGCTCTTGCAGTGAATGACTCCAGTTTCCTTTGGAAGTAAAGTGACCTTTAGAAGAGTTTTTATTAAAGAGGCATTAATGATAGAGGACCCTTGTGTAGTGAGGAAACCTCTTTCTGCCCATATAACAGCATGGTGGTGCAGGATATGGAAGGCATATTTAGAGTCAGTATAAATATTGATGAGTAGTCCTTTTGCAAGAGTGAGGGCTTGAGTTAAGGCAATGAGTGTGACTTGCTGAGAGGTAGTGGAGGGGGGCAGAGTGGTAGCCTCAATGATAGGTGTGGAAGATACTATAGCATAGCCTGCCTTTGCTGGTGAATGGTGATTAGGCCTGGTGGAACTGCCATCAATAAATCAAGTATGATCAGGGTGAGGAACAGGAAAGGAGGAAATATGGGGAAAACGAGTGAATGCCAGGTGGATTAGAGAGACACAGATAAAGAAAATGGGATACATATGCACTATGGAATGCTACACAGCAATAAAAAAGAATGAAATCATGTCCTTTGCAGCAACATGGGTGCAACTGGAGGCCATTATCCTAGAGTGAATTAACATGGGAACAGAAAAATAAATACCACATGTTCTCATTTATAAGTGGGAGATAAACACAAGCTCAGTCTGTATAATAAGCTCCTAAAATGCACAAATAATCAAATAGAAACAGGGACAAAGGAGATTATGTAAATGTTGTTTTAGAGAAGTGAAAATCCAAATGGTCATAAATACATGACAGCATGACAGGATATTCAACCTCACTAATAATCATAGAAATGCAAACTAAAATATCAATAAGATTTTAATCCTTATTCATCATATTCACAAAAATGAGAAAGCAATACTTCTAGGATAAGTATTCTGACATTCTTGATTGAAATAGATAACATACTAGGTTTTTGAAAGCCTCTGGCAATATTTATTAAAATGAAAGTGCACATACCTTCCAATCCAGGAGTCTCCTAGCTTTTTTTTTTTTTTTTTTTAAAGAGACACGGTCTCACTCTCACTCAGGCTAGAGTGCAGTGGTGGTCATAGCTCACTGCAGCCTTGAATTTCTGGGTTCAACTGATCCTCCAGCCTTCCAGATTCAGCCTGCCAAGTAGCTAGGACTGCAGGAATGTACCACCATGCCCAGCTAATTTTTTAATTTTTTGCAGAGACAAAGTCTGTCTATTTTGCCAAGGCTTGTGTCAAACTCCTGGCCTCAAACAATCCTCTCACTTCAGCCTCCCAAAATGCTAGGATTAAAGATGTGAACCATTGTGCCCAGCTGGAAATCTTTTTAATAGAAACAAAGACACCAGGAATAAGGAAAGGTAGGTAGATAGATGGTAGACTGATAGATAAATAATAGATAGATATATACACAGATAGAATAGAGACAAAGAAGTTTATTGTAATACTTTTCATGGTTATAAAACCTGAAAAAGTCAACTTTAATAGAAATATCATTTAAAAGGTTATGATAAATTTATACCAGGCAAAATTATACTGCTCTAAAAAAGAGTGGGTTAAATTTATATGCATGGAGTTGAATAAATTTTTACAATGTATTGTTAAAAAGAAAAATTTAACAAATAGAAGCAAGTTTAATATGATCCTTAAAAAATGGAAACTCTCCCAACACACTTAACAAGCACAAATATATGCATATATGCTGATAAATGACTGTAGAAGCATAGACAAGTAAATGTAAAGAGGTCCACATGGAAAATGTTATTTGGTTGTGGGGGACAGTGGAGTTAAAAAACATAAGACAGGTGAATGGAGGAGAGGAAGACAGGAGAAGAACTAAAAAATAATTTTAGAAAATTATAAAGCTATTAATAAGGAAAAAGGATGCATTACATGATTTTCATCATATAATGTATGTTTTTGTATGTAAATATATATAAAAATATTCACTTGTGTGTATATTTACATACACAGAGCACAGATTCACACATACATAGAGAAAATAATAAAGATATGATCACCAAAATGTTAAAATTGATTGTCTAAGAAAGGTGGAGTTTTGGTGATTTTTTTTTATTATTATACTTTAAGTTTTAGGGTACATGTGCACAATGTGCAGGTTTGTTACATATGTATACATGTGCCATGCTGGTGTGCTGCACCCATTAACTCGTGATTTAGCATTAGGTATATCTCCTAATGCTATCCCTCCCCCCTCCCCCCACCCCACAACAGTCCCCGGAGTGTCATGTTCCCCTTCCTGTGTCCATGTGTTCTCATTGTTCAATTCCCATCTATGAGTGAGAACATGCAGTGTTTGGTTTTTTGTCCTTGTGACGGTTTGCTGAGAATGATGGTTTCCACTTTCATCCATGTCCCTACAAAGGACATGAACTTATCATTTTTTATGGCTGCATAGTATTCCATGGTGTATATGTGCCACATTTTCTTAATCCAGTCTGTTGTTGCTGGACATTTGGGTTGGTTCCAAGTCTTTGCTATTCTGAATAGTGCTGCTATAAACATACGTGTGCATGTGTCTTTATAGCAGCATGATTTATAATCCTTTGGGTATATACCCAGTAATGGGATGGCTGGGTCAAATGGTATTTCTAGTTCTAGATCCCTGAGGAATCACCACACTGACTTCCACAATGGTTGAACTAGTTTACAGTCCCACCAACAGTGTAAAAGTGTTCCTATTTCTCCACATCCTCTCCAGCACCTGTTGTTTCCTAACTTTTTAATGATTGCCATTCTAACTGGTGTGAGATGGTATCTCATTGTGGTTTTGATTTGCATTTCTCTGATGGCCAGTGATGATGAGCATTTTTCATGTGTTTTTTGGCTGCATAAATGTCTTCTTTTGAGAAGTGTCTGTTCATATCCTTTGCCTACTTTTTGATGCGTTTGTTTGTTTTTTTTCTTGTAAATTTGTTTGAGTTCATTGTAGATTCTGGATATTAGCCCTTTGTCAGATGAGTAGGTTTTGAAAATTTTCTCCCATTTTGTAGGTTGCCTGTTCACTCTGATGGTAGTTTCTTTTGCTGTGCAGAAGCTCTTTAATTAGATCCCATTTGTCAATTTTGACTTTTGTTGCCATTGCTTTTGGTGTTTTAGACATGAAGTCCTTGCCCATGCCTATGTCCTGAATGGTATTGCTTAGGTTTTCTTCTAGGGTTTTTATGGTTTTAGGTGTAACATGCAAGTCTTTAATCCATCTTGAATTAATTTTTGTATAAGGTATAAGGAAGGGATCCAGTTTCAGCTTTCTACATATGGCTAGCCAGTTTTCCCAGCACCATTTATTAAATAGGGAATCCTTTCCCCATTGCTTGTTTTTGTGAGGTTTGTCAAAGATCAGATGGTTGTAGATATGTGGCATTATTTCTGAGGGCTCTGTTCTGTTCCATTGATCTATATCTCTGTTTTGGTACCAGTACCATGCTGTTTTGGTTACTGTAGCCTTGTAGTATAGTTTGAAGTCAGGTAGCCTGATGCCTCCAGCTTTGTTCTTTTGGCTTAGGGTTGACTTGGCAATGTGGGCTCTTTTTTGGTTCCATATTAACCTCAAAGTAGTTTTTTCCAATTCTGTGAAGAAAGTCATTGGTAGCTTGATGGGGATGGCATTGGATCTATAAATTACCTTGGGCAGTATGGCCATTTTCATGATATTGATTCTTCCTACCCATGAGCATGGAATGTTCTCCATTTGTTTGTATCCTCTTTTATTTCATTGAGCAGTGGTTTGTAGTTCTTCTTGAAGAGGTCCTTCACATCCCTTGTAAGTTGGATTCCTAGGTATTTTATTCTCTTTGAAGCAATTGTGAATGGGAGTTCACCCATGATTTGGCTCTCTGTTTGTCTGTTATTGGTGTATAAGAATGCTTGTGATTTTTGCACGTTGATTTTGTATCCTGAGACTTTGCTGAAGTTGCTTATCAGCTTAAGGAGATTTTGGGCTGAGATGGCGGGGTTTTCTGGATATACAATCATGTCATCTGCAAACAGGGACAATTTGACTTCCTCTTTTCCTAATTGAGTACCCTTTATTTCCTTCTCCTGCCTAATTGCCCTGGCCAGAACTTCTAACACTATGTTGAATAGGAGTGGTGAGAGAGGGCATCCCTGTCTTGTGCCAGTTTTCAAAGGGAATGCTTCCAGTTTTTGCCCATTTGGTATGATATTTGCTGTGGGTTTGTCATAGATAGCTCTTATTATTTTGAGCTATGTCCCATCAATACCTAATTTATTGAGAGTTTTTAGCATGAAGGTTGTTGAATTTTGTCAAAGGCCTTTTCTGCCTCTATTGAGATAATCATGTGGTTTTTGTCTTTGGTTCTGTTTATGTGATGGATTACATTTATTGATTTGTGTATGTTGAACCAGACTTGCATCCCAGGGATGAAGCCCACTTGATCATGGTGGATAAGCTTTTTGATGTGCTGCTGGATTCGGTTTGCCAGTATTTTATTGAGGATTTTTGCATCAATGTTCATCAAGGATATTGGTCTAAAATTTTCTTTTTTGGTTGTGTCTCTACCAGGCTTTGGTATCAGGATGATGCTGGCCTCATAAAATGAGTTAGGGAGGATTCCCTCTTTTTCTATTGATTGGAATAGTTTCAGAAGGAATGGTACAAGTTCTTCCTTGTACCTCTGGTAGAATTTGGCTGTGAATCCATCTGGTCCTGGACTCTTTTTGGTTGGTAAGCTATTGATTATTGCTGCAATTTCAGAGCCTGTTATTGGTCTATTCAGAGATTCAACTTCTTCCTGGTTTAGTCTTGGGAGGGTGTATGTGTCCAGGAATTTATCCATTTCTTCTAGATTTTCTAGTTGATTTGCGTAGAGGTGTTTATAGTATTCTCTGATGGTAGTTTGTATTTCTGTGGGATCGGTGGTGATATCCCCTTTATCATTTTTTATTGCGTCTATTTGATCCTTCTCTCTTTTCTTCTTTATTAGTCTTGTTAGCGGTCTATCGATTTTGTTGATCTTTTCAAAAAACCAGCTCCTGGATTCATTAATTTTTTGAAGGGTTTTTTGTGTCTCTATTTCCTTCAGTTCTGCTCTGATTTTAGTTATTTCTTGCCTTCTGCTAGCTTTTGAATGTGTTTGCTCTTGCTTTTCTAGTTCTTTTAATTTTGACGTTAGGGTGTCAATTTTGGATCTTTCCTGCTTTCTCTTGTGGGCATTTCGTGCTATAAATTTCCCTCTACATACTGCTTTGAATGTGTCCCAGAGATTCTGGTATGTTGTGTCTTTGTTCTCATTGGTTTCAAAGAACATCTTTATTTCTGCCTTCATTTCGTTATGTACGCAGTAGTCTTTCAGGAGCAGGTTGTTTAGTTTCCATGTAGTTGAGCAGTTTTGAGTGAGTTTCTTAGTCCTGAGTTCTAATTTGATTGCACTGTGGTCTGAGAGACAGTTTGTTATAATTTCTGTTCTTTTACATTTGCTGAGGAGTGCTTTACTTCCAACTATGTGGTCAATTTTGGCATAGGTGTGTTGTAGTGCTGAAAAAAATGTATATTCTGTTGATTTGGGGTGGAGAGTTCTGTAGATGTCTATTAGGTCCACTTGGTGCAGAGCTGAGTTCAATTCCTGGGTATCCTTAATTTTCTGTCTTGTTGATCTGTCTAATGTTGACAGTGGGGTGTTAAAGTCTCCCATTATTATTGTGTGGGAGTCTAAGTCTCTTTGTAGGTCACTAAGAATTTGCTTTATGAATCTGGGTGCTCCTGTATTGGGTGCATATATATTTAGGATAGTTAGCTCTTCTTGTTGAATTGATCCCTTTACCATTATGTAATGGCCTTCTTTGTCTCTTTTGATCTTTGTTGGTTTAAAGTCTGTTTTATCAGAGACTAGGATTGCAACCCCTGCCTTTTTTTGTTTTCCATTTGCTTGGTAGATCTTCCTCTACCAAGGAGCCTATGTGTGTCTCTGCATGTTTCCTGAATACAGCACACTGATGGGTCTTGACTCTTTATCCAATTTGCCAGTCTGTGTCTTTTAATTGAAGCAGTTAGCCCATTTATGTTTAAAGTTAATATTGTTATGTGTGTATTTGGTCCTATCATTATGATGTTTACTGGTTATTTTGCTCGTTAGTTGATGCAGTTTCTTCCTAGCCTTGATGGTCTTTACATTTTGGCATGTTTTTGCAGTGGCTGGTACTGATTGCTCCTTTCCATGTTTAGTGCTTCCTTCAGGAGCTCTTTTAGGGCATGCCTGGTGGTCACAAAATCTCTCAGCATTTGCTTGTCTGTAAAGTATTTTATTTCTCCTTCACTTATGAAGCTTAGTTTGGCTGGATATGAAATTCTGGGTTGAAAATTCTTTTTTTTATTATTATACTTTAAGTTTTAGGGTACATGTGCACAATGTGCAGGTTAGTTACATATGTATACATGTGACATGCTGGTGCGCTGCACCCATTAACTCATGATTTAGCATTAGGTATATCTCCTAATGCTATCCCTCCCCCCTCCCCCCACCCCACAACAGTCCCCAGAGTGTGATGTTCCCCTTCCTGTGTCCGTGTGTTCTCATTGTTCAATTCCCATCTATGAGTGAGAACATGCAGTGTTTGGTTTTTTGTCCTTGTGACAGTTTACTGAGAATGATTTCCAGTTTCATCCATGTCCCTACAAAGGACATGAACTCATCATTTTTTATGGCTGCATAGTATTCCATGGTGTATATGTGCTACATTTTCTTAATCCAGTCTATCACTGTTGGACATTTGGGTTGGTTCCCAGTCTTTGCTATTGTGATTAGTGCCACAATAAACATACATGTGCACGTGTCTTTATAGCAGCATGATTTATAGTCCTTTGGGTATATACCCAGTAATGGGATGGCTGGGTCAAATGGTATTTCTAGTTCTAGATCGCTGAGGAATCACCACACTGACTTCCACAATGGTTGAACTAGTTTACAGTCCCACCAACAGTGTAAAAGTGTTCCTATTTCTCCACATCCTCTCCAGCACCTGTTGTTTCCTGATTTTTTAATGATTGCCATTCTCATTGTGGTTTTGATTTGCATTTCTCTGATGGCCAGTGATGATGAGCATTTTTTCATGTCTTTTGGCTGCATAAATGTCTTCTTTTGAGAAGTGTCTGTTCATATCCTTTGCCCACTTTTTGATGGAAAAATTCTTTTCTTTAAGAATGTTGAATATTGGCCCCCACTCTCTTCTGGCTTGTAGAGTTTCTGCCGAGAGATCCGCTGTTAGTCTAATGGGCTTCCCTTTGTGGGTAACTGGACCTTTCTCTCTGGCTGCCCTTAACATTTTTTCCTGCATTTCAACTTTGGTGAATCTGACAATTATGTGTCTTGGAGTCACTCTTCTGGAGGATTATCTTTGTGGCGTTCTCTGTATTTCCTGAATTTTCATGTTGGCCTGCCTTACTAGATTGGGGAAGTTCTCCTGGATAATACCCTGCAGAGTGTTTTCCAGCTTGGTTCCATTCTCCCCATCACTTTCAGCTACACCAATCAGACATAGATTTGGTCTTTTCACATAGTCCCATATTTCTTGGAGGCTTTGTTCATTTCTTTTTATTCTTTTTTCTCTAAACTTCCCTTCTTGCTTCATTTCATTCATTTCATCTTCCATCACTGATACTCTTTCTTCCAGTTGATTGCATCAGCTCCTGAGGCTTCTGCATTCTTCATGTAGTTCTTGAGCCTTGGCTTTCAGCTCCATCAACTCCTTTAAGGACTTCTCTGCATTGGTTATTCTAGTTATCCATTCATCTAATTTTTTTTCACAGTTTTTAACTTCTTTGCCATTGGTTTGAATTTCCTCCTGTAGCTCGGAGTAGTTTGATAATCTGAAGCCTTCTTCTCTCAGCTCCTCAAAGTCATTCTCCATCCAGCTCTGTTCCGTTGCTGGTCAGGAGCTGCGTTCCTTTGGAGGAGGAGAGGCACTCTGCTTTTTAGAGTTTCCAGTTTTTCTGCTGTTTTTTCCCCATCTTTGTGGTTTTATCTACTTTTGGTCTTTGACGATGGTGATGTACAGAAGGGTTTTTGGTGTGGATGTCCTTTCTGTTTGTTAGTTTCCCTTCTAACAGACAGGGCCTTCAGCTGCAGGTCTGTTGGAGTTTGCTAGAGGTATCAGCTGCTCCAGATGCTGTTTGCCTGGGTATCAGCAGCGGTGGCTGTAGAACAGCAGATCTTAGTGAGCCTGCAAATGCTGCTGCATGATCGTTCATCTGGAAGTTTTGTCTCAGAGGAGTACCCAGCCGTGTGAGGTGTCAGTGTGCCCCTACTGGGGGGGTGCCTCCCAGTTAGGCTGCTCTGGGGTCAAGGACCCACTTGAGGAGGCAGTCTGCCCGTTGTCAGATCTCAAGCTGCGTGCTGGGAGAACCACTACTCTCTTCAAAACTGTCAGACAGGGACATTTAAGTCTGCAGAGGTTACTGCTATCTTTTTGTTTGTCTGTGCCCTGCCCCCAGAGGTGGAGCCTACAGAGGCAGGCAGGCCTCCTTGAGCTGTGGTGGGCTCCACCCAGTTCGAGCTTCCCAGCTGCTTTGTTTACCTAATCAAGCCCAGGAAATGGCAGATGCCCCTCCTTCAGCCTCGCTGCCACCTTGCAGTTTGTTCTCAGGCTGCTGTGCTAGCAATCGGTGAGACTCCATGGGTGTAGGACCCTCTGAACCAGGTGCGGGATATAATCTCCTGGTGTGCCATTTTTTAAGCCCGTTGGAAATGCCCAGTATTAGGGTGGGAGTGACCCGATTTTCCAGGTGCTGTCTGTCATCCGTTTCTTTGACTAGGAAAGGGAACTCCCTGACCCCTTGCACTTCTTGAGTGAGGCAATGCCTCGCCCTGCTTCGGCTTGCACACGGTGCACTGCACCCACTGTCCTCCACCCAATCTCTGGCACTCCTTAGTGAGATGAACCCAGTACCTCAGATGGAAATGCAGAAATCACCCATCTTCTGCGTCGCTCACGCTGGGAGCTGTAGACTGAAGCTGTTCCTATTTGGCCATCTTGGCTCCACCCCCATTTTGGTGATTTTAAACTTTTTTCTCACAATATTAAATTTTCACAATAAATATATAAATCATTTTCATATAAAATCAGATGGATTCTGTGACGATTTTTTAAGTCATGCTTTTAGATGAAAATTCTGTTTTTTCTGAAATTAGTATGGTTGTATCTCTTTACTTCCCACCAACATTTGCTTCATACCTTTTTCTGCCTCTTTGTCTTTGACTCAGTTATCAATAGTAAGATTAAAAGACATGCTCTTTCTCAGTAGTTTCAAATGATGCAGGAGACAGAAGTAATACCAGTCAGGATGCAGTAGAGATATTTCTCTTTAACCACTCCTTTCTCTAGTGAATAACAGAGCTACGCAGTGAAGTGTTTTTCCTTTATTGAGTGTGTTAATATTTAAAGACACAAAGGGTAAAGTGCCTGGAATTCTCATCCAAAAAGGTAGTTTCAAGCACTCTCACTTTGTCATTTTTATTAGGTTAGACATTCATAGAACATGCATATGCATGTGAGTTGGATTCAGCCCATTGACAGTTGTTTCAGAGTCTAGTGAACAGATTAGATCGCATCAACAGATAGCACCTGAGCATAAGCAATCCTACCTTTTCTGTGAGGTTGTGGTGGAGAGACGGGGTGGAGGATTACAGGTTTAGACCATCAAGTTTCAAGATTTTGCAAGACATAAGGTATGGCAGGGTTTTTGTTTGTTTGTTTGTTTTGTTTTGTTTTACTTCAGGATCCCTATATTTGTCTTTCTTTGCAACTTAGTTGCAAAGCAAGGTGGTAAATATTTTAAGATAAAACCTTACTCTTCAAAACATTATAATTATAGTCTCATGACACCAACAAGATAGGAGCATAGAAGATCCTCAGCCTTCCTTCCTGCTCAGAAATACCAATTAACAACCATTCAGGGACAAAATGCCTTTATAAAACCTTTGGGATCCAAGTAAAATGTTCCAGCTCCTCGGTGGTGGGCTGATCAGACCCAACACCAGGCTGTGGGGGCTACAAAGTCTGGCAGAGTCAAAGGAATGAGAAAAGACAAGTTGAGAAAGTGGTACCAGGGGGCCAATGCTAGTATGGAGGCTGCGAAGACCCCAAGCTCTGGAGGCCCAAGCTATTTATTGGTGAGCAAACAAAGAAACAGGTGGTGAGGACGTGGGCATTGAAAGGAAGCGGTGTATCAAGTGAATGAGCTATAGCTGTGACGGTTTAGCATTTTCTTTGAAACATATGGCTACTTGAGATAATGGGAGTGCTAGAAGCAAGGAGCCAGCAAGTCTAGATACATTCCCAAGGTCACCAGGGGTTTTAGACTCTGGACCGTGGACTTGTTCCAAGCCCTGCCTTGGCTTCTCTCCCAACACTCAACTTTTCTCCTAACACTTGGGGGACTTAAGACTGCAAAAAGCCTCATTGAGAAGGAAATCCTATTCCCTTAGTAACAGGCTTGTCCATCCAAGGCCCCAATAGAAGGCTAATCAACAGAACTCAAAGCAGCTCCACCTCCTGCAAACTAGCAGTGACCATGCACACTAGCAGACCTGGTGGTGATCCTCTCCACCCACAAACTCCAAGGCAACCTGCCCACCTGCAGACCCCTACTGCAGCACCCCCCACCCACCCACCACTACAACCATTAGCCAAATATACCTGCAGATACTGACAGCAGGCAGACCCCACCTGCAGACAATGGCAATAGGCCTGCTCAAATGTGTACCCCAACAGCAGGTCCTCCCATGTGTGGACACCTGCAGCAAGCACACACATGGATCACAGCTGCAAACCTACCCACAGATTTCAGCAGTAGGCCCACCTGTGGTCACCAACAGCAGGTTGTCTGCTGACCCTATCAGCCAACCCACCCAGAATCTCTGATCTGGCTGCTTCTACAAATGCAGACTCACCAATGCAAGAATACAAGGATCATAAAGAATCAGGCAAACATGACACCATGAAATAAATCTAATAAAGCTCCAGTAACCAAACCAAAAGAAACGAAGATCCACAAACTGCTCAACAGATAATTTCAGATAATCGTCTTAAAGAAGCTCAACAAGATACAAGAGAACACAGAAAGGCAATGAAAAAATATCAGGAAAACAATAGATAAACAAAATTAGAAGTTTAACAAAGAAATAAAAACTATAAAAAAAAAAACCCACAAAAGTCCTGGAACTGAAGACCTCAAGGACTGAATTGAAAATTGAATGAGCACTTCAACAGGAGATTCAATCAAGTGGAAGAAAGAATTAGCAAATTCATAGACAGGTCATTTGAAATTATCCAATCAGAGGAACAAAAAGAAAAAAAGAATAAAAAAGAGTAAAGAAAGCCTATGGGACTTATGGGACACCATGAAGCAAACCTTTCTATGTATTATGGGTGTCCCAGAAGTAGAAGAGAGAGAAAAGGGGATAGAAGTTAAAGTAATTTAAAGAATTTAAATTTAGAGAAATAGTAACTTTAAACTTCCCAAATTTAGGGAAGGAAATAGATATCTAGATTCATGAAGCCCAAAATTTCCCAAATAGGACAAACCCAAAGAGGTCTATATTGAACTCATTATAATTAGTTTGTCCAAAGTCAAATACAAAGAAAAAAAATGAAAGCAGCAGGAGAAAACTGACTTGTCACATAAAAGGGAACCTCCAAAAGACTATCATGAGATTTCTCAGTGGAAACCCTGCAGACCAGGAGAGAATGAAATGATATATTCAAAGTACTGAAAGAAAAAAAAAAACCCACCTGTCAATCAAGAATTCTGTACCCAGCAAAGTGTCTTTTATTAGTGAAGGAGAGATAAAAACTATCCCAGACAAACATATACTGAGGGAGTTTGTCACCACTAGGTCCACCTTGCAAGAAGTGCTAAAGGAAGTTCTTGAAGTTGAAATAAAAAGAGGTTAAACAGAAACACAAATGCACACGAAAGTATAAGTTTCACTGGTAAAAGTAATTATAAAGACAAGTAGAGTTTTCCTTTCCCCAAGATAGCTGTCTAGAGACATTGGACATCAGTTCTCCTCAGAACAAAGAACCAAAATTGCAGTTGAATAATCATGGTCTGAGTGGAATACTGAGGAAGGAGTGACATGACCTATTGGGGAACCCACAGGAAAAAGCTGTGGTGCTGAAAAAGAAGACACCAAGAGTTTTGCAGAGATTGACCTCCAAGGAACATAGAGTCCCATGGAGAGGTTAGGAGGGGAAGTTGCTCCCCTCACTCCTGTGGCAGACTATGGACTGCTGAACTTGTTGGAGAACCCCTCTGCACCTGCGAGCCCAGGCACTGCTGTCAGTGGCAATTTGGGAACTTCTTTAGGGCAGAGCATTGGGTGGCCAGCTCATGCAGGCACACTCGCTCTCCCCCAAAACCTGAGTTTGGGGTGTCATACTGGTTATGCACCTGAAGTGGCAGGTGTCATACTGGTTATGCACACATTGTGGGTCTCTATTCTTCCCAGGGAATCCCAGCCCTTGTGTTTCTGCATCACTAGATCCTCCACAAACATTCCCCAGAACCCACTTAGACTGCAGCAACCACAGGGGACAGGTGGGACCCTGGGGAGCTATGGGATTCCTAGAAGTCTAGCCCTCAGAAGAAGGGAGAGTGTCTTTGCCAACATACTCCT